>NC_133328.1:417012156-417329656 GCF_042186555.1 Aquarana catesbeiana
CATATAGTGCTCTGGGGATCCTTTGTCATTTATCAACAAACAACCTGCTATGGTTAGTGTACTACTAAAATAGAATTCTCTGCACTGGACATTTGATGCTTACACTACTATGGGGGCTGAATGACAGTAATGTTTTTTTCTAACTGAGCAGCAGTAAAACATGAGATAGGCACCAATAAAGGAAATGTATGTTTATACATCAAATGGCCCAAACGTGTTTTTTCCCCCAGTTCAGCTTCCCCCAAGTTCAGCTTTAAGTAGGTGCAAACAAGACACTTGCATTATATCCAGTGAACTAAGCAGGTCCTCATCATAAACCTCTTCTCTCTATTGCTTGTATTACTCTACACAGTAAAACTCACCCTATTAATCCTTTTACTATGCAGTTACAGGAGAAGTCTAGCTTGAGTTTGTTTGGCTGGGCTCCTCCTATGGGTCACAGGAGTGCAAATCATTTTGCACTCCTGTGATCTGGTTTTAGCATAGAACGGTCTGAAGTCCGCTCTCTGCTGACGTCACCAATATCAGTCCAGGCACCACGTATTCCCGACTCTGGGATTCTGGATTCGCCAGGTGCCTGGACTAATGGCCGTCTCAGCCTCTCAGCGAGCCGCTGAGATGGCCGCTCCCCACCCCTCCACGGCTCAGTGCTCCAGTGAGCATAGAGGAGCAGAGCGGAGAGCTGCAGATGCAACATCGGACCAATGCTGCATCCACCTAGATAAGTATAATGGGGGAAAAAATGGATTCTCATACTTCTCCTTTAAAGTGGTTCTAAAGTCACTTTTTTACCTTAATCGCTTCCGGACTGCCCACTGCACATTTACTACGGCAGGGCAGCCCTGATGCTTGAAATAATTTACTTGTAGCTTCTTCGGGGTCTGGGGCACACATGCGCGCCTCTGGCAACCCGCCATAAATATATCCCATTTTATATCCCATTTTGTAGACGCAATAAATTTAGCACAAATCAATCAATATACACTTATTGGTTGTTTTTTGTTTACCAAAAACATGTAGCAGAATACATATTGGCCTAAATTGATGAAGAAATTCGATTTTTTAAATTTATTATTGGATATGTTTTATAGCAGAAAGTAAAAAAATATTGTTTTTTTTATTTCAAAACTGTCAGTTTTTTTTGTTTATAGCGCAAAAAATAAAAACCGCAGAGGTGATCAAATACCACCAAAATAAAGCTCTGTTTGTGAGAAAAAAAGAACATATATTTTGTTTGGGTACAATGTTGCATGAACGCGCAATTACCAGTTAAAGCGACGCAGTGCCAAATTTCAAAAAATGTTCTGGTCAGGAAGGGGCTGAAACCTTCCGGGGCTGAAGTGGTTAAAAGATAAGGTCACCTTTTGTAACATGTTATATGTTGCACCAATATTCAGGGTGTAACATGTTACAGATCCACTCCCCCCGATCTCCTGTTCTGACAGGTAGCGGGGGATCTCCCCCCCACTGGCTGTCACAATCTGTAAGAAACAGGGTTGAGCGGGGCTCCGCCCACCCAGCCGCATCATCCATTCACAGTGTTCTGTGAGTGGCAAAACTGAAGGTCCAACAGCCTTTGCGTCTGTCGGCTTGTAGTTCTCAATGAACTACTACGGTACTCTTGAGTGCTGCGGTAGTTCATTAGGACCCCTTTCACACTGAAGCGCTGCTAAAACAGTGCTAAACCGCCGATCGTTTTTGCAGTGCTTTAGCGGCACTTTTGCAGTGTTTTTCGGGCGCTAGCGGGCCTGGAATTATTAGGTCTTATCACAACGGGACCTTAAAAAAAGGAAAAAAGACCTGTTTTGAGGCACTTTCAAATAATTTTTAAGGCGCTTTGGGAGTGCTGCCCATTCATTTCAATGGACAGGGGTGTTTTGGGAGCGCTATTTATAGCGCTCCCAAGCCGGCCCAAAGATGCTGCTTAGAGGACATTTTCTAATGTCTTGCAAGCGCACCACCCGAGTGTGAAAGCACTCATTACAAAGAATGGGAGGCAGTTTTCAGGAGCTTTACAGGCACTATTTCTAGCGCTAAAATGCCTGAAAACTGCCTCAGTGTGAAAGGGGTCTAAGTCTTACTGTCACAGTGTAACTGCCTGGCTGTATTGGAGGTACAGGCAGACAGATAAACAGGCAGTCTGCAGGACCATGCCATTACACCCACGATCTGCTGATTATGGTTGCAATGCTTTACAGGTCCATTACAAAAAAATAATAAATGTATATTTTTTTTACATGCAAAAAAATGTGCATTCATTATTGTTTTGTAAAGGTGAACTTACCCTTTAATGCATACTATGCATTAAGGTTACAAACACTCCACTACCTGTCCTAGACCCCCCTAGCCCCTAAACACATCCTCTCACTGATCCAGCGCTGCCCCAGCTGCAGTACTGCTCCTTCTCGTCCTGTAATCTTAAGAGACACAGACAGCAGCGAGAGCCATAGGCTCCTGCTGCTGTCAGTCAAACTGCTGTGAGGAGGAGGGAGTGGGGGGCCTGGCTTACCGGTGCGGTGTGTATCTATAGATGGACACAGACCGGCTCAAGAGCATGCCTGCACGGGTGCCCCTTAGCACACAGCTTGCTAAGGGGGCACTGTGGGGGACTCCAGAAGAGAAGTAAGGGACTGTTCTGTGCAATATCACTACACAGAACAGGTAGGTATAACCTCTTTTTTATTCTAAAGCACATAAATATCCTTTAGTATCACTTCAAAGACAGGCAGCTGAAACGCTGTAATTGCTTTTTCCACCTATCTGGACAAATAACCAGTACTTCCCTCAGTATTCCTGCCTCCTAAAAGGTAGTCAAGATGTGGATAGGCACAGAATGCTCCCCATAGGTAAAAAAATACAGTGGTCTGCACATATACAATTTAGAAAAGGTAAGCAGTAACAGATTGTTAGAGGTCTTAAAATGGTAATAGGCATTGTTATACATATTACAGCAATGCAGGCAGAATATAGAAGAGCGTTAAGGGAAGAATCTCAAGTGTTATTTGAGGTTTTAAACAGCATTGCAGGTGGTAGACAGTGATATATTTCACAGTGGGGCCCACTACAGGCGTAGCCAGCTACTAGACAAATTAGAGACATAAATTGTTAAATGCAAACATAAAACATGAAATATTTGAAGACTACAGTACAATGTGTAATGCAGCATATGTGTACTGTATATATGCACACACGGACACATACACACACACGTGCGGTTTATATATAAAGTTATGTATGCTTGCTTCAAACTTCATAAAACTGATCAGAGATTTTATAGCACTGATCCAGTCTGTCAGCACCATATGATTTCCATTAAATGTGGACACATGGAACAGGAAGCAGCTGACAATCCAAGGCTTATAAAACACAGCACAACGGTTGATTTGTTTTGACCCAGTGCAATGCATTGCCAAACACATTAGCTGGTGTGCAACATCTTTGTTCTGCTACTAACATAGCTTTCAGTGTGAGATGCCACAAATGTTCCTTCCTTAAATACAGCGCCGCCTCTATTTCCCAGCAAATATAAGTCATAAAGTAATGCTCTCCAGATAGTATCACAGTTTTTAAAATATTCTAGTACGTTGAATTAATATAAATAAAAGATATTAGGCAAAACAGAAAGCTTGACCACAGAATAGCACCAGATAAGGGGGCCAAAGTTGTGTAGTGATCCCTTATACTTAGGTCAGTGGGTTTCAGGGTGGCCTGGTACACATGTGCCTGTATGCTTTTATATGCTCTGTATTTGGGGCTTATTTCTTGTCTACATCCAGCATTGACTTCACATCATTGCTCTGTTTCCTGACAGTGACAATGATGGACCAGGCGTGAACGTGTGTCAGCATGGCCACTTCTAGTCTTCATCAGGGGTGACAACTGAAATACAAAATAAAAGTGTAGCGCCTCAAAGATTACATATACAGCATTTGAAGAAAAAAACATGAAAAATAATAATTCCTTGCCTGCTGACAACGATTTCACCAGAGAGGAAGTAAAGGTAAATCTGCAACAGGAAGACAAGACATAAGTAAAAATCTGACAGGGGTTCTAGCTTTCCCTACTCTACTAAAAAACCCTATCTATCCAAAAGGTTAAAACATTAGTTTATATATATTTTACCTCTCTTTTACCTTTTATGCTAGGTTACCCTCAAATAACATGCGCTCAGCAAATCCAGCGTTGTTCTGCTGTAAGCCTCCCTATTTCATCAGAAGCAGACTGTCTCTTCTGGGTTCTTGCAGCTGGCCCCCTAAGGATCCAGAGCAAGGTCCTTCTTCCTGGGGTATCCATGTTGCATGGATAGCCCAGGAGGCTGCAGGGTACATTTCAATCTTGTCTAGGTGAGAATGGAGCCAGAGGGTAGGGTGGAGTGTAGAGAAAGATAAAAAAGGTAAATACATAAAAACAAAAAAGAATAGTTTTTAACCTCTTGCAGACCACATAATGCATATGTGGAAGCAAGGTGGGTGGGCCTTTACATGCCAAACATATATGTGCCCATGGGGACAGAGGTTTCTGTGCAGAAAGTGCTCTCACTGCATACTCCCAGCACAATGACCAAGCTGTCACAGAGAGTCGCCTGTTTCTAATTGGGAGCTGGCAGAATTGCTCCCAATCATATGACCACTGTGACAGCCAATCACAGTGATCACATGGTCAGGAAGTCCATCCTGCCTCCCAGGGTTAAGGCCCCCTTAAAGGGCCACTGGGAGGCATTGTGAAATGGTTTACGTTTGCAGAGGCGAGAGAGCTGCATTGGTACAAAGTTCTTTATTGTGTAAAGGTCAACTTTAAGTAAAAAAGTTTAAAATCTGTGTTCAGTGTCAGTACTTAATCAACTTAATGAAGATGTAAAAAAATAGAAACCAACTTAGATGCCTATATTCAACAGATGTTCAGAGACTACACATAAAATGACTTCTTTAGTAAATTTCTACCTAAACTTTTAAAAACTTTGCCTCCAGATATGCTTATCCTTGTAACGTGTTCATAGATTGAAGCTGAATGTTAGCAGTTAATGCTTATAAACATGTGTCGTACAAGAAATGAGGGGGCGTTCTGTTGTAATCTGAGTAACTGGTGAAGAGAACATGCTGATTATGATCTGATATTATCTTACACTCCGTTCTACTCCTAACAGTAAAGGGAAACTGTCTGTATGTACTGTAGGCACATCGATCTATTAGCCACCTATGTCCCAAACAGCTCAAGTAAACAATTGTCATAATATATCATCAGTATAGTAATTGCAAAATACTCATTGCTGCTGTGCTTTCATCACTCTAATATCAGTTTTCACTTCCCAATTCATTTTCGTATGATTGAAATAGAAGGCTCAGCGTCAACAGATTTCCATTGTGATAAAGCAGTGTATAGATAGCCGTGCCCAACATTCCATCCTCCCTTCCTCACAGTAACAAACTATGAAAGGTCAGCAGCTAAACTTACAGTAGTGGGGCAGATTTCGCTCAAGCAGCAGCTGGGAGACATCTGTAGCACAAGCATGAGAACCTCTGTTAATGAACACAGTGCACTGTCTTTTCTCAGAGTAACCCTGCTGGCATGCTCTGCAGAGAAGGTGACAAATTCCTAGCAATTCATGCTACAATGTCATAACAATCATATCTCTAAACAACTCTCCCAGCACATAATAGCAGTTACTATTAATATTGCTATACTATTATAAATTCATACATTTTACTAAACAACTACAGGATCATATGAACTAATGATGTTCTAAGCATTGCGCCCAGGATTGTAAGCACATCATTTAATGAAGTAACTAACGCAGCCTCTCTCAACCTTTTTACCCCCTGAGGAACCCTTGAAATAATTTTCCAGTTCGGGGGGTGGGGGGGCACCCCTGTTAAAATGGATTTTAGTTACAGCTTTGGGTAAATGAGCATGATCAATAAGTTAAAGAAAGTTTCAACCAAATGAACTTAGTGTATTTGAGACCCAGGGCAGAAAAGTTTGTTTACAAACCCCTACAAAGTAGTTTTCAGTAATTTTCTTGAAATAAATAAAACACGCAGGCCAAAATTGTAGACAGTAAGACTGTGGTGTCCTCTAACATTAGTGGTCAGTGGATAAGTAACCATTACAATGGTTACGATAAAGGCGGCACGCCGAAACGCGTAAGGCCTGTATCATTTTGTACTACACTCATTGCGAAAGATCAGGCTGCCGGCTTTCTGTTACCTACAGTATATGTTTGCTCAGGTGCTAGGAGGACACTACAAGCCAGTGCACTGACAGCTCACCACCTCAGGGAATTACAAGTGTTTTCTACTATATTTAAACTGTTACATTGGAGGTTAGTGGAAAATTGCCTCCTTGCAGTGCTGGTCAGTATAGGTGAATAATCAATCCACTGTCCAAGGAAGCCCTAGCAATCTCAGGAGGAACCTTAGGGGTCTTAGGGTAACTAGATACTGTCAGACCAAACCTGCAATAAATCAATCATGGAACCTGTACAATTTATATGTGCAACATTTGCTGTTGCAATGGGCCTAAAAAATAAAACAGAACTCACCAGAGTGAACCTGGATATGGCACCAATTGGTCAGGATGAAAATGAACCTTTCCTTTTCACCTGCCGATCATCTAGGTCCCTGTGTAAAGGAATCAACCCCCAGTTAAGGATCCTTAAAGGACAAGTTTACTTTTAGTAAAAACTACAGTAGTCTATGTTCGCTAATCTTCTAACCTAAACTAACTTAAAACACCTCACCCAGCTTAATACTTACCTGAGTGTCATAGTCGCAGCACTTTGGGTGTCTACCTCCTCTGGGCTGAAATCTTCTACAAGCTGGCCACACTTGCACAGTAAGGCCCCATGGATTTGAACAAGGACCTACTTAGAGCATCTCTCGTCTATGTATAGGGGGCAGTTGGTAGAAGGATTTTCCCA
Source organism: Aquarana catesbeiana (assembly GCF_042186555.1). NCBI lineage: Eukaryota > Metazoa > Chordata > Amphibia > Anura > Ranidae > Aquarana > Aquarana catesbeiana. The sequence goes on from NC_133328.1 coordinate 417,019,073, forward strand.
GCAGTGCCTTTCTCAGGTGTAAACAATAGCAATATACTATGAAAATTCAATCCAACCTGGTTCCAGCAAGCATTTCCAAATTTGTACTGATTTATACCTCAGAGTGCTTTTAGGGGCTGCAAGGATTTGGGAATGTACCTTCATGTCTGATGGACATGCTCTATTGTTCATAGGTTTTGGATTGAGGATTTTAAACTTCTCTCCATAGTGCTGAGCAAATCAATTGCTCCAGACCCCAATATACAGTAGCTATTCTAAGTCTGCGCCCCCCCCCACCCCCGTCTTTAACGATGCTCAATTCAAGCTTCTTTTACAAATTATAACAGCTGCTAAACAAACAGTAGCTGCTGCCTAAAAAACTTTCACTCTTATGCCCCGTACACACGGTTGGATTTTCTGACAGAAAGTGTTCGATGGGAGCTTGTTGTCGGAAATTCCGACCGTGTGTAGGCCTCCATCGGACATTTTCCACAGGAATTTCTGTCACACAAAATTTGAGATCTGGATCTCAAATTTTCCGACAACAAAATCCGTTCTTGTAAATTCCGATCGTGTGTACACAATTCCGACGCACACAGTTCTATACATGCTCAGAATGAAGCAGAAGAGCCACATTGGCTATTGAACTTCATTTTTCTCGGCTCGTCGTACATGTTGTACGTCACCGCATTCTTACCTTCAGAATTTCCGACAAGATTTGTGTGACCGTGTGTATGCAAGACAAGTTTGAGCCAACATCCGTCGGAAAAAAAACATGGATTTTGTTGTCAGAATGTGCGATCGTGTGTACAGGGCATTAGTCTACTTAAAGTTAAAAACTGAGTTGCCATGATATATGGCAAAACAGATGCCACCCTATATGGTCATGTCCTCAAATAATCTAAAATTCCCATGGATAGATAAATGTCTTCCTGCTGATTTTGATTTCACCTTGCTTGAACCATAACGACATACCCCGCTCTATTTTTGCCACTAGTGACCTTCCTATAATGACACAGCCCCCCAGGAACCTACCCAGCTCTTTCTCTCTCTCCTTACCCACCTACTCATTTCTCTGTCTTTTCCTCTTTTTTTTCTTTTACCACTTGGGAAGGGACACTTTGTTTCCTGCATATGCCATCAAACTTTGAAAATCTGAATACTTTTTTTTTAACAGAAAATTCAACCCAGCCAATCACTCTTCGTCCAAGAAAAGTCGGACAGGCTGTGTCTGAGGCAACTGCAAAGCCTATCTATTTATATGTTTGCTAGTGTGACTGTCCATGGCATATGTTAAAAAATATTTAAATAGCTAATCCTTAATAGCTAATTTCTTATCAAGTAGTAAATAATCTGATAAACAAGCAATCACTGACTTTTGCAGCTGCAAACACTGTGGAGCAACTCATCCTCAAAGTTCCCAATAAATGCACTGAAGTTGTTCAATTATAGACTCAATACTTTCCTCTCTGCCCTCTCCCTGTGTACCTGCTTTTCATTTATAATACAGATTAGAAGGCTGGCAGATGACTGTTGACAAAACTATCTACTCAGAGAAAAAGAAAGTATTATCTCAGAACTTTAAAGATGAATTAATCCATGGTTCCTGCAGCTATATACACCAAGGAAGGGTTGTTCATTGCAAATTTACTGCTTGCACCGAATATGTAAATGCAGTTGTGCTCATAAGTTTACATACCCTGGCAGAATTTATGATTTCTTGGCCATTTTTCAGAGTATATGAATGATAACACAAAAACTTTTCTTTCACTCATGGTTAGTGTTTGCATGAAGCCATTTATTATCAATCAATGGTGTTTACTCTTTTTAAATCATAATGGCAACAGAAATTACCCAAATTACCCGATCAAAAGTTTACATACCCTAGTTCTTAAAACCATGTATTGCCCCCTTTAACATCAATGACAGCTTGAAGTCTTTTGTGGTATTTGTGGATGAGGCTCTTTATCTTCTCAGATGGTAAAGCTGCCCATTCCTCTTGGCAAAAAGCCTCCAGTTCCTGAAAATTCTTGGGCCGTCTTGTATGAACTGCACATTTAAGACCTCCCCAGAGCGGCTCAATGATATTGAGGTCAGGAGACTGAGATGGCTACTCCAGAACCTTCACTTTATTCTGGTGTAGCCAATGACAGGTCGACTTGGCCTTGTGTTTTGGAGCATTGTCATACTGGAATGTCCAAGTACGTCCCATACGCAGCTTCCTGGCTGATGAATGCAAATGTTCCTCCAGTATTTTTTGATAACATACTGCATTCATCTTGCCATCAATTTTAACCATACTTCCTGTGCCTGTGTAGCTCACACATCCCCAAAATATCAGCAATCCACCTCCGTGTTTCACAGTATGAATGGTGTACCTTTCATTATAGGCCTTGTTGACTCCTCTCCAAATGTAGCTTTTATGGTTGTGGCCAAAAAGCTCAATTTTTGTCTCATCACTCCAAATGACTTTGTGCCAGGTTTTGAGGCTGGTCTCTGTGCTGTTTGGCATATTGTAAGCGGGACACTTTGTGGCATTTGCATAGTAATGGCTTTCTTCTGGCGACTCGACCATGCAGCGCATCTTTCTTAAAGTGCTTCCTTATTGTGCATCTTGAAACAGCCACACCACATGTTTTTAAAGAGTCCTGTATTTCACCTGAAGTTATTTGTGGGGTTTTCTTTGCATCCCAAAGAATTTTCCTGGCAGTTGTGGCTGAAATTTCAGTTGATCCACCTGACCGTGGTTTGGTTTCAACAGAACCCCTCATTTTCCACTTCTTGATTAGAGTTTGAACACTGCTGATTGGCATTCTCAATTCCATGGATATCTTTTTATATCCCTTTCCTGTTTTATACAGTTCAACTAACTTTTCCCGCAGATCCTTTGACAATTCTTTTGCTTTCCCCATGACTCAGAATGCAGAAACGTCAGTTCAGCACTTGATGAAAGATGCAAGGGTCTGTCAGGAGTCCAGAAACTCATTGACCTTTTATACACACACACACACACACACACACACACTAGTTACAAGCAAACACATCACAGGTGAGGATGGTTACCTTTTAATAGTCATTCAAACTCCTTTGTATCAACTTGTGTGTATGTTATCAGGCCAAAATCACCAGGGTATATAAACTTTTGATCAGGGTCGTTTGGGTAGTTTCTGTTGTCATTATGATTTAAAAAGAACAAACAAAGTTTTTGTGTTATCATTCATATTCTCTAAAAAATGGCAAAGAAATCATAAATTCTGCCAGGGTATGTAAACTTATGAGCACAACTGTATGTGTCTGTAGCCTGGCCACACTTCTATTGTAAGTCTGGGAACACAAAAAACTCATTATGTTCTATCCAATACTCAATAATTAATTATTTTTTTTTACATGAAAAATGTGGGATTAAAGCTTACACGTGCATGAAGCTATAATTCTCTAAACCAGCTTTTCTCAACTAGGGTTCCTCCAGAGGCTGTCAAGGGGTTCCTTGAGCAATCAGCAGCTTCTGTCTATCAGATGAGTAACCATTGACAGCATTGATCTTTTCAGCTATCTGTAAGATAGTAATTCTTCCCAATGACCACAAATCTAAGGAGCATTCTTTCCTCTGACCACCAGTATAAGCAGCATTATTCCCAGTGATCATCACATCAATGTACTGTGAGTTGTAAATAAAGAAATAATTAACAGAGGTTCCCTGAGCATGTCAATGGTTCCCTCATGGTAAAATAGTTGAGAAAGGCTGCTCTAGACAGATCAATATCCATGCATATAAATTATATTGTCTGTAACCAAGTTAGTGGCACCAGTGGAGTTTCATAGAGCCTTTGAGGCAGAGCTGGATCGTCCTTAAGGCAACCTAGGCAAAAGCCCACATGGATGTCCAGGAGGCCCAGTTACAACCTCATGCTTCTTCACTAAACTGGAGGGGTAGCACAACTGGTCAAAGCTGTGCATTTGCCTGTTGCTTCACAGGATACCCTTGTAGGTAAGTAGGTAATTGGGATGTGATAGGTTAGGCCATGCTAGGACAGGAAATGCAAATGGGATGGCTTCTCTGTGTCTATCAATGTCATTTGATAAAGGGTGGTAGTGGGGGTGGGTGGGGTTTGGTATCAAAGCTGCTATCTAGCCTAGGCTACTGCTTTACTCCACCTCTGCTCTGAGGACCTTCTTTTCTACTGAAGATATTCTAAAGGACACACTGCAGATTCCTGCCTGTGAATAGCCATATTATAACGTTTAGCACATGTCTTTTCATGGTACTAGATAGCTAGATGCCATGTGAAAGGTTTTTTTTTTACATTATTCATGAAAGGTATGTGTGTCAATTCCTACATTTCAGCATTTATTCGTAATGTAGTATTATTAGTAGCATCTTCTGTGTTGCATTACATTGCCCTAATAAATTTACAGGCACTTCCATTTCATTTATTTGATATGGAAGCAATTGATCAAAAACCCAGTGGGGGCATGCATAAACTATAGCTGGGGAGCACAAAGCCTGTCCATGAGGCAGCCTTTACTCCTGATTCATTACTTCCATGACTTTTCTTACCACCTCTGAGGACTTTATAGACTATGACAAAATATTCCTTGCTGACTAGTATGTATAACATATGCACCACCTCATAACAACACTGCATCTTCTGCAAGTGTTTTATCTATATGTCTTAGGGAAAAAAATGGGAAAAATGAAAACGTAATCCTTCTGAACAGCCAGTCTACTTCTCATTCATTCCAGACACTACTTACCATTTTAGTACATTCTGTTAGCAATAATAACAGGAACTATCCATATGTCTCATGTGCACAGTGCACACACGTGAAACATATGTAGTCTTATTCACTGGTGATTTATCTTCCTGTACTAGGAAAAAGCTTCAACAACTTCCTAGATTGAAGAGTAACGGAAAATGCTGCAAATTTGAGCAAAGGGGTTTTCCAAACACTCTGTGACTGCTGCCTTAAAGCTGATCTTCAGTCTTCACATTTGTTTTCCCCAAAACCTCCCTATCCCTCTCTAGACCAGCTATTGCTCAGAGACTCTACTATATTTTGCTTCTGAGCTGAAACAAAAACATAATTTTGTCCCCAGTGATGTCATGATGTTCATTTAGAAAGTACTGCTCTTTTGGGCTGATGGAGAGAGGGACCTGCAGGATGCCTACCGTATGTCCCATGTGTAGGTGGGCACTTGGTAGTGTAGGCTAAACAACAGGGAAGCTTCCCTGTAGTTTCTGTAGTGGCTGGCAGGACCACTTAGCTAAAATAGGAAGCCTGCATTATGTCAAAATGACAGAGCTATTCTATAGGCTATTAACCCCCCTCTTACAGGGTTTTTGTGAGCAGTGCTGCACTGTCAATTGATCTACAAACACAACTTTGCCCCTTGATGTCACTTACTCTGCTGATAGCATCCCCAGCTTCTTTGAAGCTAAAAGTTTAGGTATGCTAAGCAGAGGAAAGGATATGGAGGGGCGGAGCAGTGTTTGCAGAGGTAGGGACATAGTCAGTGCAGCACTGATTCAGAACCCTATTATGAATAAATGGACCATAAGAATTAGAGGGGCGGACATAAGAGGAGTAGAGCAAAACTGGCCAAGGAACATTGCTGTGCTACAAAAAGATTCCCGCACAATAAAAAAATACACAAGGAAGCCAGTATTATGTCATAATAGATACATTACATCTAGCTCTATCACATGGTTCAGTTGAGTAGTGCTGTTTATGGCTACACAGCTCTGCCCCTTTTGATGCCACTAAATCTGACCATATACCAGTGTAGAATTTTAGGTAGGCTGTGAGGGGCCAAGTCACTCAGTGCACAAAAACCAGGCTGGCATGAGGGGTCCCCTAACAGGAAATACAGGCACCAGGGCACTAGGCAACTTTTCAACATGGATTTTATTATAGTATAGGTCAAGTGTCTCCAAACTTTCTAAACAAGGGGCCAGTTTCCTGTCCTTCAGAATTTAGGGGGGGTCGAACTGTGGGCATTGGGAGTAGAAAAAGGTCCCAATATCTGTGGGAAAAATAATGCCCTATCTTTGGTGTCATTGGGAGGAATTGATGATGGGGCATTGGTGTCATTGGGCCCAATTGTTGGTGTAATTGGGAGGAATTGTGGCCCTTCATTGGTGTCATTGGGAGGGATTGTGCCTCTTTATTGCGTTCAGTGAGGGTGGGGGGGGATAGCCCCACTGTTGGTTTCAGTGGGTGAAATAGCGTCCAAAGGGCCCGATAAACGCAAGCAAAGGGCCGAAGTTTGGAGACCACTGGTATAGGTGCACACAGAAGAAAATATCATCTAGAAAGGTGAGAAATTTGCTTAATTTACAAAAATTTTAATATTTGTCTGGGGATGATCTTCAAAAGTCAAGAGTACTAATTAGCAGCTAAAAAATATCTTTATGATCCTACTAGTAGTTTACAGGCTTGAATCAAGAACTCCTGGCATGTCCTTACTAGAGAGACTACTGTCAGGTAGAACATGCTTGCTAATGTATTAAAGTAGTAAAACATCTCATAAATTCCTAAAGACATTAGACAATAGTTATAATTAGACACTTGTGATTTCAAAATAAAAGAACAACATTTTGAATTAAGATTAAATACAATTAATTTCACAGATAAAATTGGACAAAAAGTTAATTGTCCAGGTTTCAAAGATTTCATATGTCCCCTGATGTCCTACTGTGAAATTATACCCTCTCTGATGTTTCCTCATTTTGTCATGTTTCAACCTGGAATTAAAATAGCATTTTAATAACTGATTTACTCTATCCATTACTTTGTGGAGTGCCCTGGTAATAGTTGTACCATGGACAGGTGAACTTAATGACCTCCTAACTTGTTAAATTTAGATGGTCTTTAGGCAGTGCCATGGCGTGCCATATAGTACCTTTTTTAATAACTAATTTTAATTCCAATGTATATAACACTACAAATTGTAGAAAGGTCCTAGATGGTAAAAACATAAAACACTAAATTTGACATAGTAGATAGCAAGGTAATATCTGCAAATTATTTTTGGGCATCAGATAACTTTTTACCACTTCCATACCGAGCCTTTTCTGGGACTTTTTGTTTACAAGTTAAAATTAGTATTTTTTGCTAGAAAATTACTCAGAACCCCAAACATTATATATGTTTTTTTAGCAGAGACTCTAGGGAATAAAATGAGGGTTGTTGCAACTTTTTAGGTCACACGGTATTTGCGCAGCAATTTTTCAAATGCGTATTTCTTCTGGAAAAAAAACTTTTTTATGAATTAAAAAAAAAACAAAACAGTAAATTTAGCCCAATTTTTTTATATAATGTGAAAGATGATGTTACGCTGAGTAAATAGATACCTAACATGTCATGTTTTAAAACTGCGCACATTCGTGGAATGGCACCAAACTTCTGTATTTAAAAAAACTCCATAGGCGACGCTTTACATTTTTTTACAGGTTACTTGTTTATAGTTACAGAGGAGGTCTTGGGCTAAAATTGTAGCTCTTGCTCTAACGCACATGGCAATACCTCACATGTGTGATTTGAATGCTGTTTACACATGTGGGTGTGCGACTTATGTATGCGTTTGCTTCTGTGCGCAAGCACGTGGGGACGGTGGCGCTTTAATTTTTTTGTTTTGTTTGTTTATTTTGCTTTTATTTTTACACTTTCTCTTTATTTTTTTTATTGTAATCATCCCTTGTAATAGGAATAGTGTGTGACAGGTCCTCTTTATGGAGAGATGTGGGGTCTATAAGAAGGAGACCCCTCATCTCTCCTGCAGGCTGGAAAGACCAAGATAAAAAAAATTAAATTTAAAGTCTTGGCCTTTCCAGCCGAGTCCCAGGCATTGTTTACTTCGCCCAGGCCTCCGAGGGTCATAGAGATGACTGGGGACCATCTGGTTCAACTTCCGGCGGCGACTGATTCATTCTCCGACTCGGACAAGGGTGTGGGTGGGGTATGACCACTTCCGCCACCTGTAAGAACGATCAAGTGGCTGACCTGTCGCTATGATTGTTCTTATGGTGCAGAGAATCGCCGGCTGAAAAAGATGATATCTGAATGATGCTTGCAGCTGCAGGCATCATTCAGATATCCCTACTCAAATTCAATGACGTCATATGATGTCATTGGGCTGAAAGTGGTTAAAAATACCTATTGTAAAACTTTAGTCAAATCTTTCACTTTCATCTGAAAACATAAGGGTTGATTTATTAAAACTGGATAGTGAAAAATCTAGTGCAGCTATGCACGATAGCTCAGGTTTCTTTGGCAAAAGTAAAGGCAGAGTCCATAATCCTGGTACATTTAAAGTGGTCCTAAAGTCAAAATATTCTTTACCCAAGGGTCCATTCACACAGCAACGGAGAGCTGCGGGAGTGCTTTAAAGTTCTGGCAGCTGTTCGTTGCCAGCTGTGGTAGGACGCAGTGTGGTGCGCGATTTTTTTTGTGTGCAAACTTAATGGGAAGTGTACAAAATGCTCTATACAGTGCCATGCTATTCGACTTGGTGCACTGCGATAAAATACAGGATGCCCTAGGCTGCATTACAGTGTGAATAGGACACATAGGAAACAATTGTTCCCTTGTGTCCTTGCAGTGACAGACATTTTACAATGCATTAAAAATGTCTATCACCACACATAGTGTGAATAGCCCTTAATGCATTAAGGAAAAAATGTCTATACCCTCTTCTCCCCCCCCTCACGACCTAAGTGAGGCCCTTACTGTCCACCCCCCTACCCTACCTGAAGACATGGCTGTAGACGCTATTAAAGTAAAGTCCCTTAACGCTAAGGGTTTGAATACCCCCGAGAAGAGACGTATGTTGCTTCATGACCTTAAAAAATCCCACACTGATATCGCATTTATTCAGGAGACCCACTTTAAAACAGACAAATCTCCAGTACTTCAGAATAGATCTTTTCCATGTGTTTACCATTCCACAAATTGTAGTGCCAAATCCAGAGGAGTATCTATATTGATCTCCAATAGGTTGCCATGGTAGTGCCAAGAGGTACTAGCGGATCCTGAGGGACGCTTCTTGTTCCTTAGGGGTCGAGTGGGTGAGGTTCAATTTACACTTGCCACCCTTTATGCCCCTAATGAACATCAGGACAGCTTTATCAAACGTACTATAGAGAAGCTGATGGAATATAAAGTAGGCCAACTAATTTTAGGAGGGGACTTCAACGTACCCTTGATCCCCACAGTGGACACCTCTTCTGGCACCTCCTCTTTTCCGCAATCAATCGGAAACGCATTACACAAACCCTGCATAAAGCTCACCTGATAGATGTTTGGAGACTGCAACACTCAGGAGGGATTATACCTTCTATTCATCCCCACACAAGGTATACTCCAGGATAGATCTCTTTTTGATGCCGCATGACCAGCTTCTGGTGGATACTACAACACTTGGTCAGATCACACGGTCAGATCATGCTCCAGTACATCTCACGTATACTCTCACTGAGAGATCTTCACCTAGGTCTCTCTTCTGGCGACTAAATGAAAGTCTACTACAAATGCTGGAGGTGCTGGAGGATGTGTCCAAAGAAATGGATTTGTATTTCAAAGAGAATGATGTACAGGACTGTGACCCTGGCATACTGTGGGAGGCTCATAAATGCGTCCTACGGGGAATACTTATTAAGCATGGGGCAAATATTAAAAAGGAAAGAAATGCACAACTTACCAGATTACTCTCCGAGCTGGCCACAACAGAATCGCAACATAAACAGCTTCCTACCCGAGATCTTGAGATGAAATTGGGGACCTTGCAATCTCAAATTACAGATTTATTGCTCTATAAAGCGAAGGCCGCCTTACAATTTTGTCGCAAGATGTCTTACAAGTCAGGGGATAAGTGCGGTAAACTATTGGCCAAGTCGGTCAAAGCAATTAAAGCTTCCTCGTACATTCCACAGATCACACTACCAGACGGGAAAAGAGCCTCCCTCCCGACGCAAATAGCAAAGGTCTTCGTTGTCTTCTACTCAGACCTATACAATCTCCCCAGCTCCTCCTCCAGTCAGGCTGACATTGACCAATATGTTTCAGATTCCCAAATCCCCTCACTACCAGTGGAAACTCAGAGTCTATTAGATGAACCAATCACTTTAAAAGAACTGCAAATAGCGGTGAACTTCATGAAAATAGGTAAAGCTCCAGGCCTGGACGGGTCCCCCCTACTACCTTACTTGAACTCCAATCAAGTTTCAAATTTAGGTGGACTCCAACTGCACTTAAGTATTTAGGTACGTCTATCCCTCCAGATATAACACGAGCGTTTGACCTAAATTTCCCCCCACTATTGACAAAGACCCGGACCTTATTAGACAAATGACATACAGGTTTCCACTCCTGGTTTGGGAGATGCAACCTTCTTAAAATGAGTATTTTACCAAAATTCATTTATCTTATTCAAGCCTTACCTATTAATATACCACCATTTTTCTTTAAGCAGATTCATGCACTCTTTACCAGATTTGTTTGGGCACACAAAAGACCTCGTCTGCACCGCACGCAGATGACTCTCCCCAAACAATATGGGGGATTAGCATTACCCGATATACGCTTATATTATCTGGCTTCTCACCTGGGACGTATACTCGATTGGAGGAGAAATGGAGCATCCAAATTATGGATACAGCTTGAGCAATCACAATCGGGCATACCACTAGGGGGAGCACTATGGTGCTTTAATGACCTTCCACACGGGCTGCAATCTCACCCACTCATAGGGACCACTCTGAGGAAAAGACACCAAATTTCCTTTCACACAACCCTTACGTCAAAGAACTCACCCCTTTTCCCTATACTGGGCAAACCAAAATTTGAACCGGGCTTAAGTTCGGCGGAATTCTCTTCCCTTAGAGACTCAGGTAGGGACTATGCAGCTAAGTTTATCTGTGGAGGGAAATGGCCAACCATCTCAGACCTTAGTAATCCAGCGGGTGTGTACCACCTTCCATTCTGGAAAGGGGTCCAACTGCATCACTTTCTCCACTCTCTCCCAGATCCGCAAAACTTTACTCGGGAACAAACGTCGTTTGAGGCCCTCTGTTCAGAGGACACTCCATTAGCCCACATCCCATCACAAACGTAAATGTTGCTGAGTGCACCGGCGACACAACCACATTTAGCCTGTTTGCCAAGTTGGGAAAAAGATCTACACCGCACCTTCTCACCCTCACAAAAGACACGAATCATTACCCTCTCCCTCAAATCCTCGCTTTGCGCTAAAATACAAGAAACTAATTTCAAATTGCTCACTCGATGGTACCTGACTCCCTCCAGACTAAGGAAATGTTTTCCAGATACATCTGGGCAGTGCTGGCGATGTGCGGAGGGTGAGGGAACTCTGATTCATGTTTTCTGGACATGCCCTAAGTTACAGGACTTTTGGGGAGAAGTCAGGCGCATCACACAAAAGTTTACTGACTATGCTGTCCCAAATGATCCCGCATTTTATCTTCTCCACCTCTCCTCGATTCCCATCAAGATATACAAAAAGTCGCTTATACGCCACTTACTCAATGCAGCAAAGGGGTGCATTCCCATCTTTTGGAAACAAAGCCTCCCTCCACCCATAACACTTTGGCTTAGGAGAGTGGAGGAAATTAAGAAGATGGAGGACTTGATACTTACAGCACAACATAAGCAAGAGACATATAAACAGACTTGGGATAATTGGAATATCTTCATATATTCTGATGAGGGTCAACGTTTACTAGGGTCCCAATCCCCCTCTTAGAACCCTCTGGGGTTATGCCCTCCTACTTTAGAATAGTCTGAAGGCTTAGCTACCGCCGTGTCTCCCCCCCCTTACCCGTCCCATCTCCCTAACCCCTCTTCCTTTCCACCCCTGTCCCTATCCCCTCTTTACTCTTTCTTCTTTCCTTTCTGATACCTCAAGGTATTACTTGGTTTTCCCTATTTTGAGAAAAGTGGAAAAGCGGGTGAGGATTACCACAATGGGATGTCACCTATAATGGATACGGATTGCCACAGAGTGAACTTTATCAGAAACCAATACATGCCCTAGAGCTTTATGTTTGTCTTCATAGAATGTTTTGTAACGCATATCTATTTCTTTGCAAACTACAAATGTAACTTGGTTTGTCTCTGTGTCAATGTCTATATTGTGGGGCCCTCGCCCATGTTTGGAGTTGAATAAAATTTATATTTGAAAAAAAAAAATGTCTATACCACCAACCCCCCCAAACACTTACCACTCTCGATCCAGCACTGTGCCCATCTGCAGCCCCACTCGCTTGTCTTCCCCCTCTCACAGATGACACAGGCACCAGAGGGAGCCATAAGTTCCTGCTGCTTTCAGTCAAATCGTATGAGGGAGTAGGGGGCATGGTCGAGCCGTCCTGCGTTTGTCTATGGATACACACAGCCTGGCTCACGAGTGCACTCGCGTGGGTGCCCCCTCAGCACGTGGCTTAAGAAGGAAGAGCAGGGAGCACCAGCAGGGGACTTCAGAACAGGAGGTAAAGGACCACTTTATGCAATGGTAAGTATAACATTATTTTTATTTTAAAAAAATGTGCCTTTAGAAGCACTTTAAGACAACATAAAGGCTCAATGCCATTATACCAGTCCCACGCTTGGGTTTAGGGTTCCCATCTGCTTTGGGAGTACCACACAGTTCACAGGAGTTCAGCAAAGTGTCACAGTCGCCAGACAATCCACACTTTCTCACAGCTGTGACGTACTCCACTTCATAGACAACCCTTTCAGGACAAAAGTTCTTGTAATCGGGGTTGGAGGCTCTTTCCCACCCAAAAGTCTCATCGAGCCTCTAAATACTTGGTCCCAAATGAGGACCAATCCTGAGAGAACTGCAAATCAGTCCTCTCCTCTCAAACTGGACTACACCGGAAACCCCACATCTTGCATAGGTGAGAACCCCTGAGTACTCAAAACCATCTCTTCTTATCCCACTTAAAGGGACAACAACTAAAATAACAGGGAAATATACCTGCTTTCCAGGACCCTTTCCATACATGGTATATATATACAGTGGGGCAAAAAAGTATTTAATCAGCCACCAATTGTGCAAGTTCTCCCACAGAAGATGAGCGAGGCCTGTAATTGTCATCATAGGTATACCTCAACTATGAGAGACAAAATGTGGAAACAAATCCAGACAATCACATTGTCTGTTTTTTGAAAGAATTTATTTGCAAATTATGGTGAAAAATAAGTATTTGGTCACCTACAAACAAGCAAGATTTCTGGCTCTCACAGACCTGTATCTTCTTCTTTAAGAGGCTCCTCTGTCCTCCACTCATTACCTGTATTAATGGCACCTGTTTGAACTTGTTATCAGTATAAAAGACACCTGTCCACAACCTCAAACAGTCACACTCCAAACTCCACTATGGTGAAGACCAAAGAGCTGTCGAAGGACACCAGAAACAAAATTGCAGACCTGCACCAGGCTGGGAAGACTGAATCTGCAATAGGCAAGTAGCTTGGTGTGAAGAAATCAACTGTGGGAGCAATAATTAGAAAATGGAAGACATACAAGACCACTGATAATCTCCCTCGATCTGGGGCTCCACGCAAGACCTCACCCCGTGGGGTCAAAATGATCACAAGAACGGGGGGCAAAAATCCCAGAACCACACGGGGGGACCTAGTGAATGACCTGCAGAGAGCTGGGACCAACGTAACAAAGGCTACCATCAGTAACACACTACGCCGCCAGGGACTCAGATCCTGCAGTGCCATACTTCTCCCCCTGCTTAAGCCAGTACATGTCTAGGCCCATCTGAGGTTTGCTAGAGAGCATCTGGATGATCCAGAAGAGGATTGGGAGAATGTCATATGGTCAGATGAAACCAAAGTAGAACTGTTTGGTAGAAACAGAACTCGTCGTGTTTGGAGGAGAGAGAATGCTGAGATGCAACCAAAGAACACCATATCTACTGTGAAGCATGGGGGTGGCAACATCATGCTTTGGGGCTGTTTCTCTGCAAAGGGAACAGGACGACTGATCCGTGTACATGAAAGAATGAATGGGGTCACGTATCGTGAGATTTTGAGTGCAAACCTCCTCCCATCAGCAAGGGCATTGAAGATGAAATGTGGCTGGGTCTTTCAGCATGACAATGATCCCAAACACATTGCCCGGGCAATAAAGGAGTGGCTTCGTAAGAAGCATTTCAAGGTCCTGGAGTGGCCTAGCCAGTCTCCAGATCTCAACCCCATAGAAAACCTTTGGAGGGAGTTGAAAGTCCGTGTTGCCCGGCGACATCCCCAAAACATCACTGCTCTAGAGGAGATCTGCATGGAGGAATGGGCCAACATACCAGCAACAGTGTGTGACAACCTTGTCATTGCCAACAAAGGATATATAACAAAGTATTGAGATGAACTATTGATATTGACAAAATACTTTTTTCCACCATAATTTGCAAATAGATTCTTTCCAAATCAGACAATGTGATTGTCTGGATTTGTTTCCACATTTTGTCTCTCATAGCTGAGGTATACCTATGATGACAATTACAGGCCTCTCTCATCTTTTTAAGTGGGAGAACTTGCACAATTGGTGGCTGACTAAATACTTTTTTGCCCCACTGTATATATGAAGCCATGTCTAAGTATAGCCAAGAAGCACCATCCCAACAGGGGCCTATTTAAACCATAGTTCACATGCATTTTTGTGGATATATGTAGCTGTGCTTTTGCACATTAACACAGGTACATTGCGGTGCACTGTAGATGTGCATTGGGGTACAATTTACCAGAGCACACATTTACATACATTATGGTTTAAACCCTTTGACATAAGCATTGCATTTGGTTGACTTAAATTATGCATGTGACATGCATCCAAAACTACAGTATTCGGGATAGTTACATCACTCTAGCCAGAATGAGGCCCACTGACATATACTATGCGGTTGACCTGCATTACAAAACACAGCATACTGTATGGAATTGCATCTGGTGTGAATGAGCCCTCAGGAGGAAACTGTCCCAGCCTATAGAAGCACACCCAAATCAACACTAAAGCATGCAAGGAATGAAGGAAAGCTGATTTATGGACACAAGCTTGTCAGTAGGAATGACTCTGCCTTACCTATGAACACATCCATGGAAAGAAAATGTGCAAGATCAACCAATCTCAAATTACTGACTTGATGGTGTTACTGATCAGAAAATCCAAAACTAGTATAACTATGCACTGATGAAAAATGTTGCTTGCAGTGTAAGCAGCACATTTAACTGAAAACATTTTAAAGCTAACCTAAAAATGCTAGCAAAAGCAGTTATTTATGAATGATATATTTATTAATACTATTTTAATTGCACCATGTGCACAGACTTGAATTTGCCTTGTATCAGTCTCTTGTAATCCCCCATAGAGAACACCAAGGAAAGGCAATAGAATCCAATCCGTCTCTGCTACTGTGCATAAGCGCTGAATGTGAATATGCTGACAGTAGAAGACAGCAGAGTGAGTAGACTGAAGACTTACTAGTGCTCCTTCATTGTCCAGTCAAAAAATGGCAGAATTGTTCTTGACTTTATTGCCCTGTTGTGGCAAACAGGATGTGTCTGTAATGTCTGTAAATGGTGTATAAATATCAAAACTGGCTGAGCAGAATAAAAAAAATCCTTTGGAAAGAAAAGAGGTCCCAATTGTGTATTTCAACTCTTATGTATCTCTTTACCTGGAGTTCAGATTTATTGCTGCTAGCACATGGCATTATTATACAATGACAACATTTAAAGATTCAGTTTCCTAGGCCCAAATGGTTACACACATGATTACATTCATGATTCACTTATGTAATCAGCCATGGTGACAGCAGGAATAGAGTCTCAAGGTCGCCTTAGTAACATCTGCCATCCTATTAAAGCTGTTACAAATACACTGAATACAGGGACACAATTGATACGATTGTAAATTAGGAATTATGACACATAGTTTTTTTTCCACAGAAACTAGCAAATGTTAGACATTAAGATATCTTTAGTGTGGAGTTATTTTATAACAAACTATGAGGATCTTGTGAGCTACCTGTTTTAAAAGTGACAAAATATATAGAAAACAAAATATAATAGACAAATAATAATGATCGACAGCTGCTAGCACTGATCACGTCCCATAAAGTCGTGTAAAACAATATAAATAAATAAAAAATGTATTAATTAATTAATATTATTATTATTCTTCTCAATATTGATAAGTTGGCATTTATAAGTATTTGTTGGAAATAATGTTAGGAGATAGCACAGCATATTAATTTTTTATTTATATGGAGTTATTTTATATATCTCTCTGCAAATATTTCATCTGGCTTATGATCTACGACATAAAATGTAAATAAAAAAAAAAAAAAAAGAATTCATAGATATCATGGCTATGCCTTTCCCTAACTCTTCCCTGAATTCTCAGCACCAATCAGTGCTATACACAATGTATGTATCTCTTCATGTTCCATTACTTTTATACAATTACTGAGGTTTACACTGGTCTGCGACTGTCAGTCGCTGCTGTGCATCCCCAATGGTCACTGGTGGCCAGGCTGTGGATGGGGCAAGAGCGGCTGGCTCAGGCTCTCAGCAGTGCACTGAGAGCCTGAGCCAGCTGCCAGTCAGGCTTCTGGGGGAATCCCGATGTGATTGTCAGGATCCCTGCACAGCCTGGACCAGTTCACATCAGCTTACAGTGTTTGTTTGGTACATATTTTACTTTAAAGAACTTACACAATGTGTGTCAGAATGGCAATATAACATAGCCTAGTCAACATTTCAAAAAACCTACAAGCCTTTCTGTGGATATATTACATTGTTGCTTCTGTCAGCTACACATGGCAAAGTTTTTATCTTGCGTGTGCCTTTTTTTCCCCGTAACGCATCCTAGATGTGAAGGTCTAAGACAAAAAAGACTCTGTTCCCATAAAAAATCGAGTTTGTTTATTCTGTTCCAACATTAAGTAGGCTCCCAATGATCATGATATAAAGGAGTGGATAGGGACAGAAAAACATGGAGAGCTGTTTATTAGTATATTAATTATTCTTCTATTGTAAAGAAGGTGGGTAAAGGATAATGTAAATAATGATTTAAGTGGTGGGTCAAGCCCCATCTGTACCAGGCTGGCTTGCCAAGTAGAGTACAAAGCATCTCATTAAGACATATTCCACATAGTACATTCACTACTCATAGGGTTCAATGAACCCAATAAGCTATTGGTAGAGTACTTCAGATCCCGAAGCAAGCAAGAAAGCCTCTGAAATTACCATTGATACATAACCTAAAAATTGTATCTAGTGATTTCATCAGCTCAATTAAACTGATATTTGGCGTGATCAACCTTTGCCTTTAAAACAGCACCAATTCTTCTAGGAACACTTGCACACTTGGAAAACATTTTTGTGGCCAATTACATGCCTCCCTGATGGTATGGCATGATGGAGAAACATCTGCCTGTACTTCTCAGCATTGAGGACACCATTGTTCCTGACCAAGTCTCCAACTCCGTTTGTAAACGCAGCCTCAAACTTGCAAGGAACCTCCACCATGTTTTACTGTCTGCAGACACTCATTATTGTGTCACTCTCCAGTCCTTCACAAACAAACTGCCTCCTGCTACTGCAAAATATTTCAAATTTTGATGCATCAGTTCATAGCACCTGCTGCTATTTTTCTGCACCCCAGTTCCTAGTTTTCATGCATAGTTGAGGCGTTTATTGTTTTCATATCGGAAGTATGAATTTTTGGCTGCAATTCTTCTATGAAGATCACTTCTGGCCAGACTTATCCTGACAGTAGATGGGTGTACCTGGGTCCCACTGGTTTCCACCAATTCTGTGCTGATGGCACTGCTGGACATTTTCTGATGCAGAAAGGGAAGTAAGCAAGATGATCTGCTGCATTAAGTTTCCTTGGCTAACCACTACATTCCTTAATGTTGCCTGACTTTGTGCAAGTGTACAAAGTTTGCAAGTTTAAGAATTGATGTTGGTTTGAAGCCAAAGGGTAGTCACACCAAATAATGATTTGATCTGGATTATTCTTTTTTTCACTTTGGATTTTGTAACTTGATAAAAAGAAACAATGAAAATATATATTTTTGAAAGCATTCTTACTTTACAGCATTCCTTCACACCTGCCTAAAACTTTTGCACAGTACTGTATATTTTTATTAGAGCTTTTTTTTTAATGTGAAGACAAATACAGAAGACATGTCTGTCTTATTTTATTTTTCTGTCCTTATGGTAATACAAATGGCAACTTTGATTAAATAAATGTCTTTGTTGACTCATGAGAAACATAAGATAAGATATTTAATCTCTTTGTTCAGAAGAGGTTAAAACCAACAGAGAGCTTCTGGACATATACAGTAATGGGGAGACACCATTTCCTCCCAGATGACTTAAGCTCTACATCTGCCACATCATTTAATACAACCAAACCTTTTTTTCAGTCAGCGGCCAAAAGGAAATAACTTTTCTGCTCTGGGAGTCTGAGATTCCTAGGGAACTATCTCAGCTCCTTAAAATAATTGAATCCCTGCTCCTATTCTTATTTTATTACAATGTCAACAAGAGATCTCATTTGTTTGAAAGTTTGGGCTCTTCAAGCAGGGTAATATACAGTAGTATACAGATTTCTGGCAATCGCTACTGTTGAAAAGAAGGGGGAAAAAGAAAAGAAGACATTGCCTATGAAGGCAGATCTCAGTCTGACGTGAAAGCAGGGAGCTGAGCCAAAAGCAGCAAACAGCACGGCTTCCCCCATCATAGCTAGCTGCAGCAGGGGATGCTGGTTATTGACATCTGTCGCTGTAGAATACTCACTCGCTTTGACAGATCTCATCTGGAGACTGTAATTAAAATGAAAACAACTTAAAATGTAATTTCTCTAACTTAAACGTTTACACATGCTGAATAGTGTAAAATAGCCTATCAGGAGTGATGAAATAAACTCAGCTTTATTATTTTCATTCCAAATCTGTGATTTATGCATATATGTTGTATTAATGTACTCTTTGTGTGGACCTGCTCCAGCTCCCCCGAAGCAACAGCACCATATTGTTTATATTAAAGTGATCTGCAGGGGAAGGCATTGAAAAGCTCTACACGCCAATAGTACTGCCAAGGAATCACTACAAGAAAGGCAGGACTTCTTCACAGGGTTACTTGACCAGTGGGTTTGAAAGGCTATTCTATGCCTATATCTGTTGCGGTGGGGCTCATACAGGGTGCTCAAAGGAGGTGAAGAAAAGCCAGCTAGAGCTATTCTACCAAGAAAATACAAAAAAGAAGACACATGAGGAGCAATGTAAGTAAAGTAAAGTAAGTAAAGCTTCTATTAGGCAGGATTAAAATTGTGCTCTGGTGACCAAAGAAAGGATTAGACACCACACTAGAGTTAGGTATGCTCCCCTACAAAGTGGAAGAAACCACGTGTGATGAGCTACTCAGTGTCATACCCCCATAAAGGATTCCTGTCACTCACTTTCATATGGTTCAATCCATGAACCTCTTTAGTGCCTAGCTGTTTTCTTGTGTATGATGGTCAAGGCCTGTTACTCAGTTCCCACTCAGGGACTAACAACTTGCTTAGGAATGTCTACCTCACTGACTTAATAACCACTTTTACATATTTTTCATCCAGCTGCACCTAAGAGATTTTGAGAAAAGGGTAAAGCCTCATACACACGGTAGGACTTTGCACAAACTTTCCCGTGGATTTTTGTACAAAGGGCATTGGCCATAAGTTTGTATTGCATATACACGGCAGAGCTTTTTCAGCCAACTTTCACCAAATCACGTGGTTTTTCAGCTCTTTACCACCACCCTTTAGTCAACTTCTGTATTGTCTGATATTGTGTCAATCTCGCCGCTTTTACCGGCGAGATTGACACCTTGCGAGCCGGGTTCACACTGGTGCGGGGATCCGTCAATGCCAGGTACTGTGTTTGGTATGAATTATGAGGGGGAACTCCACGCCAAATTTTAAATAAAAAACCGGCATGGGTTCCCCTCCATGGGCATACCAGGCCCTTAGCCGAGCATGCAGCCCGGCCGGTCAGGAAAGGGGGTGGGAAAGAGCGAGCAGCCCCCCTCCTGAACTGTACCAGGCCACATGCCCTCAACATGGGGGGTGGGTGCTTTGGGGGAGGGGGGCGCCCTGCGGGCCCCCCCCACCCCAAAGCAACTTGTCCCCATGTTGATGAGGACAAGGGCCTCTTCCCGATAACCCTGCCTGTTGGTTGTCGGGGTCTGCGGGCGAGGGGCTTATTGGAATCCAGGAGCCCCCTTCAATAAGGGGGCCCCCAGATCCCGGCCCCCCACCCTATGTGAATGAGTATGGGGTACATCGTACCCCTACCCATTCACTTAGGGAAAAAAGTGTAAATCAAAAATCACACTACACAGGTTTTTAAAGTAATTTATTAGGCAGCTCCGGGGATCTTCTTCCGACTTCGGGGGTCTCCTTAGCCTCTTCTCCCGGTGTCCGGTCCTTCTCCCGATGTCCGGTTCTTCTGCCGGGCTCCTCCGCTATCTTCTGTTCTTTTGCCGCTCTCTTGCTAGTGGTGGCCCGGTCTTCTTCACTCTTCTCTTCTTCTGATGTTGACACGACGCTCTCTCCCCCTGTAATGCTGTGTGAGCGCCTTGCGATGACTTATATAGGCATGGGACGTGGTCACCGGGTGATGTTATCCGGTGACCATGCCCCCTTATGACGTCACAGTTTCAGCATGCCCCGGGACTGTGACGTCATAAGGGGGCTTGGTCACCGGATGACATCACCCCGTGACCACGCCCCATGCCTATATAAGTCATCGCGAGGCGCTCACACAGCATTACAGCGGGAGAGAGCGTCGTGTCAACATCGGAAGAAGAGAAGAGGGAAGAAGACGACGAAGAAGACCGGGACACCGCTAGCAAGAGAGCGGCAAAAGAGCAGAAAATAGCGGAGGAGCCCGTCAGAAGAACCGGACACCGGGAGAATAACCGGACACCGGGAGAAGAGGCCGGAGAGAGCGGAGAAGAACCAGATATCGGGAGAAGAGGCCGGAGAGACCCCCGAAGTCGGAAGAAGACCTGTGAAGTTGGTAGAAGACCCCGGAGCTGCCTAATAAATTACTATAAAAACCTGTGTAGTGTGTTTTTTGATTGACACTTTTTTTCCCTAGGTGAATGGGTAGGGGTACGATGTACCCCATACTCATTCACATAGGGTGGGGGGCCGGGATCTTGGGGCCCCCTTATTAAAGGGGGCTCCCACATTCTGATAAGCCCCTCGCCCGCAGACCCCGACAACCAACGGCCAGGGTTGTCGGGAAGAGGCCCTTGTCCTCATCAACATGGGGACAAGGTGCTTTGGGGGAGAGGGGGTCGCAGGGCCCCCCTCCCCCAAAGCACCCACCCCCCATGTTGAGGGCATGCGCCTGGTACGGTTCAGGAGGGGGGGCGCTCGCTCATCCCCACCCCCTTTCCTGACCGGCCGGGCTGCGTGCTCATGTAAGGGTCTGGTATGGATTTTGGGGGGACCCCAATGCCTTTTTTTCAGCATAGGGGGTTCCCCTTAAAATCCATACCAGGCCTAAGGGCCTGGTATGCTCCCAGAGGGGAATTCCCTCTCGCGCTCGCTGCAATAGGAAAATGTGTTTTTCCTATTGCAGCCAGCGCGAGATGTACAGTACCCTGTCGCCGAGAACCAGCGTGATGGGATTGCGCTGAAAACATTCTCGCGGCTGAGTACTGAAGTTTGTACAAAAGTCCGATGGTTTTGTGTACACACCATCGGACTTTGCTCCATCGGACTTTTGTTGCCAGAAAGTTTGTGCGTTCGCACAGCCAACAAAAGTCCGATGAAAACAGAAAAAGTTTGTCCGACGGAGCGTACACACGGTCGGTTGTTGCTCCAAAACAGCTAATTTGCATGTTTGTTGTCAACAAGTCTGATCGTGTGTACGGGCCTTAAGACTGATTAGAAGGACTGGTTTAAACAGTTAGTCTGCTTCTGTGTAGTATACTACCAGCTGTCCAAGATGTTGAAGACCCTTTTGTGATCTACAGTAATTACCTCTCAGCAATTTCCAAAGTCTGACCATATGGATGTTTTCTTGGTTCTCCAACTCTAACTTGTACCCCACATATGGACACTTTTATAGGGCATTAAAACCACATTACATGCTACATGGCACTTCACAGCTTGTCATGTGAACTTAGTGCTGGACCCCAACTGTCAATGACAGCTAGATATTTCAGATTGAAAAACCTATCAATGGGCCGCCAGACAGTGATGTACATATACATCATATATGTATGTAATACAGCCATAAAATATTAAAGTTATATTAAAGGCATTTTTTTCAAATAACAAACATGTCATACTTACCTGTTCTGTGTAATAGTTTTGCACAGAGCAGCCCCAATCCTCCTCTTCTTGAGTTCCCCACCAGCTTCTTGGCCCCTCCCTTCTGCCAAGTGCCCCCAGAGCAAGCAGCTTGCTATGGGAGAACCCAAGCAGGTTCACTCCCAAGCGCTACTCTGCATGCTCATTCACACACAGAGCCACAGCTCGGCCCCTCTCTCTCCTCATTAGCTCAATGGCTGTGATTCACAGCAGGAGGAGCCAATGGCTCCCATTGCCATCTCAGTCAATGAGGAGCCAATGGATCACAATGGGGCTCAGGTAAGTATGGGGGGGGGCTGGGGGGGCTGCCGCACACAGAAAGCATGAAGGGAAAAAACCTTGATCCTTTAGAACCACTTTAAGTGCAGACCTTATTAAAGTGGATTTTTCTATTCTGGGTGAGGCAGGATTTATTTTACAGCTGGACCTTACTCCAATCTGACACCCCAGCAGAGAGATCTAACCAATGCTTGGCATGACCGCAATAGGATGAATTTGACTCAGCAGCGATGCTACCTTTGTCACAGGTCAAAGTGAACACTCCAAATCTACTTATGAAGAATACAATAAAAGCGAATAATAGGAGGTGTAAGAAATTGTTAATAGTATTCAGGAAAAAAGAGCAGTAACACTCCACAATGGGCTCCATTTTCAGCAGAGAGAGGTGGAGCTTCATTACAGCTGGAGCTATACCCTAAGACTCCTGGCTAATAAGCAGTAACATTAGTCATATCAGTGGGAGCGTTTGACCTGTAGTCTGGCCAGGGGACATTTCACTTCTCTGTCCAACAGAATTGGAAAACTGGGCAGCAATCAGGGCTGTATTGAAATGTCCACCTATAGGGGGTGTCACATTACAGTATAGCACCACCTAGAGGCCACACCAGTGAGAAAACAATGGTACTTTTTTTTCATTCAATGCCTGACATTGTTCAAAAAGAACCTGGTGAAACCATCAAGGTGGTACCCATATTTTCTTAATGCATGTGGAATACAGCATAAGTGTCATCATAAGTAGATTCCTAACACTATTACACCCACAGCAACATTGGTAAAACAGTATATTTCAAGAACTTTCTATAAGAGGTCAATGACTCTGGACCTAATAATATAAATTCCAAGAAAAGTCCTTTTTTGGCTGGGGATTCTTTAAAGAGGAATTGCAGTCTGCTCACATAATTTTTAATAAAAACATCTTTGCCATTCTGAAGCTTCCCTCCAACCACTTTGCATATTATTTGATACACACTGTAATTCTGTACTTGCCAAATATGCTGCAGAAATCTCCCTCCACTGAGTCTGGCTGCAACCATTTTAACTGTGGGCAACTGAAGCTGCTGCCTGTTCACTTCCTGGATTTACACAGACACACAGAGGCACAACTCCAGCTCCGCAGCTCTCATTGGCCCTCTTATGACTCATCTCCCCTCCCTTTCTGGCAAACTCTCACAAGAGTGAGAGAGCTGTGCATGATGTCATAAGCCTAGGCTTTTTACCAGACAAGAAACAGGAAGTGGGCTGTATAAGGTATTTACTGGCAGAAAAAAAAAAATTACTATCCAAAGTTAAAACAACAAGGGCAGAAGATTTAATAGATGGAAAGTTGAAAAAAATGACTGAAGGTCCGCTTTAAGTACTAATATGACAGAATCACTGTCTCATAATGCCTTCTGCTACAGCCATTGCGTTTCATGGTCGTGTGACAATGCCAGATTTCACCAGCTGGTGGGGCTTAAACTTGTGGCTAAATCTGTAACTGCCGCTCTTTTCTGGAAAACGAAGGGGCTTCAAGGGTGGGTGTTACTGGAGGGTCCTTTATTTATTCATTTTTTGCGACGCGCAAGCATTTTGCATTACTGAACATCTATACAAAGATGTAGTGGCATTGTACTACATTACACTGACCAAAATACAGTATCTCTGAAATTATATTATCCTGTCCCTTCAATACATTATTTTCAGAAGATTCAGTTTTCATTATGATTTGTAAAATTGTTAGAAATGTAATCATATTTTTTTATGCACCAATTGTTTATAATGGCACTCAAATGTAGTGACTGTATTGACTATTCAACACAAGAGAAAAGGGAATTTTTCTTTTGTTTCAAACAGTTTAGTAATTAGAGCAACTTGCAGTTTCTAGGAATGGAAGGAAAACTGGAGCACAAAACTGCTATTAAAAAGGAGCAGGAGTGCCCTGGATTCCACCATACAAAGGGGTTTTCTCAGCTGGTTAAAAGGCTGAGCAAGCAGAAGTCTCCCCACTGCACACGTGTCAGTTCCACCTCTGTAGTGCTAGTGAAGTGGAACTTTTCACAGAGCCAAGTGCTTCAAGATTTACTGAGACGTATCATATAACTCCAGAGTACCCTACAGAAGGTGATGGCTTAATGCTCCATCCTGACATCAACCGTCCAGACAGGGATGTCTACTCCAGTTTTTTTTTTTTTTCTTTTTTTGCAACTGGCTTGATTAGAGCCAGAACCTTTGTAAATCAAGAGGAATTTCAATGCTTTTTTTTCTATCCTTTCACTACTTTCCGGTGCCTACTTCCTGCCCTATCTAAAAAAACAGCAGCTGCATGAGCCTGATAGAGAAGTCCCAGAGTAATGGTTTTCACAAGTGAGGAGGAAAGCTACAAATGGGTTTGGGAAAGGAGAGTATGACAGTTGAAAGGGGAGCTGATAGCGTGGGCACAACATCAGATTTCTAACAGTACTGATAGGACTGCTGGCCCCCTGATGTCTGTGAACAAAGTGAAAGACCGCACTGATACAGACATGGGAATGATAGCTTAAAGTGCACACAAGGATAACAAGAAAGGGAGCTACTGCGGACTAGTCCTATTGTGTTTCATATCAAGCATTGATTACATAAAATCCCATGCAACTAGATAAAGCATATATATTTACAGGCACATTACATAAAAGCACTTTCATCATGGTACAGCAGTAGAATAAAATATTAACTCCAAGTGTTCAGTATTGCTGTTTATATAATTGATGATGTTGATAAATTCTATAAACTGAATACACCCCATTATTCCATGCCTCTTCTTCTATTGAGTTTCCCATTCTGCCCCTAATTTTCTTATGCACAACAAGGTCAAATATCAAGCAGGAAGGCAGAAGTTCTTTTGAGCTTTTATGAGACAGCAGGGTGACAGCCACATATGAGGGGGCCTAACAGCAAAATCTTTATAAGTTCCTGACTTTCCTAACTATATATTACTTTCAGAGGACCTCACTAGGGCAGGCCATAGATGATTCAATTTTGTTTTGTGCAACCACTAACTGTTGATGGGGGAATCCCCCCAGAGCTATTCTGTTCTCTCGACAGGGGGGTGTGAGGAGTCGTCCCTGCCTGGAGTACACAGTCCTTATTTCTAGAGACTATAGCCACTGGCAATAATGACATGTAAAAATCTGGCATGCTGGTTGTTCCCAAGTCAATCCAACAATCAACCTGCCTATAGATTGTTTGAATCTCGGCCAGTCCTTGCTGAACCAGCTGAGATTTGGACCATCTATGGCCAGCTTAAAACTAGCCTTATGCCCTGTACACACGATAGGATTTTCCGATAACAAAATCCATGCTTTTTTCCGACGGATGTTGGCTCAAACATGTCTTGCATACACACGGTCACACAAATCTTGTCGGAAATTCTGAACGTCAAGAACGCGGTGACGTACAACATGTACGACGAGCCGAGAAAAATGAAGTTCAATAGCCAGTGCGGCTCTTCTGCATGATTCCGAGCATGCGTGGAACTTTGTGCGTCGGAATTGTGTACACACAATCGGAATTTCTGACAACGGATTTTGTTATTGGAAAATTTGAGAACCCTCTCAAATTTTGTGTGACAGAAATTCCGATCTAAAATGTCCGATGGAGCCCACACACGGTCGGAATTTCCGACAACAAGCTCCTATCGAACATTTCCCGTCGGAAAATTCTATCGTGCGTACGGGGCATAAGACTAGAGTGTGTCACTTTCAACTGCCGCAGTGCTTCTCCTCAGATCCTTGCATCTGCGATCTGAGTATTACACAACAACCTATGGTATGTTTTGTTATAAATGTCAAATTATTATTGTGGCCAAATATATGGTGGTTGATAATTGTAAATGTAGTACTTATTGTTGACAAGCCATGCTTTCTCCATAAGTTAGTAACTACATTTTGTGTGCAGATCCTGCACAGTGTTGATGGGGCAATCCCTCCTGCGGAGCTAATGTGCTCTCTCGAACAAGAGCATGCAGGGAGCCGTCCCTGCCAGGAGAACACATAGTGATTATTGCTAGTGCCTCCTGTCCTGATTGGTCGGGGGGAGAAGCCAGAAGACAATAGCGAATATTGATTCGCTATTGTCACAAGTGGCTGGGCTCGGGGAGCAGAGCCCAACCTTTTTTCAAGCCAATTAGAGCCTCTGGCTCTAATCATGTGGCTTGCAAAAAAAGAAAAACTCATACAAACATATGAGTCTGGCGCCCTGCAGGGGGGCAGCGCCCTTGCACCCCTAATGGACCGGCCACTCCTGGTTTGACCCTTGAATGAAAGTAATACTATATTTCAATCTACTGTATATTAAACATTATTAATACAAGTGATATGAATGTGTTACAAACCTCTAAAATAAAATGTATATTTTATCATTGTGGTAAATTCGCATCAGAGTGTTGTGATGTCACAGGACTCATTTTAGATGTTGCAGGATGGAATATATAGTTGTCAAGCAAAGCATCAGGGAATAAGGATTGCCAGTGTCATCACTGATCCTCATGACCCACATGGTACTTGACACAGGGGCTAGCAATGATAAAAATTATGCTAACATATCAAAAATAGAGCCTACAAAAAAACCAAACATGCACAAGTATCATAAATCAGTCAGTAGTATAGTACAGGATCATAAATAACTCACATTACGCAATGAATCCATCCATAGGAATGTATAATCTATTTGCTTTTAGTAAATCAACCCCTCTATGTGTAAGTGGAATTCTCTACTTGAAGGGTCTTCATACAGTGCAAAGCTTTTTTGTTTCTAAACTGAGGTTGAAGGGACACACATAATACAGGTTACAAGAAGGTAGATGGGTTGGCTATAATGGTAATTGGTTAGTAGTCATCATGGTAGCTGTGGATTGTTATAATAACAAGAGTTTTTGTGATGTTATAAAAGTCAAGGTATATAATTAATTTAGTGAGTTATATTGTATACGGCATATTTATTTTTGTGAAGGAATTGTGAAGTGAAACCAGTAATAATATTTACCTGAAAAAAGCAGACATTGCAGCCATTAGGCGTATGTAATGTACACCACAGGTCGCAGGGTGTGTCATTCGGGAATATGCTTGGGGTATGCACTGTGCAGAGTTGTCAGTGTAGTATCCCCTAACATTGGTGGTTAGTGGGAACGTTCCCACATACATTTATGGCCAGTGAAGAAGTTCCCTTCTACCATGGTGGTCTGTGGAAAAGTGCCCTCTTACTTTTATGGTCAGCGGAGAGGTTTTCTCTCCCATTGGTGGTCTCTGAAGAAGCTCCCACCCTTACATTTGTGGTCTATGGAGAAATCCCTACTTATATTGGTGGTCAGTGAAGAGTTTCCCCTTATATTAGTGGTCAATGGTGAAGAGCCACTTACATCTGGGGTCAGTGGTGAAATGTCCCTTTACACTGGTGGTCAGTGGAAGCTCAAGTAACTTATTTGAGAGAGGAGAGGCTCTGTTGTTCCAAAGCTGCTGGCTCTGCTAAGTGATGTCAGCAGCGAAAGTTATGCAGTGTAGGTAAAAGCTCATACCTAGCTAGATCCATGGCATTAAAGGGAAGACCTCATGTGCTGGAATCTAGTTATGATTCTGATTTTATTACTCACATTGTTTAGAATTGTTGGCATATGGTAATAGTAAAAAGCAGACTTTTACTTGGTTTTATTATTGTTTTGATTTTTTTTACAGACAACGCATCCTCTTATTGTTTTTGCCTAAAGCAGAAAAGTGAAGGTGCGTGTTTGAAAATGTTTATCTACCCATAACGGACAGGTAAGATACCAAGTTAAACAAAACTGCTATTCATTTTAATGTCTCCCATGTCATTTTTCACTGTGTCACCTGCAGTGAACACAGAAAAGAGAAGGAAAAACTTCATACACTTCATAAACTGCTTACAATTGTATTTTTCATGCTGGCTTATATCCCGCTAAGGCTCTAGTAAAACCCACAGGAACAACTTATGACTGGTATGTTATAGTTAATACACATAGTACAATTGCAAATTGCAGACATCATTGGACTTAATTAACAGTGCTGAAAAGGGCAATGTCATACTATATTGCATAGTATCCAAATAGCTAATCACTTTTATGGCTCTAGTCAGCCTAACTAAAGTAGATGGGCTGCTATAGGTTACAACATACAGTATATTAGTTCCTCTTGAGACAAAGAATTTACAAAGAAAGCAATGGATCCATAGTAACTTCCAGTGACTTAGACATGAAATAGAAGGTTAAAGTGGAAGTCTATGCTAAAACTAAAATTCCTGCATCTATAGCCACCAGCATTCTAAAGCCGCGTACACATGAGCGGAATGTCCGACAGAAAAAGTCAGACGGAAGCTTTTCATCGTCTATTCCAATCATGTGTATGCCTCATCGGACTTTTTCTTTCCAAAATTCTGACGGACCTAGAAATAGAACATGTTCTAAATATTTCCAACGGAGTCAATACCCATCGGGAAAATCGATCGTCTGTATACTGTTGTGATGGACCAAAAACATTGCATGCTCTGAAGCAAGTACGAGACGAAAGCTATTGGCTACTGGCTATTGAACTTCCTTTTTCTAGTCCCGTCGTAAGCGTTGTACGTCAGTTCGAACAGTTCGAGTTCTGTCGGAGAAACCTTCGGAGTTTACTCTGACGGCAAAACCGGTCGTGTGTACGCAGCATAACACTAACCTCTCTAGCCCTGTAAAGAAAAAATGAGTATACATACCTTTTCTGCAGGCGATCCGACCTGATCCCACACTAAGCTGTCAGCCGCGGCTTCGCTGTGGAGGCGGGTGCAGAGGACACGTCCGACAACGGAAGCCCAATAGCAAGTCTATGGGTGATGTCACGTTGTCGGCTGTGTCCTCTACAGAGCTTCCGCTGCTGGAGATCAGGTTGGATCGCCTGCAGAAAAGGTATGTATACTCATTTTTTCTTTACAAGGCTAAAGAGGTTAGTGTCAGAATGCTGGTGGCTATAGATGCATGGATTTTAGTTTTAGCATGGGCTTCCACTTTAAGCCCTTAAAACTAATGCATTCACTTGTACCTATAAGCATTTTAGTTGAACTGCTCTGACCTCTTTGACGCAATTATGAATCAATGACAACGAACACAGTCAGTATACCAACATGGCTGTCACAAGCCTTAAAATAGAACAGTTGCTGGGACTTCACCTTGGCTTATTTTTGGCTCATTGGCTTACTCAGACCGTGCCAGGGACCATTTTTATGCTAGGATTATCCATGTCAGCAGTTAGCTGCTTTTTTTAGGTTGTATGCGAGTGCACTTATTTATATATATAAATGCAACTTGCATCATATGCATAAAAACACACACACACACACATATATATATATATATTTATACACACATACACTGTATATATATATATATATATATATATATATATATATATATACACACACACACAGTATATATATATATATATATATATATATACACAATGGCACTGTCCTGCATTTTCGGCGCCGCACCGATTTAAAAAAAGTAGTTTCTGTACTACTTTTTGGGATTTCGGGCTGCGATTTACATTGACATCTGTGCAGAAACCTGCACAGATGTCTCTGAAATCGCGTCCGAAATTGGGATTGACATGCGGGAGTGAAATCGTGCGAAAATCGTGCTTCATTCTTGCAGCTCAGTGTGAACCTGGGTTTATGGATAGGAAATAGAATGAAAATATATACTATGGTTAGTTTATGGAAGATTTAAAAGAGGCCCTGTCACATAATAATGTTATATGACTTTAATAGCGCATTATTTGAATACATTTTTGCCCCTATATATGCAATAATATTTATTACATATTGCAGAGTTAGATGCACAGGAAATCATCAGAAGACTCCATCACCTCCAGGTGTGTCAAATTCTGCTCTTTTCGGCTTCCCTCTGTTGCTTCCTCCCGCAAAATCTATGTCAGATGTGATTGACAGTGATTGTGTGGAGGATAGCTGGTCAGCTGCTCCCACATGCACCGTCAGTTTATGAATACAAACAGCGCCAAAGCTGACACTACATTATACAATTTTCTTATTCAATTTCCTTTAGATTTACCTTCAACTATGTAGCGCAAAGACATGCCTGATTGCATACAAATTGAAAGTGTTTAAGTTTGACCTCATATTATGTGGTTTTGGTAAATATAAAGGAAAACTGTACAATATATGGCCACCCTAAGGCTGTTATAGGGAGGTTCCCTCCAGCATACTAACACGTAAATGAGCCCTGAGCCTGTGTTCACAGAGTTGCGCCCGAACCCTGCTTCAACATATGTAAACAAAGGTAGATGAGGCTGTATGCAGGAGAGTGGTTTACACAGTGCCCACAGTGCCCCTAGTGGTTTACACAGCTTCATCACTCTTTGTTTACGTATGCCGGGCCTGTGTTTAGGAGTAGCTTTTCTGCACATGTGCTCAGCTCTGTTACCTACTACACTGTTACTAGCAATAAATTGGTCCCTGCATGCAGGAATTTTCTTACTGCAGAGTGGAGTGAACTGCTCTATGCAGAGCACCTGTGGGAGCTGGGTGCTGCAATGCAAAATGATACAGAACTCAGAAATGTATCTCAGGTGCTCTGAGGCAGAGGGAACTTCTGCGCACCTGTGCTGGCATAGTTCTGTCCATGACTCAATCCTGCCAATAGAGGAGCAGTGTGGGAGTGTATTATACAAGTAACTGTTTAATATCAATACTAAGGCAACAAAAGTCCGACGGCCATTCCGGCGGACTTTCATCAGACTTTTGACGGACTTCCGATGGACTTTTGAACGAACGGACTTGCCTACACACGATCACACCAAAGTCCGACAGATTCGTACATGATGACGTACGACCGCACTAAAATAAGGAAGTTGATAGCCAGTAGCCAATAGCTGCCCTAGCGTGGGTTTTCGTCCGTTGGACAAGCATACAGACGAGCAGATTTTTCAACCGGACTCGAGTCCGTCGGAAAAATTTTAAGCATGTTTCAAATCTAAAGTCCGTCAGATTTTCGACTGGAAAAGTCCGCTAAAGGTCCGATGAAGCCCACGCACGATCGTATTGTCCGCCGGACTCGGTCCGTCGGACCAGTCCGGTCGAAAGGTCCACTCGTGTATACGCTGCATAAGAATTTTCCTAATCCCACTGACACCAAGGATAGAGCACTATTTCTCCCAGTGACAGCCTTGATGGGGCACTTTTCCTCACATTCACTCTAAGGTCATGTTTCAACTTCCTGTGACCACTGAAGCTGGGGAATTTTTTACTTCCAGTGACCCATGATGTTGGGCATTTTTTATACCACTGCCTACCGACACAGAGGCATTTTTACTCCCACTGACCTCCAACAGCACTTGGACAGCTTAATGGACAGTGAACTTGCACTTCAAAGTCTGAGGAGCCTAACCTAGAGAATGATAAGTCTAGTAGCAACAAATAACCTGGCTTCAGAGTGAGAAGTCAGTGTGTCTAGGGCCCTAGAAAACAGGAAAAATGCAATAGGCAAGTTAACAAGGGCCACTAATTCAGGGAAACCTAATTCAGTTCAGTTAAATAGTTTTCCTCATAGTTCTTTCTAGTAGGGGAAAGCTATTTACCTAAAAGGCTAAACATGGCTCAAATGCTGCCTGCTATGTTCAGGTCAGCATATGGTAACCAGCTTGGCAAACACAGAAAGATGTGGTAAGTACATCACTCAAGCCCTGCAGCTGTTCTTCTCTTAAAATATAAAATATATATTTATTTATTACAAGTATTTATATGGTGCTGATAATTTATGCAGTGATTTACATACTGTACATTCACATCAGTCTCTTCCCATGAGGATGTCAGGGCTGAGCTCAGCCCTTCCTTCTCTAAGCTGGCCGCTCATCCAATCTGACAGAGCTTGAGCTATTTTGCAAAGAAGAATGTTCAAAAATGTCACTCTCTAAATGTGCAAAGCTGGTAGAGACATACCTAAAAAGACTTGCAGCTGTAATTGCAGCGAAAGGTGGTTCTACAAAGTATTGACTCAGTATTGACTCTGAATACAAATGTAACCCACACTTTTCACATATTTACTTGTAAAAAAAAATTAAAACACATTTATCATTCTCTTTCCACTTCACAATTATGTGCAACTTTGTGTTGGTCTATCACATAATATCCCAATAAAATACATTTACGTTTTTGGTTGTAACGTGACAAAATGTGGAAAATGTCAAGGGGTATGAATACTTTTTCAAGGCACTGTATATGACAGAGCAAGAAATTAGGAATTATGCTATATCTGCTCATGTCCATTCTTAACCTTTATTTTAACAGGTTGATTTACAAGCTTGAGTAACTCCTTAGGTAGAACTGATCCAGATAGGCCTTTTTAAACCCTCTGTCCAGCAGTAAATAAACACAGAAAGACATGAGCTAAGAAGTGTTTTTTACATTTTCTATCTGAAGCAGAGGTATATTAATTAGTGGCTGACTCATTCTCTAACACCCACATGTGGTACTGATTATTTTGTCTGTAATTTTGTCTAAGAAATAAAATGAACCACTAACTGATAACTTGCATATATAAACTTTAGAAACAATGTAATTACTTTATGCTGATAGAGCTATAGAGGCAGTGGTGTTCAAGCACAATATAACATGAGACAGAGAGCGCTTAACATGTTTGTATAAAAAATAATTGATATGAACTTCTTATTTTTCTACATTTTTCCAAAGGGATCCGTCCTTGAATTTGTCATACTGGTCTCTGGCTGTATATATCCAGCGTTCCGCCTCGCAAAAGGTTCTAATCTTGGGACAAGACCAACCCCAGATGAAGAAACGTGCCCCGCTGACCACATCCCCTTCAACACCTAGCATGCGCTGTCGGAAACATTTGTGCTAATCGGGACAGAGTTCTATACCATCTACTAAAAAATTTATATGAGGATTCTTGGATTCGGGAGCTGACAGAGGTGGAGTATGTAAACTTAAAGTGATTGTAAAAGTTCGTTTTTTTTTTTTAAAACAAACGTGTTATACTTACCTGCTCTATGCAAGGACTTTGCACATTGTGGCCCCTGATCCTCCTTTTCTAGGGTGCCCCGGTAGCGCTCCTGGCTCCTCCTCCTCATCGAGTGCCCTCATAGAGAGCCGCATTCGATGGGGGCACTCGTGCGGGTGCGCTCCCAAGTCCTGCTGCTGCATCCATTAAGACAGAAAGCAGGACTCTGCCCCACCCCTGGCTCCCGTGTCATTGAATTTGATTGACAGCAGCGGGAGCCAATGGCTCCCGCTGCTATCAATCTATTCAATGAGGACCTGATCAGGTTCAGGGGGGTTCTGGGGGGGGGGGGCAGCTGCACCACTGAAGGTTTTTCACCTTAATGCATAGAATGCATCACAAGGACCCACTGGCTGAATCAGGAAGAGCTAGCAGACTTCTGGATGACATCAGAAGTAAGATGGTGGCGCGGGACTGCCTGTTGACAAAAGTCTATGAGCAAGACAACGCTGGATCGGGGGGACTGGGTGACTATCCAAACTGTGCAGACATCGCCTGGAAGTAAGCAGGATAATAGAAAAAAATGAAAGGGGAGTAGGTTGAAGGTTCTCTTTAAAGGTAATCTGTAGAAGCAAGACAAATACAAAGTAAAGGTAGTGTTGAAGAGAAGAAACTTGGTTCTTCAGTTTAGTTTGTCAACTCAACCCCTTGCCAAGTCCCCTCCTGGAGCCTCTGAAGACCTTTAGGCACAATTCACTCCCACCTAACCTGCTCATGTCTGATTATTACTTACAGCAGAATTTCAGGGGTTTCAAGAAGCTCAAGCAGTGCATTGAAGGAGGAGAGGTGATTATGTTTAGCTGATGCACCCTTCACCCTGTAATTTCTGTGGCCAATGCAGTTTTGTTTTAAAGTACCCACAGACATTAGGTCATAGCTGTACATTAGGAGTGTCAAATGTTTTGACCATCAAATGATTTTTATCCCATAATAATCACATGCTTGATTATATTTTGTTCTTTTGGGGCCATGTGATGAATTGGACAGCTGCACTGTTATAACAATATAAACTGTTCTCATTACCATCTTGCACTTAAACATATGATTTGATGAAATGCTCTAATACAAGATCAGTTTTAACACAACTCTTTTGCATCTAATTATTTTATAAAAAATCAATATAATATTCTCTGCATCCTTTGTCTATATATTCACCACATATGTACTAGGGATTGCAATGTTTACAAAGCAACATGACATTTTCTTTTTTAATTTACATCCAACTGCAAATTTGCATGATCCTTGGCTCTGTACACCCAGCTTTGTTGCCGGGAAATAAAAACAGTTAAGTAGAAGTAAAGTTCATTGCAGTAATGTATTTAGACCACGTTATTGGCTTGCAAATGTGTGAGCCACCTGCCCTTGTCAATTAAGTTGTGCAGACCAATCTCCTCTGTGAGCCCCTAGAGAGATGTTCAGGGAAGGGGCACAGGTTAACCGGGGAGAGGCAAGCATGATATCCTGGCGGTCTGAATAGTTTTAACGCTCTCTGCCTCACAAGGGTAAACATTTAAACCCATTAATGGTCTGACCCTAATGAATTATTCTAGCCCTTTACTTATTTTTTTTTTCTGCTCATCAAATGTAAAACTTCATCTCAAATGTTAGCGAGTCAGCACATTTTATCACAGCATATACTCTTTCAATCATCATTAGAAAATGTGGAAGGTCCTAGATTTGGGCTTAGGGCCAGATTAGTCACACTTTCCATGAGGAAATCTTTTTTTTCCCCCCTTCCCCTTAAGGCTGGCTGCCTGGGACAAAGCGGAAGTAGATGGTTTGCTATTCAGTAGTGGAGACAACAGTCCTGAACTCTGCAAACTACCTGCACGTTGCTGTAATGACATACTGACTACTGGAAACTGGAGTGCTCACATGGGCTTTCAAAACACATAATTGTGTCAACCTCTGACTGAACCTGGCAATTGTGCTGCCTAAGATAACAGACAAAAGGATACTTGCCGCACAAAAGATACTTATGCCGTTTTCAATGCTTCGCTGTCACTATTTCCCAGTTACAAAAGAACTGTCTCATGTAGCAACATGTAGTGAAACGGACAGTGACAGCGCTCAGCCATCCAGTGTGTTTTTCCAATATCTATCTCTTAACTCACATCTTTGTTTTTGATTTCTATAAATTCCTAGCTGTGAAAATATTTTTTTCCAAATATGAAAAAGTAACCAAAAATATACTGCATACCTACTTAGGAGAAAGGACCAATATCTATTAATAAAACATACTTGTAATATTTGTGCAGATATGAAGGCCAGTTCTACATGGTGCATGTGAAAGATATAGAGACTGTAATTACTGATCTTCTAAAAAAAAGCTTGCTGCTGGGCTGTCAAGATGACCTTCTGGCTTAAAGAGGCACTGTCACTGTTACTCATCCGTGGCCCCCTCCCACCTTCCTCAACCCAATAATCCTCATTTTGCAATCACTACCCTGCCGACCTTTCTTCCTTTGCCATTGGCACTAAAATACCCACTATCACCTTGCATCAGACGCTAGGAAGAGGGGTAACATTATACACCAACACTGGTCGGGCCCAGCAATTGGCTGCTAGACCAGACCACTGTCACCTGGGAGGAGGTCATGTGCTTTTCCATACACTAAAATGCACAGGGTTGTTTTCACTAGCTGCAATTGAAAAAGGAGCAGCAGGGGAGTGTTGGTAACCTGAGTATCAGTTATTGAGGTAGCAAGATGGCAGTGTCTCTTTACATATATTAAGCACTAAATAGTATGCAGATCAGGAATTCTGGCTTTACATGCTTCATGGTTGTTCTGTATCTGGTACGGAAACCAGAAACTGTCAAGCAGCTAGCAAATTTTGAGTATATGTATAACAGGTCTTATTTAAGGAACATACCAAGTATGAGCACTGCTAGCTATAATCCTGCTGTGTAAAGGATAGCAAAGAAGTAATAGCAAGTAATTGGGTGGGACTGTACTCTGCATCTTTGGTCAAGCTTCTTTGAAAATATCTGTAACCAGTTTGATCTATAGTCACAGCAATCCTTTTCATTTTATGACATTAGCATTGTATTTAACAATAAAACAATAGTTATTTTTGACAATTCAATATAAGTTTACTTGCAAACTCCTGTCATGTTTGTAAGTGCTACTTGCCAAGTCTTTAAGCATTTTCCTGGATTTCCTTCATGCTTTGTAATTTCTCCCCTGCTGTTTACTTTCTTTTTCTAAAGGACTACATATTCCATAGTACCTTGCTAACTTCAAGCAGTGACTCCTGTACTGACTCCACCTCCTGAACCCCCCCCCCCACTTAGCACCTCTGTAGTTCAGATGGCAGGCTCTGTGAAATGTGTGACACAACAGTGCCTACCCACATGGCGCAGTGTATACGTGTCGCAGAATTCAAGGAAGTAAATGTGTGGGATTCTTCAAAATTTCAGTTTTCAAACTTCAAGATAGTTCATATTCATAGCAATAGGCTAGAAATAATTGAAATTCAATGTGGAAATAAATACATTATTACATTTTGACCATAATAGATACAGCTTTGAATGTTCGGTAAGGATGAGTGAATAAATCCGGTGACTTCAATGCATTACTTACATACATCACCAATTTCACAATTCTTATGGAAACAGAAATGCTCACAAATCTAGATTTTAGCCTGTCAGGGATTTGCTCTTATCCATGTCACTGGCTAGCTCATCTCAAATACCTGGCCTTTATGTAATGCTTGGAATATATAGGCAGATGTTCAGTCTAATATTATGAAAAAATATTTGTTCACTTTTTGCATCATGCAGACACCCTTAGACACTGTGGTATATTCTACCAAATGCTACAATATTTCAATATTTTAGAACTAGATATACACATGCCTGTTTTAATAAATTAGCTGAAGACCATTTTAAAGAGAACATTCATTCATAAATGAATAGAGCATGTAAAATTGCTATGCATTTTTTTTTTTATTAAATGTTAATAAAAGTTACCTTTCCATGTATATATGTAGCTAGCATTTTCTAAAACTGTTTGAAAAAATTAAATGCAGCATGGCAACCTGGCAGCATTCTGTGCACCTGCTCAGTGGAGACCAGATCCAGACTGGCCCAGGTAGCTGTGTCAAAGTAGATCACTCCTAATAGTGATCTATTGTTGACTGCAGTGATCTACCACAGCAAGGAGGGCAGGAACAGAGCTACAGCTCAGCCCTGACATCCGTACTGCATGAGAGTGGCGTGATGTCATTCGTGACATCACTAAACTCCCGATATGAACAAAATTTGAAAGCATTCTGTTTACTTTTTCTTTCACAGCATGAAGCTATCTGTAAAAGCATTGGAAGCCATTGGAACACCTCTGTTGGGACCCACAGTTGCCATTAAGACCATGTGCCATTTTAAAAAGGGGACTCAAGTGGTTTAGAAAATAACTGTTTTATTACAAATGTATTAAACACATAAAAAATATATGTCACAGCAATTCATCCAGTGATAAAAGATAGTACATACAGATACTGCTCAGCAAAGTTAAATACAATTACATAAATGGTGTGTTCTATTGATTTAGCAATGGCTGAAGAACACAGTGAGATGTGGTTAGCTTTCAATGTGTTTCACAAAATTCAATATGCTTCCTCTGGAAAACAAATATCGAAATCACAGAACACCATCACTGCATGTGGCCACAAACCACCCGTAGGAAGATCACAGGGGACAAAGGAACTTGAAACCCCAATGGCAGGTCCAACCCCAAATAATGATGCCCATAGATTATAAGTATCTTTTACACCCACACTGGAACTTAACATACGTGTTTAACCGGCACCATTTATGGAAAATATATATATAGTTGGACTGCCAATAGAATTAAATCTCACAGCGGTCAAAACAGTTCTGGAATCCCAGCATAGAGTAGGGGTGAACATTTCACCTGGAACATGAAGTTAAGGGAAATTTTCCCACAGGTACACAGACAGAAAAAAAAAATCAACTTACAGGGGTTATGACCATTCCCTACTCTATTCAAAACCCAAAAAAGATTTGGCTACACATTCAATGTAGTGCTGAGTCACTGATGTTACAACACACCTCCTGAGTTATTCTGAAGCTCTATGCAAGTGAAAGATAGCTTGTAGACACCTTATGTATAAGTGAATCAAGCAAAGTTCAGTTTGCTCAACATTCGCCAAACACTGGTAAAAATCCATACACCCTTGAAACAACACCTGATGTCCACTGAAGTTAATACAAGCCAAATCTTATAATTTTTTTATAATTTGGTCAATGCCATTGGCCAGCATCCCTGGCCAATTTGTTGACACCCGGCCAGCCATGGAGCTGCTATTTGCAGCAGGAGAATCTGTGGGAGAGGATCTGAGGGGGACCTTACTCCATTACATGGTTATGACCATGTGTTGTCAATAACATCATCCAGGATGCCTGCCAGCTCATTTACAATTTCAAATAAGCTGGCAGGTGTCTGTGATTTAGTGGCGGTAGTGATACTGCCACTAAATTAATAACGTCTAGCTGCAGCAGCCAGAGGTTTGGGTGAACAGCCTGGGTTTGGGTTGAATTCATAGTCGACCAAAGCTCATTCCTATTCAGGAGTCACTCAAGTGCAGTAGCAGCAGAGACTCTGAGCAAAACCACAAGCCAATATTGAATGCAGGAGCCACCTGCAGACAGCTGTAATCATAGTTGGTAGGGGGCAGAAGTTAGTAGAAGCTGACACTTCAGCAGGTGTTGGATTCCTATAATTTTTGCAAGACCTGTCATTAAAAAATGAAGTAGCTTATGAATGTAACATTTTCAACACAATTATGTACTATTTTTTTCTTTACTAAACATTTATATTAAAACATCTTAACTGGTGACAGCCTTTAGTCAAAAAAAAAAACACATCATTATTACTGTCCAGTGAGCTGACCCAGAAAGCAGCAAAGCTGGCCCATGAAACAATAATATTTAACTAGGAGGTAGTGGAAGAGATGTGTAGATTTGGTCTTCTGATTTTACTGGTGGCATGTTTGTTGCCAATTGAGATAGCTAGGAAACTAGTATTATCAGATGAAGGTCAGCCTGCATCATCAGCACCTTTTATTTAAAGCTAAAAATCAGAGGAACTCCACCCATCTTCTGCTTCAGTGATCCATATGCTCACAGGGTTTTTTTAAAACCCAAATGAATTTCGCAATATAGATATTTATTCAAATAGATAATGTATATTCACTTTCATAGTCTTACTTCCACTTTCCTGTCATAGTAGTTGGATAGCGGGTCTAAACCTAACTGTAGAGCCTAACTGATGCCGGTTTGACCACACTACCAAGCGCACTCCAGAATTTGAGAGAACTGGTCAGACTTAACCCCTATTCATTCACACTACAAATGAGAGGTTTGGCTGGTACTCATTCATGCCAACATGCTGTACAGCACTTGAGTGTGAGAAGGAAAGTGCACTCTTACTCGGACAAAAAGGTATTTCAAGGTAAAAAAATAATTAAAGATTTATCAAATACCCAGTCTTGATTATATTGAATAACTGTTCATTTTGAGTCAATGGATATAGCTAAGGATAAATACTCTTAATGTATTAAAACTGGACACACATTATTCTTCACTGCATGTCCACTCCAACTACATAAAACATAATTATTTTTAAGTGATATTAAAATATTTTACTATTTTTGTCATTCCTTTTTCCATATTTCGCACACCACATTATTTAGGACAGAAATTCTTCAAGATTATAGAACAGTAATGCTTATTTTTCAGATGAAAAATGTATTTTCTCTTAGTTTCACCTTTATTTTACTATGTTCAAGAATCATCTGTCCAAACTAGAATTTCCCTCTACAAATAAACCCCATTACCCAACATGTTTTGCCTCATAGCATGGCTTCATCAGGGGTACAAAGTGTTAGGTGTACAGAGCCAAGTTCATCAATGCTGTGCTGAAATATCTCATGTTGACATTAAAATGGCCATCTTGATAGAGTCCAATAGGCACCAAAGTTTTACCATGTGCACTCTCTACTCTATCAGAGCTGGGCAGGCATATCCATCTCTTCCTAAGCAGTACAATTAAATGGGAGGGCACTTGTGAAGGATGTAGCCTTTACCAGGATAGTCCTGTCTGCCAGCATATAGCACTGAAGTGTAAGTGCAAGAAGTAAAATTCCATGAAAAATAGCCCAAAGCTCAAAGTTCTCACATCTTCAAAGGACCATACTGTAGTTCTTTAATCATGATACATGTCTGGAGATATACTATTACTCTGGTTTTTGATAAGGCCCCTTTCACACTGTCGTGACTTGAAAACTATGTAAACTGGGTAAACTTGAGGTCTATGGCCTTTGAAGTTGGTGCGACTTGAAGTCCCACAGATATGAATGGTTATAATTGGAAATCATGGGGAATGACTTGTCATGCGACTTTGCACATTTCCAAGTCGCAGGACAAGTTGCACAAGTGTAATAGGGGCCTAAGGCATTCTAGACAAAAATAAAGTCTCACTCTGGCCCCTGTGAAATGGATAGGTAACATGATATTCTTTTGGAAACATGGTATTTCTTTGCCTCTTTACAGCTGTTTTCTGACACTGGGAATAAGACTTTAAGGCCTGTTTCACACCTATGCATTTTTTAGTGCATTTTCGGTTTTGCAGAGACACACTACAGTCCATTCAACATGGTTTCCTATGGGTCACGTTCACATCTGTGCATTTTATGCAAAGGTCCAGGGACTTTTTTATGGTATTTGGTTCCATAGAATTCAATTAATCAAAAACGTGTACTGAAAAACGCAAAAAGCACCTGGAAAATTGCAAACGGCAACCTGCATAGGTGTGAACCAGGCCTTAATGTCCATTCAAGTGCCTTTAGTCTACTGGCCTTTGGTTAAGTTTAACTGAACTATGGTACTAGCTAGAGGGATTGGGGTGGGCACTGGTTGATTTACAGGCTTTTAAAGAACAGGGAAGTCTGCTTAACATTCAGCAGAGGACATGATAGTTCTGACTAATAAAAAATGAGACAGCTTATGCAGGGAATAGATGTATTGACTAACACACAATAAGAAAATATAGTTTAGGTTTAAAATAGCTAAAACAAACTATTACAAACAAAAGGGTGATCTATATTAGAAGAATATAAAGTATCAGTTAAAT
The DNA here is from genome assembly GCF_042186555.1 of Aquarana catesbeiana. Classification (NCBI taxonomy): domain Eukaryota; kingdom Metazoa; phylum Chordata; class Amphibia; order Anura; family Ranidae; genus Aquarana; species Aquarana catesbeiana. The sequence goes on from NC_133328.1 coordinate 417,060,924, forward strand.
AAATTGCAGTTCAGTTAAAGGAGAAGTATGGCCAAAGCTTTTTTTGCCTACACTACTCCTATTGATCACAGGAGTGATCAGTTTGTTCTCCACTCCTTTGACCCATTTTCAGCCGACAGGGGTCTAAAGTCCGCTGCGGCTGACTTCACTGAACCGGTCCTGGCTCTGAAAAGATCCTGGCCGTATGGTCGGGTTCCACCCAGTATCCTGGACCGGCACCTTGTTTAGCCTCTTAGTTTTCCGCCAAGAGCCCGAGCCAGCCCCTCCTGATCTCTCCACAGTCCAGTGCTCCAGTGAGCACTAGAGAACCAGAGAATGACAGTCCCGGCTCTCTTCTCAGAGCGGAGGGGGAGAACTGAGCTATCAGTGGTGTTTGATCACTCAGTTCTCACTGCAGATCCGGCGGGGGACAGATGCAGCATCCACCTAGGTGAGTATAAATGCTGTTTTTTTTTTTTTTTTACAAAGTCCATACATCTCTTTTTAAATCTTGTCAGAATAGTTGGTGCCCAAAGCGCAAGTGGAATAATACTGACAGCACATCCCAAACATGGATAAACTCAATTTTCACAGAGCAACAGTGGTCTCAAGTCAAAGCTTGAAGAGGGATGATGTCTAATTTCTTCCATGGTCTCCGGAATCATTTTATCTGACCATCAATGAACCTTTATGCTGAGTGTAAGATTGATTTCTGCCCCCTTCATTCAAAGTATCGTAGCCACCCTGGCAGTATGATTATGTCAGACTTTTGCGTCTCAAAGCGGTACATTGTTTTGCATAGAAATTTGGCGTTTTATATGGCAGGCCAATAATTCTTAGTAATAACACACTTAAATTTGTCCAAACAAGAGTCTAGTAGACATCCCGGGTATAATAAAGTTTGAAATATAAAATTATAAATTATAATAATAAATAATTATAAAAAATAATAATATAATATTAATAAAATTAATTTCCTCACGATTCATTATCGCTCAATTCTGCAAGTGTTCTAATTTACTATGGCTGGTCTAAAACCATTTTTGATGTAAAGGGACACTTTTTGGTTGCCATGGACAATCTTAAGTTTCCAGGCAGAAAGAACAGTATATATATAGTATAAAACTGCATGCATGGCACTGGACAAAGCACTAGGGACAAAAGGGATGTGAAATAATGTGATACAGTAATGTAATCTGTAAGATTACTGTATGTGTTATGTTTTGTGTACTTTTTGAATTTGCCGCCGGGCTCCGCCCAAAACGCGTTGCGACACTCGCAGGGATAGGAGCCCGGCACACAGAGCTTTGGGCGGAGGACACAGCCCGCAGACACAGCGGGGGGACATCGCAAGATCCTGGGACAAGCTAAGTAACCTGGACCAGGATCCTGAGATGCAATCACGAGTGTGGCTCCGGGTTACCGCTAATGGTACTGAAATTTAACCCCGAGCCGAATTTATCAAAACTGGGGCAGCCAGAATCGAACAGATGTACATGGCAAACAGTTTCTAGCTACCATTTTCAAAGCTTAAGACCCCTTTCACACTGACAGTGCGGCCGCATTAGCGGTAAAGCGTCACTAGTTTTAGCGTCACTTTACCGTCGTTTTAGCGTCGCTTTTTGGCCCCCAGCGGGACACTTTTAACCCTGCTAGCGGCCAAGGAAGGAGTTAAAAGCGCTCGCAAAGTGCCACTGCTGAATCGCTTTGCAGGTGCTTCGGTAGCGCTGCCCAATGATTTCAATGGCAGGGGCGGTAAAGGAGCAGTGTATACACTGCTTCTTCACTGCCCCAAAGATGCTGCTTGCAGGACTTTTTTTTCGGTCCTGCAAGCGCACCGGCCCAGTTTAAAAGCACTCGAGCTTTCACACTGGGGCTGCAGGGGAGGCATTTTTCAGGCGCTTTATAGGTGCTATTTTTAGCCCAAAAGTGCCCGAAAAACGCATCAGTGTGAAATGGGTCTAACTGAACAAACTGAAGATAGAAGCTGATTGGTTACTATGCACAGCTGCTCCAGATTCTTCTCCAGTTTTAGTACATTCCTCCAACAGTTTAGAAATTAGGCTGTTCTGGAGCCAAAAGATGACCCTACTCCTTTTTATAATCTTGAGATTAAAGTACAACTAAAGGCAAAGCTTTTTTCATTTTCAGATAACGTCCAGAAGGTTAAAAATGCTTGTCAGTTTTTATTGCTGTCTGTGCTCCTGTTAAGGAGATTCACCCTCTCTATTTGTCCTGTTTACCATTATCATTGACAGTGAAAATAAAAGAAAATCTCAAATTTTGGGTTGTCCCCAGAAAAGTAATACAATGTAAATCTTTCAATTGGGACACTAGTTCTGGTGATCTGGGGGTCCCCAAGGTATTCCCTTAAAGTGGTTATAAAACTTTTTTTTTTTTAACTTATTTTTTTCTTTTAAAAATGACAAACATGCCTATACTTACCTGCTCTGTGCAATGGTTTAGAACAGAGCAGCCCCAATCCTCTTCTTCTGGTATACCCTGCTGGCGCTCCAGGCCCCTCCTCTTCATCGGGTGCCCCCACCCATGCGTGCCCGCTCCCGAGTCCCGCTGCTGCGTCCATTGACACAGACAGCAGGACTCGCCCCTGCCCCCTGGTTCCCGTGTCCCGGATTTGATTGAAAGCAGTGGGAGCCGATCACTCCCGCTGCTATCAGTCTGTCCAATGAGGACAGAGACAACGGGGGGTGGTGGGGAGCAGCTGTGCTTGTGCAATTCCTGGATCGGATGGGCTCAGGTAAGGAAAATCGGGGTCTGGGGGGCAGCTGCTGCACAGAAGGTTTTTCCCCTTAATGCATAGAATGCATTAAGAGGAAAAACCTTAAAGCTTTCCTCTCACTTCCTGTTTTGCTTTCTGTTTTGCTACGGAAAAAAAAATTTGCCTATAATTCTTCTTTAATGTTTCCATTTTTTGGCCACCTGTACATTCAGTATTCACCATATTTATAGATACCATAAATCCATATGATAAAGACAAAATATACCTGTAAAGCATTTATATTCTAGGTACAATACTTTTTCTTTCCTGTGAATTTTCAGTGACCCTTTATAATGAAATACACAAGCCAGGTGTACTTAACATTCCATCCTTAAACAACATATGACTGTCACCTCTAAAATGCCAAACAGTTCCTTATACTTTAATCTTGATAAGTTCCTTTCATATTTCCATATTCATTTATAACAATCACATAGAGCTCAGATCATATGAAAACAATCAACCAGCTACAAAACACATGTTTTAACCTGTACAGCCTCAACATACAAAACGTTCTCATGACTGAAAAATCCCAAGAGTACAAGAAACATGAGCTACTGTGTACATGCAGACACTGTTCAACGTCATTCAAGCTGCTGGAAGACTGTAAAGCATTGGGGAAAAGTAAAGGCTGGTTTGTACCAAAAGCAGTTATGACTTTGGGATGCCGGAGAACAATATTGTCTTGTTTTCCTAAAAGAAATAAATTCTAAAGAACTCTGGTTTATTTCACAGTTCTTCTTTAATGACTACCAATGAAGGTGTTGCTTAGATTTGTCTATTTTTCCTTAAATGTATGTGCAGTTATACTAAAATTAAATAGTACTATTATAATGTTATACATTAACACATTGAAGCTGCAATACATATATGATTAGTAGAGGTAGAGTTTTGAATTCTGAGGCCATTCATGCCAGACCTTGTCACTGTTACTAGATGTGCTAAATATTGACAGTTCAGCTTACCATCAGCCAATTTTCTTCTCCCTATATACATATGGGTAATCTTACCATCAGTCATTTTCCTTCTTCCTACATATGGGTCTTTTATAATAACTTTTTGGTTTCATGTTTGAAAGGGCATGGTGCAGTCCTGCATACAACCAACCAGATTCTCTTGTGATTGGTATAGAGCAGGGGTCCTCAAACTTTTAAGTATGAGTGCCATATCTATCTTTTACAATTATTCTTGGGCTGGAAAAAGTTTTAAAAATGAACAAAAAACAATTTAAATGAATTAGTGAGTTTTATTCATTAAACAGCATGATATGATTTAGAACAACAGAAAAAAAAAACTTGAGCCCTTTGGAATCTCTCCTTACACTGAAGTTCTCCTTATATTGGAATCCCTATCGGAGTTTCCCTTTGGATTGGAGTAACCCTTTACATTGGAATCCCCATGAGGGTCCTCCCTTTCATTGGAGTCCCCATTAGAGTCCCCCCTTACATGCAGGTCCTCAACAGAGACCCCTCTTACATCAAGGGGCTGAATAAAACCTTGCAGAGGGCCATTTTTGGCCTGCAGGCCACAGTTTGAAGGCCCCTACTATAGTTAATGCAGACAGCCCTTTCTTGTATTTTGATACATAAGGGTTATTTGAATGTTTCAGTCTGTTTTGACTAAGAGAAATCATTCAGATAAAAGTATTTTAGTTTTGGATAGAGTGGTGAAGTGTTAGAACCCCTATGAGATGTTTATTAATGCCTATGTCCCTGCTGGGGAGATTCACACTCTCTATTTGTTTAGGTTGGCATTATCACTGCGAATGAAGGTAAAGAAAAATCCAAAAGTTTGAGTTCTCATCTGAACAAGACCAGAAGGTAAAGTTGGCCATGGATGGGTAGAATTTCAAATGAAAATTCTTAAGCCTCGTACACACGATCAGATTTTCCAGACAAAACCTCAGACTTTTGTCCGAAGGCGTGTGCCTGGATTTTGTCGTGCATACAAATGGCAAGGAATTGTCAGCCAACAAACATGAACGTAGTGACGTACTACGTGGTTTTTCAGGTTTTTAGCGCCACCCTTTGGGCTCCTCCTGCTAATTTCGTGTTAGTAGAAGTTTGGTTAATGTTGATTCACGCTTTTCGTTTAGCGTTTCTGAATGGCCGTTCGTCAACCAGACATGTTGCGGAATTGGAGGCGATAACGTGTTATTTATTATTGGCCTTGGAGTTATTGCTTTGACCCAAGTCCAGTCCAGGAACAGGAGGAGGAAGTGTTCTTGGACCAAAAATTGGTTGCTTTAATAATCGTGACCAATTATGTCATATGCCTTTGCTGCGGGAGCTCCAGGAGAATAATCCGGATGATTTTCGGAATTATCTCCGGACAACGGACCCCTGCTTTCACCAACTCTTGGCATTGTTGACCCCCTATATTAAGAAGCAGAACACATGCATGAGGCTTTTATTTTATTTTTTGGTTGAATAATTAATGATTTGATTTGTTATATTTTCTATATTTTTGTATGCATAGAATGCACTTTTTAGTTAAGTTTTATTGGAAGATAGCATGTCTAATTTTATTTGTTTTCTTTTTTGAATGCACAATTAAAAAATTGTGGAGAAAAATACTTGGCTATGTGTTTTACTTCAAATGACAGTTTGGGAGTAGGCAGTTACATTTAAAAAAAATACAATGTAAAATTGACAAGGGACACCAACATAGTTGTATCTTTGATCTTAAAAACTACGGGATAATGGTGCTGTCCAAAAAAAATAAAAAAAAAATAAAAGCATATTAATATTATTCTTGATATCGCTAGAAAAAAAAAAAGCCTTTGAAAATTTGTTTGCAATAACTCCATCAGTATTACCAGCAAAGCAGCATCATTATTATCCCATTAACCACTTCCATACCGGGCATTTTCACCCCCTTCCTGCCCAGGCCAATTTTCAGCTTTCAGCGCTGTCCCACTTTGAATAACAATTGCACGGTCATACTACATTGTACCCAAATGAAATTTTTATCATTTTTTCCCCACAAATAGAGCTTTCTTTTGGTGGTATTTGATCACCCCTGCGTTTTTTATTTCTTGTGCTATAAACAAAACCAGAGTGACAAGTTTGAAAAAAACACAATATTTTTTACTTTTTGCTATAATAAGTATCCAATTTTTTTTTTAAACAAATTTTTTTCTCAGTTTAGGCCGATACGTATTCTTCTACATATTTTTGGTAAAAAATATCGCAATAAGCGTATATTTATTGGTTTGCGCAAAAGTTATAGCGTCTACAAAATAAGGGGATAGATTTATAGCATTTTTATTATTATTTTTTTTTTTACTAGTAATGGTGGCAATCTGCGATTTTTAAGGTGACTGCGATATTGCGGCGGACACATCGGACAATTTTGACACATTTTTGGGACCATTCACATTTATACAGCGATCCGTGCTATAAAAATGCATTGATTACTGTATAAATGTGACTGGCAATGAAGGGGTTAACCAGGAGGGGGCGCTGTAGGGGTTAATGTGTTGCTAGGGAGTGATTCTAACTGTGGGGCGAAGGGGATTCACAAGGGGAGGAGACCGATCGGTGTTCCTCTGTACAAGGAACATACCATCGGTCTCCTCCCATCTGACAGGATGTGGATCTGTGTGTTTACACACACAGATCCACAGTCCTGCTCGGTTACCGGGCAATCGCGGGTGCCCGGCGGACATCGCGGCTGCCGGCACGCGCATCGGGACCCGAGCGATGTGGCGGGCGCGCGCGCGTGCCCCCTGGGCTGCCTGGAAGGCTGCGCCGTCATATGACGGCGGCCCAGGATAACAGCTGCATCGTCCCGCCGTCATATGACGGCGGGCAGGCAGTAAGTGGTTAAAGAAGAAGAGAATGTGCGCTGCATTATGAGATTTCACAATTTGCCATGTCACGAATGTTAATTCTTCATTACGAACGCTAGTTTACAAGACCGGCCGCTTCTGGCTCGTCCTTACTTCCGAGCATGCATGTTTGTACTTTGGACTTTTGTCTGACGGACTTGTGTACACACGCTCGGAAAATCCGACAACAGACGTTTGTCCGCGGAAAATTTTAAAACCTGCCATCCAACATTTTACCGCGGAAAATCCAACATCAATTGTCCGATGGTCTGATTTTCCGCCAACAGCCTGTCATCACACAATTCCCTTCAGAAAATCCGATCGTGTATACGGGGCTTTAGAAAAAGAATGTTCTAAGAAAGTTTCTTCATTTATCTAATCATTAATGGGTCAATCAATGTTTGCTTTCGACTGCAAGAAAATTCTTTTCTCGAACAAACAAATTTTCTAACAGTGTATGTGGTTTTCATTCAGTAAAGTCCATTCATTCCAAAAAACAGATAGTAAAAGCAAATAAAAATGTCTGAACAACATTTGAATGTTCTGAGAATTTTCGTATGACTTTTCCTAAGAATTTTTGTTTGAAATTCTATCCACCTATGGCCAGTTTAAAGTGGTTGTTAAGTCACTATCTCATCTTTATATCATCCCCTCTGTCAGATAAAAAGCTGCATCCTAGTGCCTGTGCTTTATAAAAAAAAAAAAAAACAATTTCTACCCGTTTTAACAGCATCTCCCAGTGATAAGATGACTCCAGGCACTCAACTCTCTCTGTGTGATATCTCTAGTGGGCAGCTCCGAGATTGCCCTGCTGACGTCAGCCAGGGAGGTGGGGAGGAGAGGAGCTGAGAGCCATGTGATCGCTGTTAAAACAGGTAGAAATCTTTTTTTTTTTAATAAAGCACAGGCACTAGGACACAGCTTTTTATCTGTCAGAGGGGATGATATACAGATCAGTTAGTTTTGAAGCAGTGGGGAGAGGATCAGATCAGCGATAGTGAGAGATGACAGGCAGGGAAGGGGGAGGAGGAGGACAGTGGGAGACAGGAGAACTGCAGATAGCAGCATATGACGGAAGCATGTATGCTGACGTTTTTTAGAGCTCAGCAGCCCTGATATGTCGTGGTCAGCGTACAGAGGGGAGGGCAGGATCAGCCAGGTATAACCGGTGATAGAAGGGGCCAAAATACACAGCACAACAGCCTATTACTGTTATGCCTGGGGACATGAAATGAGGGGAAATCTCCCCAGTGGTACACAAATGATGAAATAGAGGGGGATTGTAACCATATCCTACTCTATCAAGCTATGTTCATCATAGCTGACTGTAATGCACAGATTCTTTTTAACTAGTTGACGTCAAATGACGGCGGGGCGGGATGGTGCGGCTCTCGTTCTGGGATGACATCATATAATGTCCGCGGCTCTTTAACCATGTGATCGGCTGTGTCCAATCACAGCCGGTCACATGTAAACACAGAGATGCCGATAATCGCGCTCGTCGCCTCACACTGACAGTGTGTGTGGCGAGGAGAGCCGATCATTGGCATCTCCACGCAGGGGGACACATGTAATCAGGGCACTGATCATCAGTGCCCTGATTACAATATAGTGCCAACAGCATCACCAATCAGTGCCCACCATTGCCCACCAGTGCCAGCAATCAGCACCCACCAGTGGCAGCAATGAGTGCCCACCACTGCCCACAAGTGACACCAATCAGTGCCAATTAGCGATGCCAGTCAGTGCTGGCTATCAGTGCCGCCTATCAGTGTTGCCCATCACTGCTGTCGTTCAATGCCCATCAGTGTTGCCCATCAGTGCCACCCATCAATGCCCATCAGTACCACCATCAGTGCTCCCACCAGTGCCGCCTATCAGTGCCCACCAGTGCCGCCTATTAGTGCCCATCAGTGCCACCTAAAAGAGTGCCCTTCAGTGCCGCCTATCAGTGCCGCCTATCAGTGCCACCTATCAGTGCCCATAAGTGCGACATATTAGTACCACCTAATCAGTGCCCATAAGTGCTGCTTCATCAGTGCCCATAAGTGCCACCTCATCAATGCCCACCAGTTCAGCCTATCAGTGCTCATCAGTGCTGTCTCATCAGCGCACATCAGTGGAGAAAATTTACTTTGTTACAAAATGTACTGACAGAAATTAAGTAAAAAAACATTTTTTTTTCAACATCTTTTTAAAACATTTTTAGTTTTAATAAGGTAGGGAGGAATTTGAACTTCTGTTCTAAGTTCTATTGAGATCAACCTTCTCTATAGGGCTCAACATACATGTTGCAATCTGACCATACAATCTCTGTACAATCAATTTTATACTTGCCAAAACTATGCAATATGAGGATCTATCTAAAGTATGCAACTTATCTGTATCCAAACATACAGGCTCTTGCACTGCATACTTTTTGGCAGATCTAAAGGAGATACAATCAGTTTGTAATGCGTGTGGTGAGCTTTAGTCCTGGTGATCGTTATCACAGAAACAGAAAGTATGGGAAATCCAAAATTATAAAGCTAGAGATTAGGGGAATCTATAAATTGGAACAACTTTTCCGATAAGAACTGTCTAAAGGTGGCCATACACTGTTACGTTTTCTTGTTCAGTCAAGGGAAAAATTCCTCCATCCATACAAACAAGGTGGATGGAGGAATCCCTCTTTCCCCACCAGGACACATGCCCCTTATGCACAAATCAATCTAACAATTGACTTCTGTTTTGGGAGAGGGGCAGCCACACATTGAAATTGCAGCTGAATAAAGAAAAAAAAGTATTCCTATATTTACACAACCAAGGTAATTGAAGAACTCCCCCCACCTGGACATTGTATTCTTGACAACGGAATCAGACATTGTCAAAATAAACTGATCAGTGGCCGCATTCACTGATCACCAAAAGTTTTCCATTTCGTTCCTTTGACAAAATTCGCTCACACAATCTAATTCTGTTGAGCGAGACTGGCCTGTGCTGAACTGGCAAAATTTTGATCAGTGTATGGCCAGCTTTAAACAACTGACAAGATGACAATATCATGAAGATATGATACACATGAAGACAGGATAAATCAGGGTAGTTGTTTTCTATGGAGGAGGTTTTTGGGCCCTAGATCAATGCTCATTTTCATTCAAACCTGTTTCTGCCAGATAACAATAAAATCACAGATGTCTAAAGAGTGGCTATAAATTACAGCTAGAGTTGTAGCCTGGTATTCATAAACTGGAATACTCTGCGTACCCTTTTATTAGTTCTGCCATTTTGAAACGTATGTATGCCAGCTTGGAAAGCCACAGGCTGCTGGTCTTCATTGTAATTTATTCATAGATGTAATCACTGAAGCTGTTTTCAATTAGCAAAATTCATTAGTAAGATTTGAGGGATTATATCCCAAACTAAACTACAAAATTAAATGGTCTGACACTTTTATGGAGCTTTGCAGCTGTAGTAATAAGAGAATGTATTTTTGTCTGCATAATAAAAAGGTGCCCTTGTTATTCAGGCCCAGAACCACTGCGTCTTTTTTTTTTTTTTTTTTTACCTAATTCCACTTGATTGGTAAAGGTTTAGTATGTCTGAAAATTTCTTACAAAAGACACAGTGAACTTTTGTAATTTATATATTTTACTGAAAGACAATCAGATTCAGATGTTGCGTGACACCAATTAGTTAAAGCAGACAAGTCAATTGTAAACTATGATCCTATTCAAAATAAGGAGCTCATGTATCATAGTAACTCAAGGGGTCGGGGTTCTTTGGGATACACAGTGGTGTGTGCTAAATCACAGCTCAGTGAGGTCACATAATCACATTCCAGATTAACCTTTCAAAACATCCCAATAAATCTTTGGGAGCCAAAGCCTGACAACTTGTTCAGCAGCAGATCTTTATACATTTTTCATTTTCTTTTTATGCATTCATACGATTCTTTAACACCAACTACTGAGTGGCGCATAGGATAACTTTAACAATAGACATGAATACAGTGAAAATATTTGTAGGCACTTTGAGTAAAATGTCAGAACACATTTTATCCAGCTTACATAGCAGATTTGAAATTAGTATTAAAATGGTATTCTAATGCATTTATTTATGAGGACTTGAAGTTGACCAAAAAAGTCACACATTGGAGGCTTGTGAAAGTATGGTTTGACGATTGCAATCTTACTTTTAAAGGGTTGGGTGGCACAAACATGTCTATGCACACAGCCACGCACTGCTTTTATCCTGAAGAAGCAATATCGATCTACATAACCCTCTCTATTTGCCTGAGATATCAAGTTCTTACAGTGCCCAATCCAACCAAAACAAAAAAAATGAGGTAACAATTAGCTTATATATATTGTTATTTTTAGGTTGTCATTCTTATAATGCCTTAAACCTGAAATTCTAACCTCAGTTAAATATAATGATCTGAGGGTCACATCAGAAATTAGGCACTATAACTTTCTTAAATACCTCATGGCACTAACATGTATGACATATCTTTGGTCTGATCTGATTTTCTTTATGTTTAGAGTACTACTGATCCCTAATCAGATCAGTGGTACACATATATAATCCCAGTCAGAAGAAGTCATCCAAGCCTAGTAAACGAGAGTTGAATACTTTCTTCCAACGTCTGTATAAACTAATGCAGAGAGGCCATAATCTCCAGCACCTTTTTATTTCTCCACTGAAAGACAGAGTGTGCTGAAGAAGTAGCCTGAATTGTAGCCACAAACTTTTATATACTTGGTCTGGCTGTCTCATGTCTTTAAGGACGGACTGCTGAGCAAATATCAATTTGAAAAACGCACCCCTCTTCCTTCCTCGAGGTTTCAAATGCAATGTTCCAATCCTAGAAAATAAATCTTTTGATATTACCTTCCCCTAGACAAATGATCTTTGTATCCTTATAGATAAATGCAAAATACTGATATCTATACGTTTCCATGTATTCCATAAAAGAAAGGTAATTCTTTCAATGAGCAATATAATGAAACTTTCACTATTGATATATTACTGATTTTGTAAAATACAGTGGCTAATGTAGTCAGTTCACATTGATGTGACATATATTTACTGCTAGAGGGATTTGCAGTGTACAGCTAGACGGTGCATTGCTAGACATTTTATTGTACTTCCACTCAGACTTATCAAATCACCTGCATGAGCTAAGAGCATATGGTTGCAATTACTTTTGTGTAGAAATTGGTGGTTAAGCTACCTCTGTGGTTACGAAAGGCACTTAATGCTTAAAATACACAGTATGAGAAATGCTACATTAGGAACATTTTCAATTCCCTTTTCTTATTTTTATTAATTCAAAATGGACATATTTCTGCACCAGTTCTTAGTGCTGTTAATTTATGATGGCTCCTGAAAGCATCTGGTTAATAAAGAACTTACTGATACAGCAATATAGTGGAATGAATGCCTCAACAGCTATGGAACACTTACCATCATCCAAGTACAACTGATCCAGTTCCTCAGGCTCACACTTGATGGTTACAGGAATAGGGGCCAAATTATGATTATTGTCCTCATGCAACTCTGGCAGTGACAGAGGTTGAGTGGTTGGAGATTCATTTCTCTGAACCTTCTGCTGTTGGTGCTGCGGTTGGCCCATTACTGATGAATGAGTTGGACTGCAGGGCTGCAAATAGGATGGCTCTTGGGTAATAGACGGAACTGGAGAAGAGGGACTGTTGGGATAGACTGTTTGTTGATAACCAAGGGGACAGCTACTGCTCTGATGGAGACTCACCTGCGGCTGCAGCATGATGTGGGATGACTGATCGGGTGAACTTGGGTGCACAACTATAGACCGTGGCACTTCCTGTATGGTGGGAACGCCTCCAGTGGGCTGCTGAAGTCCTAGCTGAGAGTGGCCAGTATTCGAGATGCATTTGTTGTACGGTGAAGATGATAGGTCATGGAGTTTGTGGCTTGAATTGGAAGATGTCATCACAGTGTTTCTTTGGTGACAAGATGTGAAGCCAGACACAAGGCACGAACCAGGATCAGATGGCATCAAAATCTGTTGGCTGTAGTATGGCTTTGAGAGTTGAGTTAATCCCTGGTTCACTGGGCCACAAGTTTGAGCTGACTCATAGTCATCAGTGGGCTCTGTTTTTATAATTGGAACTGTTAGGAGAGAAGAAAAAATTAAATAAACATGAGTTGCATTTCGGTAAGATCAAGTTGGCTTGTGGCTAGGATACCCCTTGCAAAACAAACAACGTCTTGAATAAGACTCTGTGTGTCTTTTGCCTCGTTCTCCCACCCAATAAAAAAAAAAGTATGAGTCATCAGCATAAGAAAGTCACAGCTGGTTCTAATATTCAAAAGAACTATTTTCTTTGGAATCTCCTCCAGTACTAATGTGCTATAAAAGTCTATTTGCAAATAGCCATGTTGCTGAAGAAGCTTTGGACCCAAGGGCTCCATGGATTTGTAAAAATCAAAGCAAAAAATTTTACTTGGATGTATTATTGCCTTTGCTGCTGCTACCGATGAACAGTTTGATAAATGTGTTTGGTAAAATCATTGTCAGACTAAACAGATTCAAATGAATCAAGCGAGACAAACACAAGCAAAAGTAGTTGTGGTTTATGATGTCACTGGCAACTCAACTGATTATGTAAGTAAGTGTCTTGCACTGCTGCATGTGTTTAGATTAACTGTTTTCCAGCTACTAAAGATTAAGCTGCCTACACCAACATATTTCCTTTAGTCTATTCTACCTTATTACCAGATTTTAATCCCAAATATACAATACTTACCTTACTAAATTCAATAGTTGAACCCCATGCTACTTTGCAAACTGCGAAACTAACTGTAATGCAGTTCAGCAGCAATGGGGAAATTATATCACATAGCCGAAAGGCATATTAAAGATGTGAACTTTAATATATGGAGAATGTTCCAGCAGTTGATCCCTATAATATCTACCTTAGTTTCCTACAATAAATAAACAAAGAATTTCCTTAAAGGAGAAATACAGACACAGCTCGTTTGGCTTTACTTCTCCTGTGGATCACAGGAGTGCAGTCTGTTCTGCACACTTGTAACCCATTTTCAGCAGACAGCAGGCTGAAGCCCACTGTTGGCTGGTGTCACAGAGATGTTCCAGGCTGGGGAAAGATCATGACCATATGGTCAGGATCCACCCAGCAGCCTGGACTGGCACCTGGCTCAGCCTCTCAGTGAGCTAATAAGAGGCTGAGCCAGCTACTCCCACCCTCTCCATAGTCCAGCGATCCAGTGAGTGCGGGGGGGGGGGCAGAGCAAAGAGCCGGTGACTGACAATCACCAGCTCTCTGCTCATGGAGCACTGAGAACTGAGCGATCAGCAATGTTTGATCACTCGGTTCTCAGTCTTAGAGCTGGTGGGGGACAGATGCAAGTGTCTTTCTAGCCACAAAGGTTGAGGGCCTTTGTAATTAGGATCCACTGCTAGTATATAACGACAAGCCTTTTGTCACAGTGAGTTCCAGAATTTTTTTTTTCTTATCTGTAAAATCCCTTTTTTTTGGAGTACAGGAAACACTGGGTTATACTGCCACCTTCGGGAGACTATCAAAGCAAAGCTGTAAGGATAGCCCAGTATAGCCCCTCCTTACCCCTGCATGTTTCAGTTTGGTATTAAGCAATGATAGGACAAGATCATAAGAGCAGAGTGGAGAGACCTGTGCCCCATAATGTACTCCAAGAAACATATTTTACAGGTAAGACAAAAATCCTATAGGACAGAAGATAGCATTCTGAACAATGGGATGTCAAAAAAAAGTCCTGCTAATATGTGGGTAACAGCAAACAAAAGGCTAAAAGGCCAACAAGGAATAAACTGATAAGTTAACAAGGGTAGTTCAAAAGTGCCTACAATGTCAATGCATCAGTGCACTTTGACCGGAAAAGGGGAAGCCTTGCCTCTGAGATCATAAGTTTGAATGATGAGATGATGAATCCACCTAGCAATAGTGGAACAAGAAGCAGACTGTCCCCTGTGAGAAATTGCATAGAGTCAGACTGATGAAAGGTAGCTATAGCCACAGATAAAAATTTCAACAGTGCACACTACATCCAGACAATAGAAGGAAAACGCCTTATGCCGCGTACACACGGTCGGACTTTTCAGCTACAAAAGTCCGACAGCCTGTCCGACAGACTTTCGACGGACTTGCGGCGGACTTTCTAACGAACAGACTTGCCTACACACGATCACACAAAAGTCCGTCGAATTCTTACGTGATGACGTACACCGGACTAAAATAAGGAAGTTGATAGCCAGTAGCCAATAGCTGCCCTAGCGTGGGTTTTTGTCCGTCAGACTAGCATACAGACGAGCGGATTTTTCGACCGGACTCGAGTCCGTCGGAAAGATTTGAAGCATGTTTCAAATCTAAAGTCCGTCGGATTTGAGGCTGAAAAAGTCCGTTGAAAGTCCGGAGAAGCCCACACACGATCGGATTACCAGCCAGCTTTAGTCCGTCAGCGTCCGTTGGACTTTTGTAGACGAAAAGTCCGACCGTGTGTACGCGGCATTAGAATGCTTAGGAGCGTGTCAGGGAGACAGTAGAACATTGTCTTGGTTAAGTTGAAAAGAAGAAACCACCTTGGAAAGAAAAGAGGTCCCGGGTCTCAAAACCTTATCCTACAGGAAAAGGTTTTGCTACATGTTAAGGCTGCTAAGTCAGAAACACACTTTGCAGAGGTGATGGTGACAAGAAAGACAACCTAGTGAGTAAAGGTAGACAGGGGTATATCCCTGATAGGTTCTAATGGTTACTTTTGAATAACCAAGAACAGGAATGAGATCCCAGAGGGAACATGCAGGGGGAACAATGTGAGCAACACCCTACACGAGTGAGAAACAAACTTTGATAGGGTAAGGCTGAAATGTAACTCTTGGTGGAACCCTTGGTTGATCAAGACCACACTGGAAAAAGACAGGATCTGTCAGACGCAATAGTTCCTGGGATAGAAATTTCTAGTCTTGCACCATGGGAAATATCTTCTTAGCCTTTAAGAGCGTACAGATATCTAAACCAGGTAGGCCCCTATACCTCAGGCCTGGGCTTCAACAGCCAAGGCATTAAAGCCAGAGACCAAGAAGCAGGGTGGTACACTGGTCCTTGGGATAGAAGATCCCGATGATTTGTGAGGGCCAAAGGAGCATCCTGCCAGGAGTCTAGTGAGATATGAATGCCATGGCTGCATGGGCCAGTTTGGTGGAATGTTTTCCATATCAACCCTGCAAAGAAAAAAAAAAGGACTGAACTGATCCTACAAAATCACACCAGGGCATTCACCATGAAAGACATGAATAAACATGATTTTCCTCCCAAGCGAAAATTGGATATAAGGAAAAAATCTTGCGAGCCACAATAATCCAGTACCTTAGTAGAGAAACAACTGAATAAATACCCGGCTGCAAACGCAGATCACGTATTCATGACCGTGCGGTGAAATGTAAACAAAGAATGCGTTGCGCCTGGGAATATATCTAAATGTCTATACACCTTAGTAGTATCATGTGAATAAAAATAAAGTGCAGTTTACAGAAAATATGGATCTAAGACCAATTTCTGTATTAAACAAACTATATCAACACGTGCAACAAGGTGCCGTGTGCATTGAATCACAAAGTGCAATGTGCAAATACTGCGTACCTAAATCATGTGATATAAAGCTATGAAAATATAGATCTAAAAACACATTTGAATAAACATATAAAACAACCAAACATAATTCCTTGAATAGGTGTACACACTAGAAAATGTATTATACATATATCACATAAAAATCCACTGTGATTATAAAAAGTGATGGGTGAAAAAAAAAAAAAAATAAAAAAATAAAAAATACAAATAAATAAATAAATAAACCACTCGTGTAGTAAATAGACTGTAAACATCCTTATTGTGATGTTGAAGATTATAATTGTGAGAAATCTTCCAATTCAGCAATGTGAAGTGACAAAACTCCAACAGAAATCAACATAATAATGGTGCTTCAGAAAAAAAGTTCCAGTACTAAATCAAAGGTGCCCAAATCATGCCGTGAAGTGCCTCGGTGACCCCCAATGTGATTGCGCTCACCTTGGAGCAGGTGACACAGTGTTCAGCTGCGTCAATACACGCTGTGGAGCCACCCCTGGGCTAAATGATTAGTAACAGCTGATTCTCCAAACAGATTCTCTAAGGCTCCATAAATATCATACCATAAAAAAGAGAAAGGCTAATATAGTGTAATACCGCAAGATAATTTATTGAAATGACATCCAATCCCCACAGTGGGGTACTCACATTTATAAGGTGCTCATGTGCACCAAACATAACAAGCGAAAAAAACGATATACGGCGTGCTGCGGGGTGTGAGAGATTCACAACCCAGCTCTGTGCTGATCGCTCCGTTCTGGCCCCTCCCCTACGCGTCTTCGACACAGGGAGTCACGTGTCTTCATCAGGGGGATATGATGAAGACACGTGACTCCCTGTGTCGAATACGCGTAGGGGAGGGGCCAGAACGGAGCGATCAGCACAGAGCTGGGTTGTGGATCTCTCACACCCCGCAGCACGCCGTATATCGTTTTTTTCGCTTGTTATGTTTGGTGCACATGCGTGTATTGACGCAGCTGAACACTGTGTCACCTGCTCCAAGGTGAGCGCAATCACATTGGGGGTCACCGAGGCACTTCACGGCATGATTTGGGCACCTTTGATTTAGTACTGGAACTTTTCTTCTGAAGCACCATTATTATGTTGATTTCTGTTGGAGTTTTGTCACTTCACATTGCTGAATTGGAAGATTTCTCACGATTATAATCTTCAACATCACAATAAGGACGTTTATAGTCTATTTACTACACGAGTGGTTTATTTATTTATTTATTTGTATTTTTTATTTATTTATTTATTTATTTTCACCCATCACTTTTTATAATCACAGTGGATTTTTATGTGATATATGTATAATACATTTTCTAGTGTGTACACCTATTCAAGGAATTATGTTTGGTTGTTTTATATGTTTATTCAAATGTGTTTTTAGATCTATATTTTCATAGCTTTATATCACATGATTTAGGTATGCAGTATTTGCACATTGCACTTTGTGATTCAATGCACACGGCACCTTGTTGCACGTGTTGATATAGTTTGTTTAATACAGAAATTGGTCTTAGATCCATATTTTCTGTAAACTGCACTTTATTTTTATTCACATGATACTACTAAGGTGTATAGACATTTAGATATATTCCCAGGCGCAACGCATTCTTTGTTTACGAAAATTGGATATGCTTCTCTTCCAGCCCCAAGACTTCTAATTTTTCACTGATGGCTGATGTAAACCTCCACCGTGGCACTGTCTGACTAAATCCTGGTCAGAGGACTGTGGAGTTGATAGCTCCAGTGTTGAAGAGACAACCAAATAGCTCTAAACTCTAGAACACCGACTGGAAGACAAGCCTCTTCCAGTGCAAGTCCCTTGCATAGGCAGAGCATTGAGGTCTCCTCTCCAGCCTGACAAGCTAGCATCCGTCATGAAAACCTAATAAACCATCAACAGGAAGGATTTCCTAATTTTAAGCGTCAGACTCCTTATCCACCATGGCAAAACAAGCCTGGTTTTAGGGGTCAGGCAGATGTAACGGTCCAGAGACTGAGCTTGCTTGAGCTTTACGCTGACAGAATGTTGAGTTGCAATGGTCTGGAATGATATTGGGCATATAATACTGCCTCGAAGAAGGTCACCATCAAGCTCAGAACCCTCATGCAAAAGTTTAGGTTGGTTCCTAGCATGAAAACAGAGTCTATAGAAAGGGAAGGGACAGAGATTGGTAATGTGTGCCCACAGCAAAACACAGGTAGCGTTGAAGGGCTGGGAAGATGGGGATGAGTAAGCATCCTTGATATCCACAGAGCCCAGAAATCCTCTGGGGTGGAGGGAAGCCATGACCGACTGGGTAAATTCCAAACAGAATTGTTGAACCTGAGGAAATCTGTTGCAAATCTTTAGATGAAGTATGAGGTGGATGCCTCCAATCAATTTGAGTTTGGTGAACAGGTTGGAATCAAACCCTAGGAACCTCCTCTCCCTTGGGATAGGATCTATTTCAGTGCAGTGTGGAAATCTGCCAATATTTGCATAAACTTTGACAAGTTTAACAACATGAAGAGGGGTGGAGGAAGGGACTGAAATCCTAGTTTACAGCACCAAGAGATGTTCTGGACCCAAGCATTGAAATGTTCTGGGTAAGAGGGCTGTAAAGGCCAATAGATGTCCCTCCACAATTGATTCATCTCATTGTAAGGAGAGCTTACTTTCGGACCTGGAGGACTTGGAGGGACTAGGTTCCAGGCTCATCTTTGGAAACTTAAAACAAATGAAAGGAGCTCTTTTTACTTTCTTAAGAGCCTTGGCCACTTGAGTTTTTGCCTTCTGTTTCTGGGCAAAAGGGAACTCCTCTCATTGCAATTCATTTATTTATGTATGGGGTCCTCGAACACTGGGCTGTCCTTACAGCTTTGCTTTGTGCAGTTTGAGCTCTGTTTGCAAAGCTCAGATCATACTATTTTTATACTGTTCTGTTATCCAATTCTAATGATCACAGTGGGGTTGACTTACTAAAACTGGAGAGTGCAAAATCTGGTACAACTCTGCATAGAAATCAATCCGCTTTCAGGTTCATCGTCAAAGCCTAATTGAATAAGCTGAAGTAAGAAGCCGATTTGCTACCATGCACACCTGCACCCGATTTTGAGCTCTCCAGTTTTAGTAAGTCACCCAGTGTGTCTGCAGATGAGGGTCATAGCTCTAGAGTGAGAAATGAGCTATTGCTGGCAGAAAAACATATGACCGCCTTACCAGCTTTATTCCAGCAAAGCGGCATAAACACCAGTGAGCAAATGGCCTAGCAATTGCTTACAGACTGCTAGGAAGTCAATTTCTGTATTAAACGTAAAAGTCATTTAGCTGTATATTCTTTCACAGAATGGTTGACCATCTCTACAGATTGATTAAAACTATAACTCCAGTCATATTAACACTTCCTTTGTCTTTGGCAAGTCATCCAAAATATTAACCTGCTCTAAGCTGTCATAGGCTATAATGGAGTTTGTGTGTCACTTTGGAGACCTTACAAAAGTTATCAGTGCCCCATACAGGATTTTCCCCTTCCCATCCTGACATTCTCAGGTCAGAGACAAATTTAATAAGCATGCATTCACCCCTGAGAATGTACCCTGACAGAGGCAGTCCCACTGAAAGCAATGGGAGGCTCCCGGCTCCTGCAACTATTCACAGGCACTCGTGTGTAATCTCTCATGCAGTGATCACATGCAAGTGCTTGGTCCTGAAAGCACGCAGTATGCATCAAGGGTCAATAACTTGCATGTGATTCCTGCATGAAACATTACATGCAAGTGGCAGCAGTTAGCTGCTTTCAATGGGGAATGCCTCTCGCAGCCAATTGTGGGAACTCCCACTAGGCTTCTCGCATCTATTAGAAGGTAGGATGCATTGGCAAGTGTGAATTAACCCTTAAGCCAGCTCTATATGGATCAGTAAGGACTGGCCAAATTTCGATCTATGTGTGGGAATCCTGGTTGTACACGAGTCGATCTACCAATTGGCTTGTGAACAACCTGCCTATTGGGTTTTTCCCTAAGGATTAGGTCCTATTGTTAGGTATTCTACTCATTTAGTCTAATGGAAAAGTGTTTTGTAATCTATTTTATATAAAAAATAATAATAAAGGTTGCTTCCACAGAGCTCCACCTGCTGGCTGCAAGTGGTACATTTATCAAATTCTTATATAATATTTCTAATTTGTTTGATAATGCCTAAAAATACACAAAAATTAACAAAGATATTGTTTTAAATAAATAAAAAAACAATGAAACAAAATATACAAAACACTTTAAATTCACTATAAGGTGGCATATATTAAAATGACCAATCCCTAAGGTTATTAGTCAGCTGACCTTTTCAAATTTTCCTTTTCATGTGAAGCCTTATCCATATGCACAGTAAATCATGAAAGCATACGTTGAAATGTGCAAAATAGTTTAGTGTTGAGACTGTAAAAAATGCATTCCCTTTTGAGAGTAAGGGTGGATGTCAGTAGTTGTTACACTTCTTCCTTCACTGTTTCCATGGCTGTAATTATAGGTCTGAAATATATGTTACAGGAAGGTCAGACTAATGTGAAATGTCAGAGTTGCAAGTCAGTGTTGACTGGGTCTGTACTCAACTTTCATGGTTAAAGAAAGACATTTCTCTAGTGACCTTCTTATGTCACACATAAACATGTCTGTGATGTTAGTCAATCAGTTGAATGGTAATACAGACCTATCATTGTACATTACGCAGAGATTTGAACACAGTCCAGCAGTAAAATTACAATTTATTGTAATGAGCCGGCTTCAAATAACCTAATGAACCAGAAATCTGTCTATGTTACTAGGTGGAAGTTCATGGCCAACTACTTCGTGGGCAATTTACTAAATGTTGTGAACATTTAAAGTGATTGTAAAGTCTTGTTTATATTTGTTTAAAGCTATCAAACTTACCTGCTCTATGCAGTGGTTTTGCACAGAGCAGCCCAGATCCTCCTCTTCTCGGGTCCTTGCCGGCAACTCCTGACCCCTCCCTCCTGTTGAGTGCAAGCAGCTTGCTATGGGGGGGACCTGAGCCACAGCTCCGTGTGTCCATTCAGGAACAGAGCCGTGGTCCAGCCCCACCCCCCCTCTCTCCTGATTGGCTAACTGACTTTAATTGACAGCAGCGGGAGCCAATGACGCCGCTGCTGTGTCTCAGCCAATCAGGAGGGAGAGTCCCGGAAGGCCGAGGCAATTGTGCACATCGCTTGAATAGAGATTGTCAGGAGGGCTGCTGTACACAGAAAGTTTTTTATCTTAATGTATAGAATGCATTAAGATAAAAAAACCTTCTGACTTTACAACCACTTTAAATGCAAGTGCGGAAGATATAGAACCTCATGAAAGTGTATGGCCTCGCCTCCTGGACTTCCAATTGACAGGGTTTCTAATGACAGGAAGACATAACACTTTACTGAGATATAACACTGCATGCTTCTTCAAATATACGTTAACCCAACCACTAAAGCCTCATAAACCATAAACATGTCATTTCAAAAGCCATTTTCAATATTTTTAAAACTGCAGCTTTCATTAAAATTATATAAATGACCTTGCTATTAAGGCCTCATGCAAACTGGACATTTTTACAGCTGCTTTTGGGGCGTCTGGCATTTTTTTCCCCTGCCTCTAAAAGCCCCTCCGTGTTATGTGTCCATGCACACATAGGCTTTTAGCAGCATTTAGTGGCAGGAGCTTTTAGAGGCAGAAAAAAAACCCCACAGACAGTGCGTCCAGGAGCAGCAGAGTTTGGGCAGAACAAATGCTACTAAAGGCTGCTAAATGCATCCAAACGCTGGTGCTTAAGCATTAATTCATTTCAATGGCCAGAATAAAATATTTATTCAGGCCAATCAAATGAATTAATGCCCAAGAGGTTGACACCTATAAAAGCTTTTAGACACTTTTACATGCGTCAGGCATTTTTCTGCAAAAATGCTGCAGGTTTCTAGTACAGTTAAATAAACATCCTGTGTGCATGAGGCCTAAAGGTCCTTGTTAAGGCATTTCCTGTTACACAGTGACAACACTCTGTTCCTATTTCCTAGTTGTGATCCTGCATTGTCACATTGTCATATGGAAACAAGTGGCAGTTTCAACACACAATGCACTGGCATAGTCCACTGCCTATAATGCCGCGTACACACGTGCGGACTTTTCGACCGGACTATCCGATGGACTTTCAAGGGACTTCCAACAGACTTTCCGAATGAACGGACTTGCCTACACACGATCACAACAAAGTCCGAAGGATTCGTACGTGATGAGGTATGACCGGACAAAAATAAGGAAGTTGATAGCCAGTAGCCAATAGCTGCCCTAGCGTCGGTTTTCGTCCGTCGGACTAGCATACAGACAAGCGGACTTTTCGATAGGAACTGGGTCCGGCGGAGTTTCGACGTAAAGATCTGAAACATGTTCCAAATCTAATGTCCGTCAGATTTTCGACCGAAAAAGTCTGCTGCAGGTCCGATGAAGCCCACACACGGTCGAATTGTCAGCCGGACTCGGTCTGTCGGACCAGTCCAGTCGAAAAGTCTGCTCGTGTGTACGCGCCATTACAGTCTACAAATTAGGATAAGCCATGCAGCAATCTCTGAAGTGCGTACATGTAGATATGAAGTGGCTGCAAATAAGATTCAGCAAATCAGCAGCACTGAAAAGCCACAATGCATTAAAAAGAGAGAAAAACTAGAAGTATTTTATTAGAAAAAAATGGGAGGTGTTCATTGTGCTTTAGCCAATGGTCATTCAGTTAGAGTTTACATCTATTTCAAGGGAGCTAGACTTCAAAACACATATGCCATGTCTTGTGACTTTTTACAAATGCAATTAAGTGAGTTGAAGTACCAAAAGAAAAACTGCACTGCTCCAAGCTCCTTAAACAGCCTCTTGGGAAGTCCACTGCTCCAGGTGCAGATCACAAGCGCTCATCTAGCTCAATACATATAACAAAATCATAGAACAAGGATGCGCTCTGTTGAGATCCCAATAGTAAATTTATTGTGTATAGATGGCTGTTGACACAGTCCCCGCCCTTAGGCTACTCCCCTAAGGGCGGGGACTGTGTCAGCAGACGGCTATACACAATAAACTTACTAGTGGGATTTCAGTGGTGTGCACCCTCATTATTTGAAGTGCCATATGTCAGGAAAGCCCTTTTCTTAATGTCTCGTGTCTGTTACAGACAGTTGTTCTGCTGCAACATATTAGAGGAATATGCAAATTGATAATAGTTAGCAACATTAGTATGTATGTCATTATTGCTTTTAATAACAATAACTCATTAGTTAAAAATAAGACAATCAGTTCAACTGATACATATGCTGTACAGCGTTAGTAGCCATTAAAATGCCAATGTTGTAAAACCCAGTGCTAGGTCTTTGTGTGACACTGTATAGCAAGAGTATAAAAATGTCACTGTTTGCAATTGCAGGGCCTCTTGAAGTATGCACTGTGCTAAGTGAAAAATGTTCATATTTTTCTTGTTGAGATTGTGGAACTGTGAAAATGCATATATAATGTTCTATTTGTGTAAGTGAATGCACTTGTGAATGTTCTATTTGTGCAACAGTTAAAAAAAAAAAACATTTCATGGACTTATAGTAGTGACAATGGGGTTGATTCAGTAAAATTGGAGAGTGCAAAATCTGGTGCAGCTCTACATAGAAACCAATCAGCTTCCAGGAATTTTGTCAAATTGTAATTGAACAAACTGAAATTAGAAGCTGATTGGCTACCAATGCACAGCTGCACCTGATTTTGTACTCTCCAGTTTTAGTAAATCAATCCCATTGTGTCACTGTCCCTCATACAAAAAGATGAACACGTTGCACTAGTTGCAAGTGTAAAGAAACAAGAAAAATAACACTTTTTAAAGTTGGTCAGATCAACTCTCACTGTTTTCATTGGGCTACAGTTGTTTTAATTAGACAGCTACATTTCTATGCTAAAAATAAAGATTATTTCATTTTTGATAGTACAAAAAGAAGCACGTATGACCACATACTTTTCTTCAGCAGACCCAAATGCACAGTCCATGAATGCTTACAGCCTAGACTAGTATTAGCATGGGCTTTGTCTGAAAGCAAAGAGCATATTTATTTGCCCTCAAATGCCATGTTGAGTGAGTTTTCAGCCTGGTTTATACACAGCCACGGATGATGAATCCTGGATTGAGCTGAGTAGTTAGCTACAGAGGGGATAAGCTTCATAGGAGAATGCTCTGGCTCCAAAAGTTTTAGGTGTGATTCTGAACTGCCAGTTTATTTATGCCTGCTGATTACTGTAGGCATGCGACTGCAAACAATCTTTCAAGTGGCTGAAGCCTGAGCTATATAGGAATTTAAAAGCCAATGGGCCAGTCTTGAAAGAAATATACCAGTTAATGAAGAAACAGTGGAGCTACTAAAGAACTGATGCTATAAGAGCATGTACAAGGTGGTTAGTTAATATTACCTATGGCAGGCAGCAGAGATCTTTTTCTGGGAAGCCTATGTAGAAAGTGCATAAATTATTTGGAATCCAGTTGTGATGCACTAAAAATTTGAGTTGGCAATAATCTTCTACTGTATAGTGTGTTTATATTTTAATGTTCCTTAGGTGGAATTATTTTAAAACACCCGATGTACAATTTCTTAAATACCCAAAGGTTTTGGGTGGTATCTTCATAGTGGATTTAAGTAGATAATGATTCTCCTTCCTTGCAATCCCTCACAGTCTTTCACAGCATGGCTACATTCTTGGTTGCTGTAACAATCTCTAGAGTGGGACCAAGATTTATATCAAGTCATGCTGCATTTTTACAAGCTCGATAATTCGGCTAAGTTATATATTAGCTGTTTTGTTGCTTATAGACCTTAAATTAAAAAACACAGCTCCTAATGGAATTTTCTTGGTGGTAAACATGTCTAAGGTTGAAGCCTGTGCATAGGGATATTTATTTTAACCTTGTTCAATAATCTCTTCATACAGCTGCCGTTTGATGGCCACTGTACAACATTTATTTGCGTTTCCAGGTAATATTAATAACGTCAACTTAGCTGGGCTGATATAGTAAGTGGGGTGGGCTGCGAATAAGTATTCATTTTATGTAGTATAAATATTTCAAGACGGTTCCTTTGCAAAGTAGTGATTCGCAAAAGGACAGCTTTGTACTGGATAAGAGGTTGCTGTGGTCAAAGAGGCTGATCTAAATAGAGCACTACACACTATGCAAGTGCTATAAAAAGAATGAAAACAGAAATATTTTAAATTAATTTAAATACATTTACACATGTTGCAATCTGTCCAGTTTAATTTTTTTAAATTTGAAAATGCTGGTTAACCAACCAAAAATGTAGCAAGCACACATATCTTTCTAACTCATAACTAGCACATCAAATGTAAAAGTATGGTGTGAACAAGCCCTTAAAGCAAACCTAATTAGTCAGAGCAGAGAGAGGGAGAGAGAGAGAGACACACACTACCCAGTTGGTCTGCTGGAGCTAAGGATCCTCCCTTTCCCCTACACCACTGCACTCAAGCCTGGGAATAAGGCGCTCAGGCTTCGAGCGCTGCATTGTGGGAAGGCAGGGGAGAGCATTAGGTTTGTCTTCTCATTTAATACTAGATTTTTTTCTGGTTCCCACAGGCCAACAGGGCAACAGGGGAGCACCTTGTACTTTAGTCTTAAAGTGGAAGTCAATGCAAAAATAAAAATCCCTGCACCTATAGACACCACCGATCTAACACCAACCTATCTAGCCCTGTAAAGAAAAAATGAGTATACATACCTTTTTTGAAGGCGCTGCGACCCGATCCGACCGGATCCCATGCTGAGCTGTCAGCCGCGGCTTTGCTGTGGAGGCGGGTGCAGAGGACACAGACGACAACGGGCGCCCCATAGTAAGTCTATGGGTGACGTCACTTCCCATTCATTTCACAGCCATTGTTGGCAGTGTCCTCTGCAGAGCTTCCGCCGCTGGAGATCGGGTCGGATCGGTTAAAAATAGGTATGTATACTCATTTTTTCTTTACAAGGCTAGATAGGTTAGTGTTAGATCGGTGGTGTCTATAGATGTAGGGATTTTAGTTTTTGCATGGACTTCCACTTTAATGCTTAGATAAATTGGAAAAGATCAGTAATCAGAACAAAGGCTGGTTGTGAAATAGGTCTCAAAGAGGCATTTACAATTGATAGTAGTGAACTTAGGACCATTAGTGCTCATGTATTTTTCTTTTTCTGCTTTGAATGTCAGTCCTTAGCAATTAATGCATTCACCAATTTATCATTGTGAAGAATAGTATTTCTAGTGAGATGTAGATGGAGAGTATAGTTATGATCTATTATTTGAAAATATGTGTTATAGATTGAGTGATACTGTGGAGCAGAAAAAAGGTAGTGGCTACCACGTTGGTATTTTTCCTGCCCTTGAGATCTCAAGCCTGTCGTCGGTAGATCATTTATATGAAATCTATAGGGTTTTTCTTTTGAACACTTTTCATAGGCCCATGTGATTCAGTTAATTTAAATAATCAAACCACATAAATACTTTAAAGTGGATGTAAACCCGAAAAAAGTTTTTTTTCTCTTTTATATCATACTGTAGCGTATAAGATTTCCTATCATTTGAGCCCAGTCTTGCCACACAGAGTTAATCCATCTCTGAGCAATCCTCTTTTATTGTTCAGTGAGATAAACCTTGACAAACTGAGAAAAACTTTGTCAAATCCTCCCCCTTGCTGTGAGTGACAGGTGATTTAAATATCTCGTGCACTAGCCTAAGAGACATGCAGTATTTTTTAATTCCCTCCCCCACTCCTTTCTTCAGCAGTTCTGCAAGGATTGGCTGTTCCACACCTCAGCATGATTTGGCATGCTGAAGTCATGTTGTTACTTTCCTGTCTTTTCACTGGATGTTAGAGATCATAGCAGAAGTTCAGTGTTAGAAATACACAGGAGAAAATGCATATTGACAAGGGGAGTGTAGAGGTAGGCGGGGAGTCTACTGACATCACTCTGACAACTCCACCCACCGAGCTCCAGACAACAGACCCACCCACAGAATATGCAGTTTTTCGGGTCTAATAACAGACAGAGGGGAGACATTTGACAGGTAAAGATACATGTAGGAGGCATGTATATCCTTATAGATAAGGTTTACATCCACTTTAAGTAAAAGCATCACAACAATAACTAAGCACACATAACCACTGAAAAGATAAAATAGTTTAATATAATAGTTAATAACTGATGACCTGATCTGTTTCACAAAAAAACCTCATGAAAAGTCCCAAGCTCTGAAGCAAACTGCGTTCCTTTCAATGGCATTTTTCAGAATGGAATAAAATACATTCAAACCAGTGATATCTCACTACAAACTGAAAGGCTGCAAACTCCACAGATGCTACCATTACTACTGAATGCTCTAGTTAGTAGATCGATACACTGATGGACAGACAGGAAGCCTCACTATCATGGAAAAAAACTGTTATGCTCAAGTGAAACTTACTGTTTTACACCGAACACAATTGTTGCATTACCTTTTACACTGCACAAGGAAGAACAGAGGCCATATAGCAATATTTCTGCCGGACTTGCTTATGTATAACTTCTGGAACCTCAAGCACTCTTCTTAAAACCATAGTTTTATTATGAAGCCAAGTGCAAAATGCAAACACAATCAAAGTGGTTATCATAGCAAGGATTACGACCATGTTTCCAGAGAAGCCATGTTACTTGAGGCCACATAAAGGTGGAAGGGAGATCAACAGGGCGGCCATGTTACCATGTGGGCGTCTGTATAATATGAGTCCATGCTACCAGTGAGCCATACTACAGAAGTACAATGCTTCCAAATGGACCCTTTCACAAATGGGTCATGTTACCCCAGAAGCCATGGCAAGGGGTGTTCTAAAACTTTAACAAATTGAAAGAGCTCTCAACGAAGGACACCAACATCCAGTAATTCTCTTTCTACATAGTTTTCCTCCTCCATGTAGCAGTTTGTGTACTGTGTTGGTGCTCCATGTACCAACACAAAAAAGCAAATAAAAGAATACACATGCACATGTTGAAGGTCCAATTGGGCAGAGCTGTTAAAAAATAATCATTGTGTAGCTGAATATCTGGCCAAAATGCATAACCACATAGTGGAATGTATTCAAAATTAAGAGTAACTTGCAAAAATTACATCAAATACATTTCTGTAATTATTTGTGATGTCATAGTAAGGGGGAAGTAGAATAAAGAAAAAATTTAAATGCGTAAGCTTTTATAAACCAGTAGTCAAATGCACCCCCTGGCATACAAATAGAATGTTCTATGTAATTCATATTTATTTTTAAAAAGCAGGTATTTCTAAGCAATTCCAATAGGAGTGTGCTATGAAAAAGGATGACTATTAAAAATTGCAGGTGACAGCCAGTGCAGGAAGGCGGTTCTATTGATCTAAGCAAACAACAATGCAATGACAGACCCATTGTTGTAAATCCACAATACAGTTTGTGTGCTTACAAATTAGCAGTACTGCATTATAAACCATCTGGGCCTAACCACATCCACTCACAGTAACATGGTTAGCTAAGTAGTGTGGTCAGTCAGAGTTAGGCTAATTCAAATCATGATAAAGGTTCTAAACTTTCTATTTAGTTGAAAACAACAAATAAATAACAATATGTGGAATAAAAAGCAATTATGCTTCAACACATACTTCTGTATATAATGTTAAAAGTTTGGTTGCAGACATGTTTTTAGTTACTGTATAGTTAAAATAGAGAAGTAACTTAGTTTATTGTATGTTAAAAAATGCATAAAACCACTGTTCACAGCTAGTGAAAAATACTGTAAATATCATCTCTGCTGTATATCATAGAAAATGCAAATCTGCATTTTCTACAGGTTTTTAACAGGCAATGATAACATATTAGTTTTCTGTAATAAAGAGAATTTGAGCTCAAAAGAGAACAAAAATTACAATGCCCCATGTTTATATCCCTAGGCTCTTGTTCTCATCAGTTGCAGACATGTGATTCTACAGGTATGACCCATTTAATGTCCTAATTTTAAGAACAATTACACTACATAAAACAGTATGGATTACCTGGCCTAAAACGGTTTATCTCAAGATTTTGAAAACCACATCTACATCCTGCTATAGGATTTCAGTTTTTTATTTAATTACAAGTCAAAATGGAGACATCATCATATCAGGTGTCTCAATTTCTGTCAGTCTTGATTAATAATATGTTCTCAAAAGAGACTATGTATTGATTTAAAGTCTGCTATAAGATCGCTTGTTATGTACATATACTTCTAAAAGTAATTATAGGGACCATATTTTCATTGAAAGATGCAATTTATAAAATGACAAAATAATGTAGTTAAAATAGAATTGTATAAATAATTTTAGACGTATACGTATGTAGTGGTAAAGGAACAGGGTTTGCCGTGGTTCCATCTACTTCTTTATTTCCTGCATTTTTTTTTTGTTCTGACATTCTGTACAACTGGTTGCCAACCCCAGTGAAAATCACAGTCTAGGATCTTTACTATAAGCATACAACCTTACATACAAAGCAAAGATAGGGTATCATAAAAGACAGGATATAGCAGCTGAGTCTGAAAGGGCTTCCCCTTTGGTACTGCAGACAGTCCCAGTTTTTTTTTTTTAGATGGCAGCAAGAGACTCTGGAATGAGGAATGAGATATAGGCATGAATGGGGACATTAAGGTGTGTGAATTTTAAGAAGTATGAAGTTGCCATGTGAAAAGAGGCACATGTGTAAGGCGTGACAGAAGGAACCAGACTGGTACGGTCTCTATAAGAGAAACCAATGTTTGCTTGTTCTGTGGGTATTCAAGCAGCTCTCTTGGGTAGGGTGCTCAGAGGAGAAGACTCCCTGTGGGTACCATTTTTATGGTAGGTGGTCTGGCTAGAAAAACTTGTGGATCAGAGGTCATTACAGAGGTAGGTAGGACTTCTAGCAGAACCATGAGTCAACTATATAGAGACTATTGTTTCCATATGGAATAACGTATGACTATAATGTTATTATCTTCAAAGATGAGCACTTAATCATGGTCTGCAGAGGTTAAACCCTATGTTATGGTTTGGCATAAAAGACTGCCAATGCCTTCACTTGATGTCAGTATGTATGCATCACAAGACTCCCTCCTGTAATTAGTACTAGCAGTATGCCAGTGTCATTCCCTCCATACTTGCCTAAATCGATTTCTATGGCTGTCTCTTCTCTCAGCAACAGGTATTTGTATTGGGTGGTTATAAAGTACATGTGAACATTGGGTCACCAGACCTAAACGTGGTTTAGGTGGGTAGTAAGCCATTTCAGTCTTCAGCATATTTTACCAAAATAACTGATGGTCATTTCTTACAGACCATTTATTCTAGATATGCATTCTAAAATTTCGGCAGCATGAAATTCTTTAGTCAGTCTTTAGTCTGTTTACATAAAATGAAGCACCATCAAGATGGCCCAATAAATTAGCTTTTTACTGTAAAGTTGCTGTAAGTAGCATCTGAGACAATGGCCCTAGACTGAAACAACTCCTCTAACGCTTCAGAGTACACCTGTACCAAGTACGGGTTTATTTAACTAACTGGCAAGCTGTAGTTCAGGTATTGCAAGGTGCCTGCTCTTTTTCTTGCCAATGCTGCTCTGGATCTGCAATTGCAAAACCTTGGTGCATGTGGGGCCATAGACTGGGCTACCACTTGGGAGCAGGGGAAAGCATGTTGAGCCGTGTACAACTTTCAACTTTCAGACAGACATAATTTACATAGGAATTTCAGGGATCTCCAATGGCAGGGGACTACTGGCGAGGTAATAGTCACTCAGGCTGGAAGTTAGTTATATAAGCCCTTACGAAGTAGAGGCTTAACTAGAAATACTGTCTTATCACCTAACCTGTACTTGGATACCAATTACAAAATTCAGTCACCCATAGTGGCACACACACACACAAATGTTACCTAACCTACAGTTTGTAGGGCAAACCTGATTGCTGAAATTTTGTTAGTGGTTACAGCTCAAGCGATATCTCTTAGACAATGACCTTTCTCTGCACAAAAGT
The DNA here is from genome assembly GCF_042186555.1 of Aquarana catesbeiana. Taxonomy (NCBI): domain Eukaryota; kingdom Metazoa; phylum Chordata; class Amphibia; order Anura; family Ranidae; genus Aquarana; species Aquarana catesbeiana. The sequence continues at coordinate 417,092,243 of NC_133328.1, forward strand.
CAAGACCTGTGGGCTGAGAAACGCTTAAATAAAATAACCAGAGAACCATCGATATCAAGACTACAAAAATAAAACCTGACAGTATTCCTCTACGGCAATAGACTCAATTGTGACATGCAGGGAATGGTACAAGATTTAGTCACCACAAACTACTCAGCTTGGGAAGCCAACAAATGAGGGTGTGGGCCTGAAATGTCAAAGTATAAAGAACCTATTCAGACAGCTTCCCCCACTCAGGATCCCAGGCACAATGTTTTGGGTTAATGTAAAAGTTAGTAAAGGAAAAAAAAAGTTGAAGTTTCTTAAGTTTCCAATCACAGCCAAATGGCTGCAGGTGTGTTGCCTTTTTATTGAGACCAGCTTAAAACATTAAACGCTCCTAAGCTGTACTTCGTCAGGTAAACCTGCATATAGCTTTATTGCTGTTTGTATAACAAATCATGCATCATGGGATTAAACGTGAGACCATGCTGAAGGCGTTTGAAAAAAATTGTGCCCATCGAATAAAGATTATATCCTAAACAGGTACAAACATTTTTAACAGCCAGCATTTCGTGTGAAACACTACTAGTAAGGAAAGTAAAAGAGTCAGTTGTCTTCCAAGGTCCTATTTATAGCAACTTAATGAAAGCAAGAGTATTGTCCATAGCAACTAGATTCCAGGTGCTATTTTAAGAGCAGATTAAGCAACAAGCAAGCAAACGCTGATCAGTGGCTACAGAAAACACACCTCCACCAATTTCTAACAATGTTTAAAATCAGACCCTTTAAATCATGACAGCTGCAAAAGTGCTACCTGAAATATGAAATGTGTCTCTTTTGAGGAGCCACTTAGGTATTAAAATCATTCACGGAACTGCCAACGTATTCAACGTATTCATGTCCACTATGGGAAAGTGCATGTCAATTCAAAAACCATTTATTTATTTTTGGATAGAGTGGGGGAAAATTAGAATTCCTGTAGACTTTTATTGCTACCTGGGACTGCTGGAGAGATTCCACCTCACTTTCAGTTTTTTTTTTTGTAGAGCAGGGGGAGGCTAGGCTACTGTTAGATTTTTGTCCCTGACTGTATATGTCAGCGCTAGGTCACTCAGCCAAGTAACAGAGCTGGCAGTGATCACCGGCAGGGCCCTTGGGACCAGTGTATCAACCAACTGGGCAAGGAGGGATAGCAGAGCTTCCTTCTACCCACTGTTGCTCATACATGGAATTATGACCAGACCCCCTTTCCGGCCTATGTCCCATAGCAGTTGTGTGGCCTGTTATAGCATGAGTCCTGCCACAAAAGAAGGTACTATAAGCCACCAGTTAGAGAGAAAGCTCTGCGATAGACAGAAAGCCAGAAAATCAGTTTTTCTACTTGTGCGTCTAGAAAGGTTAGAACTCCTATTGTTTTTTCACCTTGATAAATGGGAACCTGAAAACGCTGGCATTCAAGGTTAGAACCCCTGTCAGGATTTTGTTACTATTTGTGTTGTTTTTGCGCCACCAACGTTGTAGGGTGTAAATGATTAGCCTAATGACATTTTGACAAATAAAATTTAAAACCACCTGATAGTATAATCAAAGGCTTGAGATAAGGTGTTCCCAGAAAATCAGGTATCTGTATATGCTCAGGCTTTTCTATGATACAAAAAACAATTTTAAGGGGCTAGAAGACTCACTGGGGAATCCATAAATTGTCTATGACCCACTTTAGAATTCTGCCATGCCTCTGCATGACAAATGTCGGTGCAGGAAACAAACTCATATTCCATTTGAAACAGGCACATGAGTGGGGGGCAAGAACCACATGTAGGAGGTACACTGAGGCCGGAGAATCCATGGTGCAGTTGAGCTCCCTCCCTGGCATTGCAGCTGTAACACAAGCAGAGCAGTGGTTTAGGAGTTTTGTAGCTTGGTGGGCAGAGCCTAATACGAATTCAGAGACCCTAGTGCCCATCAGGTTCACTCTTCTTTTGATTGACAGCAGGCAGATTCCTTAGCCAATAGACAGCCTGATATTAGCTATAACATCTACCCACTAACTGCTGTCAATCAAAGAGCAGACCTCTTGGGGAACTAGTCCCTCAGATTCCTCTGACAACCAGTGACAGGTACAAAGAACAGGGGGTAGCGGCAGCAAACATGCCGCTCTGCTTCTCAGTATACAGAGTCACTCTGTCTGGCTATGTATGCCAAATTTGAGTTTGCCTTACTTGCCATAAGTTTTGTTATCTACGAACTGGAGGTAATTATTTTGAAATGTATTGTAATTATAATGCCACTTTGCAAGCAAAGAAAGTTACCCCAGCATTTCATAGTCCTGATATGTGCCTCTTGTTCCATGTACTTCGGAGAAAAAGTTTTCTAAAAAATCCTGGATCTGATTACTAAGTGGATTCATATGTACATAATACCATAAAAGAAGGTACGGTCCTGTTTAACAAGACATGGAAACTTATACACTGTAGTTATAGCCTTGACAACTTGACAAACAGAATATAGATGATGCTTAGAAAAAAAATGCAAAACAAATGGCCTTTGATTTGGACAGATTTGGCATAAATGACAATGTATTAGCCCTCCCAATGGTTATATATAATTTTAAGACAAACTTTTAATGACCTGTAGAAAGAGGAAATTTGTGACCATTACCACGATTTAGTAAGGAAATTAGAATTTTACAAGTGATGTGTGCTACAAAATTGATGTAAACCTGTGGCCACTGGATATTATTTAAAAGCAGTACCAGTGGTTTAGCACTGAAATATAGTCAATCTTGACAGACCAGGGAGTACAGGTGAAAAGCGACCTTGTATATCCATTGACTGGCTCTCAGCATGAAAGAGTGCTTGTTTTTACATGGTTACTGAAGACTCTAGAAGATAAATTTAGGTCGCAGGAAGGAAGTTGAGTGGGCGAAGTGATGACAAAGTTCTGTATTTGGTATTGCTTGCCATGTCAGAAAAAGCGCATTTCACTTTTCAAATACAAATATTCAATGTTAGCTAATGAACCACAAGTTACATATTGTTTGTTTTCAAATATATAATATTAAGCCACAGTAATTGGTACATCAGAGATGTATTAATTCACACTATGAAGAATGGAAACTATTTATTTTCACAGTTCACCCAGTTATGTTAAGCAACAAAATCTGAATCCAAATCCAGCTGTACTTCCTGTATACCTAGAATATAGATATTAATGCATGTGTACTTCCTTAATGAAATGTTAATTGTATTTAATTTATTACAAGTATTTACCGTATATAGCGCTGACAATATTACACAGCACTTCACATATTGTACATTCTTATCGGTGCCTGCCCTAAGGTCCCTATCTCACAAGCATACATACATATTTTTTTTTTTTTTATCGAAAAGCCAGTGGCGTGCAAAACACACCTCAAAAACTTCCACCCGGTGCCAAAAAAAAGTGCCCACACAGAGAGTGAAACACAAAAACGTGCCACGGGTGTACAGAGTCCTCCACTAGGGAAGGACCTTACCCTGATCCCCCGGGGCGTTAGGCTCCAGACAGGGACTGAGGTACTCAGACAAAGGGTCCATCCGGCCGAAACCAGGCGGACCCCCACAACTGGGAGGACTGCCGAAGCAGACCAACCCAAGTACAGTGGGGCTCTCCCGAAGAGAGACCCCTCAAAGGAGAGGGCGAACCAAGCCAAAAGGCCTATGTCCACCCCCTCCCAAGACTTTCAGAGTAGGCCCGAGGACCCACACCCTACTCGCCACACAGTGACAAAACGTGTATACAAAGACAACCAAAAAAAAAGACAAAAAGGTGACAAACAGGGGTAAAAGAAAGAGTGGGGAAGATAGTGAGATGGGAGAGTGAAAGTGGCCATTGTGCTATACAATGGCCGGCCCTCCGGCCAGGCATAAAAATTTCCCCTGGTCCTGGCCAAAAGGCCCGGCCCAAGAGGCAGGTGCGAAAAAAGTGTGTTGTGGTGAAGTGACCATGGTGCCATAAAATCAAGTGCTTTCACACCGTGACTATACGGCACCCCTGAACTGCCACTTCAGGGGCACATTCACCACTGGCTTTTTGAAAAAGCCCCGACCCCCCAGCCCAGACCACAACAGACCCCACCACAGGCAGAAAGGATATGGAGATCAGGAAGCCGGAAAGAGTCCTTTATCAGGCTCTGCCGTCGCTCCCTTCACTCCCTCCTAATTACATTCGGGAAGTACTAACCACTCCCCCCCTCCTTACAAGAGGGGAGTAAGTGTTCTCTCCCGAATAACTGTCTGGAGCTAGATCCGCCCCAATCCAGGCCAGAAGGCCAGGGTCCCGACCCTCCAATTCAGACCCCGTGGTTCTCCATCCCCATCAGAAGGCTTCCCTTTCGGCTACAAACCGCTCCAGGTCACCTTCACTCCAGCAGGCTTTGCATAGCAACCGCAATCCCGTCTCTATTTCGCCATAGATCAGGGACGGAAGCAAGCGCCCCCTCCTGGAAACTGATAAGAACAAATACTACACTTGATCTTTGCCAAAAGGCCGAGAAGCAATTAGCAATAATCACATACATACATATACTTGGGTCAATTTAAACAGGAGCCAATTAGCCTACAAGCATGTCTGTGGTGTATGAGAGGAAACTGGAGTACCTGGAAAAAAACCCACGCAAACTCAGGGAGACTATTTCCTGGTTGAAATTCAAATCAAGGATCCTCCTAGTGCCGCAAGGCATAAGTGCTAAGCACTAGGTCACTGTGTTTTACTTATTTCAAGCATATGGGACAGGAGCACATATATGATCAATTTTACACCAGTGAGTAGTTTGCTATTTTATGTAACCATTTACTGATTCACTTCTCCATCTCAGCACAGGCTCGTCTAAAGCTTCAAGGCTACATTCACAGAGGCGCTGCTTGTAAAAGATCATTGAGTGCTTTAACCACTTAAGGACCGGAAGATTTTCCCCCTTAATAACCAGGCCATTTTTTGAGATACGGCACTGTGTTGCTTTAACTGACAATTGCGCGGTTGTGCGACGCTGTACCCAAACAAAATTTACATCCTTTTTTTCCCATAAATAGAGCTTTCTTTTGGTGGTATTTGATCACCTCTGCAGTTTTTATTTTTTTTTTGCGCTACAAAGACTAACAATTTTGAAAAAAAAAAAAAATTTTTTTTTACTTTTTGCTATAATAAATATCCCAAAATAAAAAAAAAAAAAGTCTTCATCAGTTTAAGCCAATATGTATTCTTCTACATATTTTTGGTAAATAAAATTGCAATAAGCGTACATTGATTGGTTTGGGCAAAAGTTATAGCGTCTACAAAATAGGGAATAGATTTATGGCATTTTTATTAAGTATTTATATTTTATTAGTAATGGCGGTGATCAGTAATTTCTAGCTGGACTGCAACATTGCGGCGGACAGATCAGACACTTTTGACACTTTTTTGGAACCACTGACATTTATACAGCGATCAGTACTATAAAAATGCACTGATTACTGTATAAATGTCACTGGCAGAGAAGGGGTTAAGACTAGGGGCGATCAAGGGGTTAAATGCGTTCCCTGGGAGGTGTTTCTAACTGTGGGGGTAGTGTACTGACTAGGAACAGACAATCACTCTCTACTCCCCTGACAGAACAGGGATCTGTTTGTTGACATTGACAGATCCCCGTTCTGCCTCTCTGTATTCAATCTTAGTTTTATTGAAAAATTATTAGACAAGTGACATATATACATACATTAATGGTATTGTCATACCACCAAAACATCTTACAAATACATTATACAAACTAACATAAACAAACCCAAAAAACAAAACAAAAAAAACAAACAAAAAAAAATATTCCTTTCCTTCGCCTTTCCCTTTCTTTGACATATATACATCCTGTATTGAAGTCCTATTAGATCATATTTAGGTTCTATTCTAGTTACTGCTTAAACCTTTAGTTTCCTGTTGATTCATTGAAGGCCCTCCAGGGGGCCCATATTTGCCGACATTTTTCAAGTATGTCCAATTCATATGCCAGGAGGGTCTCCGTCTTCTCAGTATGATCCATTTCCACTACCCATTCATTCACTGAAAGGGATTCAATGGCGCAGAATAACTAATCTTGCAGCTATAACCCAATGTCTGAGCAAACCCGTTTTGATATTTTTATATGAGCCTGGTAAAATGGACAACAGGCTAATTTGTGGTGTATTGGAAATTACATCCCCTGTAACTATAGTATACAACTGCAAGATACTGTCCCAGAATTTACAAATTTGAGGGCATTCCCACCATATGTGTAACAATGAGCCCTTAGCAGAATGGCATCGTTCTGCCTCTCTGTGAAACGATCATGGGTGGCCGGCGGACATCGCGGCTGCCAGCCACGCGCATCAGCTCCCCCCGCCGTGCAGCGCCTGCTATAGCTTTTTAAAGGGCTGACTTTCAGCTACGGCGATTCACGGGAATGAGCCGACTTGCCACAGTATAATGACGGCGGCTGGTCGGCAAGTGGTTAAAGTCTATGATCATCTTGTGTTTTCAACACTCGTTCATTGGGTAGGTGGGGGGTATTGTGAAGTGATCGGGACAGCAATTTCATTCACCATTTGGGTCAGCATTGTGATAAAAAACAAGCAAACACAGGGATGTGTACTAAATTGTTAAAGCAGATCTATGGTCAAAATGTAAAATTATATATTAATTTTCACATTGTATTTCAATTATTTCTAGCCTATTCCTATTAATCTGAGCAACCTTTAAGTTTGTAAATTTACTTTGTGAAGATTCCACAGATTTACTTTGAATTCTGTGACACATATACACCATACCCTGTGAGTAGGCACTGCTGTGTCACACATTTCACAAAGCCTGCCTTCTGAACTACAGAGGTGCTGGGGGGAGGAGTTTCAGGAGGTGGAGTCAGTAAAAGTATCACTGCTTTCAGGCAGCAAGGTGCCATAAGATATGTAGTCTTTGGAAACTGAAAGTAAACAGCAGAAGCTGCAAAGCATGCAGGAATCCAGAATTTTGAGGAAACAGACAGGCAACACTCAACATGAAAAGATGATTTTTTGAGTAAACTTACTGTATATTGGATTGTAAAAAAGAACTAATGTTTGTATTGCTATTATGCTGATGTAATAAAATAAGTGTATGCTGGGACCATAGAATTCCTTTAAATTGATTAAAGTAAACTCTTTTTTTTTTTCTTATAAACTACGGGTAAGCCTATAATAAGGCTTACCTGTAGGTAAAGTGAATCTCTCCAAAACTTGCAGGAGATATTCACACTGTATGCAGCCAGTGATGTCGCCGGCGCATGCACTCCGAAGGGACGGCATACCCGTGCCATGGCCATTCCTATCGGGAAAACCACTCATCTGTATGGTGTTCCGACATACCAAAAACGACGCATGCTCTGAAGCAAGTACGAGACGGAAGCTATCGGCTACTTTCTATTGAACTTCCGTTTTCTAGTCCTGTCGTACGTGTTGTACGTCACCGCGTTCTGGACGGTCGGAATTTGGTGTGACTATGTGTATGCAAGACAGCTTGAGCAGAATTCTGTCGGAACTCCGTTGGAAAAACCTTCAGAGTTTATTCCGATGGGAAAACCGGTCGTGTGTACAGGGCATAAGGATAGTTTTTGCTCCTGCTAGTTTAAGGTCATTGCCCTGTGTTTTTGATCTTAGCTTGAAATTATGTTCCCCCTTTCGCTTCTTTCCTAAAGACTGTACATATTAAATTCTTGCAGTCTCTTCTGATATATTTTATCCCTAAAACCTTTCACCATTTTTTGTTGCTCGTCTGTGGGCTTCTTTCATCTTATTAATATCTTTTTGTAAGTGAAGTCTCCAGAACTGGACACCGTATTCTAACTAAAGATCTATACAAGACAATTAAGGCTCCTTTCCTCCTTACTGGTGATCCTTCTAGTGATGCACCCCAGAATTATATTTGCTTTCCCTTCTGCCAGGTCACACTGTTTGCTCATTTTTCAATCAACTAAAATAACCAACCCAAATCTTTTTCCCCTATGGTTCTTTTTAACACTGTACCCCCAATACTGTACCCTTTTAAAGGATTCTTTTTTTCCTTAAGCACATTATTTTGCATTTAGAAACATTAAACTATCCACTGCTTTCACCAATCTTCCACCAAAGCCAAACCATGTTCCATGTTACAAACACCTCCAAGAATATCAACCCTATTGCACACCTTTGTGTGATCACCAAGAATACATACCTTGTTCACCAAACTTTTGGTAAATCACTTACAAACAGATTAAACAGAACAGGACCTAGCATAAAGCTTTGTGGAATACCACTAGTGACTGTGCCTCCATTCCCAATGGACCCAATTTACAACCATGCTCTGGTATCTATGCTTTAGCCAACTATGTAAACCACACAGGGGTTAGGCTCTAGCTTGTTCAACTTTTTTATGAGATCATTATTTGAAACTGTGAAACTGCATCAAATGCTTTGCTGAAATAACAGGCAGTCTACAGCACCGTCCTCAGGGCCGTCTTTAATAATGATTGGATCCTGGGCAAAAATGTTTCCCCCCCATGCAATTTCACTCTCCAAATGCTCTGAGGCATTCAATAAATAACACCTAGACTTAAAATCAGTTTACTGTATCAGATCAGGCAGCAATTGCAATTGTTTGCATATCATTACTGCTTACTGACTGGTTGCTAGAGGTTACAGCACACATTGCAGCTCACTGATTAGTTGGTAGAGGTTACAGCAAATGATTTCTGCTTGTTAATTGGTTGCTAGAGATTACCTTACAGTGATACTGCTCACGGATTGGTTGCTAGAGGTTAGCAACAGCACATCATCTACTCACTGCAGAGGGGCATGATATAAATATGAATGCTGTCTTTATTTACATATCAATGCCACCGGCCGCAGCTATTTACTTATGAATGCCGCCACTATTTACATATGAATTTCGGTTATTTACATGTAAAAACAGGGTCTGCAGGTGAGTCATCTGTACACAACAATAGGGCAGAGCTAGGCAGCATTAGTAGCAGAACTTCACACTGAGATATCGGGACACAGCACAGGACTAAAACTTCAAAGGACAAGGGAATTTAAACTGGGATAGCTGGCAAGTATGAGGCAGCTGCTCTGGGCCCCACAACAATGACAGGGCCCAGGGCAGCTGCCCCTTTTGCCTTGCCTTAAAGACGTCCTGCTTCAAAATATTTATGATAAAATCAATACATTTTATCAGATTTGTTTGACCTAATCTGCTCTCAGTAGATCAATGCTGCTTTGAGTCCAGAAAGTTGTGTTTAAAAATAATCAGTCATCCTTCTTTGTAGGAGTGATGTTAAACTCACTGGCCTGCAGTTGCCAACTTTCTTCTTATTACCCTTCTTGTGGATAGTTATAATATTAGCTGTCTGGCAGTCATAGGGCACTACTCCAGTTACAAGAGATTGATTAAAAAGTAGATAATGGGTCAAAAACTATATTCTGAAGCTCTCCTAGAACTCGAGGATGAATACCATATTGTTTCTTTCTTCTGTTTACCCTTACTCCATTTGTTCTTCAGCTGGCCTTACACCTTGCACAATTTCTACCAGTCAAAATTCACTCTGTGGGTTGCCCTGTCGCTAATCTCCTGCCTGACATCCTTTGATTGAAGAATTGAAGGAAACAGACAGAAAATGTTTGGCTGAACAGCGGCTGCATCCAATTAAATGTAGCACTGTTTGGTTGCTCTAACAGCTGCTGGTGGGAAATTCATCCATCTGCACTGTATAGTGTGGATGGAGGAATTTGTTAGAATTTTGTAAAAAATCTAGGAGTGTATGACCAACTTTACTAAATTGCCTGACATATGATCTAGTTACCTTTAGGGTGGTAGATTTAAATGGTACCCACATATTAGTGACTTCTGCTGTCTTAGGGTTAACCTTAGCTAACCTAAAGAATGAGTTAACCTTTTGGGAAAAAATAGATAAATGCACATATTTTTGCAGGAAAAAAAATTGCATTTATTATTTTTTCCCTAAGGAGCTTGGGAAGCATTGCCCCCATGACCAGTGGATCAGGAGTGCAATGCCAGACTCCTGCAGACAAGCCCTGCAGCTTTCAGCCCGTACCTGCATAGGAGCTGACTGTTTACAAGCTGCAGGGTTTGTGAATGAACTACGAGGCCGATCATCAGTGACCGCGCAGTTCATTCAGAACTAAAAGCCATCAGCCCCAATGGGTGATGGTAGTTGTAGTTTGTACATTCATAGAAAACTGTGAATGAATGCTGTGGTCATGTAGGTGGAGCCCCACACAGCCATCTACTGTATTTTTCGCTCCATAAGTCGCACCTGACCATAAGATGCACCTAGGTTTTAGAGGAGGAAAACAAGAAAAAAAATATTCTAAACCAAATGGTGTACTAAAATATTTACCAGTGCCCATGAAATGCAGCCTGACCTGTGTCAAAGAAATGCAGACTGACCACTGCCATAAATGCAGCCTGACCACTGCCATAAATGCAGCCTGACGATTGCCATAAATGCAGCCTGACCATTGCCATTAATGCAGCCTGAATAATGCCATTAATGCAGCCTGAATATTACACTTAATGCAGCCTGAATATTACACTTAATGCAGCCTGAATATTACCATTAATGCAGCCCGAATATTACCATTAATGCAGCCTGAAAATTACCATTAATGCAGCCTAACTATTGCCATAAATGCAGCCTGACCTGTGCCATTGCTCGGGCTGCTTTGTCTCCTCAGCAGGTGTCAGGCCGGGAGATCACCCGGCGCTCGTGGGGGCGTGGGATGTTTGTCTTCCGGGACTAGCATTGCGACCGTGGCAAGGGGCTGACGACAGGGGCGGGGGGGGAATACCGGTGGTGGCGGGGGGCGGTGCCGGCAGCGGTGCCGGCAGCGGCAGGAGGGGGCGGTGCCTGTCGTATATTAGCACCATAAGACACAGAAACATTTTCCCCCATATTTTTTGGGGGGAAAAGTGCGTCTTATGGTCCGAAAAATACAGTAATTTTAAAATAGTGACAGCGGGTGCAGGGAGAAGATCCACCGCTCACTGTCACAGGGAGGGAGGAGAGGCTACAGCTGCTGGAATATGTTACATGTTCCACCCTAAATACAGTCTGAACTTATCCTATCCTTAACTAAGGAATCAGAAATTGACTGATTTCAGTAAAATTTGCCCTATCAAAATCTATAACTTTCATTTTTTTACATGATTTTTCAGTTATTGCTGTAATTCCAAACCAAAGACATTGGGAGATTTTTTCCCACCTCAACATCAGACAATCGATCCCCATTTGTCAGTACCAGGTCTAGAATATAATGTCCTCTGGTTGGGCTTTTTTTACAAACTGTTTTAGGTAAACACCTTTCAATGCCTTCAACGTATCTCTGCTCCTTGTAAGTGTAGTTTTAAAAGTCCAGGTAATCTCAGGCGTGTTGGGGTTGCACTTGGCATGTACTCAAACCTTTGCCAGCAGCCTTCACATGGCATCTGCATGAACAAGCCTTAAAAGTCATATCGGGGTAATCCATACATAATACTAGTATGTAAAAATAAACTCATACTCAATGTGTTACTTTTACTTCCAAACTCTCATGGATAAAAGACAAAAGAGAAGCTAATTCCTGTGAGCAGCATGCCTACTGATAAGGTGACTCATATTTTCAAAGTTAAACACTGCCATTTACTGCAAAGTGAACACCTAATACTCACCCGTCCCACCAAACTCATCCATGGTGAAGAGGTAAGGTTGCCGAAAGATCATCCACATATGCAGGCATCCCCACTGTGCTCTGTGGTTCAATTCGCTGACTCCTAGATTACTTCAGAACACAGGGGCTGGCAGACGTAACTACAGAATGCAGTACCTGGCATCAACAAACCTGGAAGTGAACATTATCTCTTGATGAAGAGGTTTTCGACAGCATGGGCAGCAGGATAGGTATGTATTAAGTGCTGGGTTTGCAGGGAATGGCAGAATTTAACTTTTAAAAATAACAAGTCATTATAAGTGCTTCAGAAGGTGATGGAGTAAATATAAAGTAGAAGTGTTTAAGTTATAACTACCTTTAAAAAATATTAATTGCTATAATTTCGAGAAATACCAGTGTACTGTAAAAAGATCTCATGAATATGGTGTTCTTACAGATAAAGAATATTCTGTAGGCAGCTTTTAGCTGACCTTCACAGACTGTACAGCAGAGAATAGTATTACAATTCTAAACCTCTCTGCCAAACATTTAGGGACATTAGTCACTGGCTGGACGTCACTGCTATAATCTGTTAGGCCAAAAAAATATCACAACCACCTTATTACATATACTGTAGGCTTATGCTGCAGGAAAATGTTGCCTTTTAATTAAAAAACAAAATTATAAATATATATATATATATATGTATGTACACACACACATATATTATGCAATGGATATAAAGAGTCTACACGCCCCTGTTAAGATGTCAGGTGTAAAAAAATGAGACAAAGATGACCTATGAACTGTACAACTCAATTGAAAAACAAACTGAAATCCTTTAGGGGGGGGGGAGTAAATATAAAAAAATCTAACATAATGTGGTAGCTGAGTTCAGAATTAAGCAATCACATCCAAACTCAATGGGAGTCAGTACACACCTGCCATCATTTAAATTGCCTCTTATGAACCCCAAATAAAGTTTAGCTGTTCTAGTAGATCTTTCCTGACATTTTCTTAGTTGTGTCCTACAGCAAAAGCCATGGTTCGCAGAGAGCTTCCAAACATCAGAGGGATTTCATTGTTAAAAAGTATCAGTAAGGAGAAGGATACAAAAGAATTTCCAAGGCATTTGATATACCATGGAATACAGTGAAGACAGTCATCATCAAGTGGAGAAAATATGGCACAACAGTGACATTACCAAAATTGATGAAAAGAGGAGAAGAAAACTGGTCAGGGAGGCTGCCAAGAGGCCTACAACAACATTAAAGGAGCTGCAGAAATATCTGGCAAGTACTGGCTGTGTGGCACATGTGACAACAATCTCCTGTATTCTTCATATGTCTGGGCTATGGGGTAGAGTGGCAAGATGAAAGCCTTTTCTTACAAAGAAAAACATCCAAGTCTGGCTAAATTTTGCAAAAACACATCTGAAGTCTCCCAAAAGTGAGTGGGAAAATGTGTTATGGTCTGATGAAACCAAGGTTGAACTTTTGGCCCTAATTCCAAGATATGTTTGGTGTAAAAACAACACTGCACATCACCAAAAGAACACCATATCCACAGTGAAGCATGGTGGTGGCAGCACAAAACCTTCAGGCCTCTGCTAGAAAGCTGAACAGGAAGAGGAACTTCATCTTTTAGCATGACAACATGACAACAACCCAAAGCATACATTCAAATCAACAAGGAATGGCTTCACCAGAAATCTGTGGGGTGATCTGAAGAGGGCTGTGCACAGGAGATGCCCTCACAATCTGACAGATTTGGAGTGTTTTTGCAAAGAAGAGTTGACAAATATTAAGTCAAGATGTGCCATGCTGATAGGCCCAAAAGAGTGCTGTAATAAAATTAAAGGGCGCTTCAACAAAGTATTAGTTTAAGGGTTTGCACACTTATGCAACCATATTATTTTTAGTTTTTTTTTTTTTACTTCTCTCCAACTAAAAGATTTCAGTTTGTTGTTCAACTGAGTTGTGCAGTTTATAGGTCACATTAAAGGTAGAAAAAGTTCTGAAATGATTTATCTTTGTCTCATTTTTTACATCACATAAACTTGACATTTTAACAGGGGTGTGTAGGCTTTTTATATCCACTGTATATATAAAACACCCAAATATAGGGTACATATGTTAGATATACACGTAGATGTATTATATATTCAAACAAACAAATTTGAAAATACAGGTATTATATACATACATTTATATGTGTACGTTTAACTATAGGTCCCATCTGTTCTTATAAAAGTCTGTGTTAAGTGCCAAAACACACAGAAATTAAATTTAAAGTCTGCCTCTTTGTTAAACGCTGGAGCTATGAAAAATATAATAGACTGCGGTATTGTAATATGTAGTGTAAATCTATTGATCATAGCTGTGTAATAACTAACCAATAAATCTGAATGCTCTCCCTTTATCACCACATCCAAACTGGCATCCCCAGATCATTTAAGGTGACCTCATCTCCAATTAGGTGCTGTAATTTTAGCTGTCATGAAAAATGCCTTTAACACAGCCTCCTCTGTTGAGCCATATGTCTAGGCAGCAGTGCTTGAAATAATAAGACTTACTAGTTTACTCTAATTTGGCAGCCATTATTTAAAGCCTAAGATTTCTTGCACACAGCTCACTAAGTAAGCACATGGTAACCATTTACTTGAGTGTTTTCAAGCTTTTTATAGATGGTGAGATCAGATTTGTTCTACTCTAGCACTGCAGGGGTTAACAGTAATTTAAGTATGAGATCACATGCTTCATTAGTAAAAGCTGAGGAACTGGTATACTACTATATCTATTAATTTCGCCCACATTATCAGTTAGGACTCTTGTTTTATTTGACTGGCTTCTGTGCTCAAAATAAAGATGTAATAATTTTAGAGATGAAAGAAAAAATAAACCTGTTTGATAGGTCTGATTTTAAATATATATATTTAGTAATTGGATACATATTTGAAGAAGCCTTCCCCAACAAATGAGAATAGCTTTAATACACTTTACATTTCACCGGGATCCAAGAGAGATTGTAGAGTGGAGGTGCTAGGTAGGGATGAGCTGAACACCCTCCCTGTTTGGTTCGCAGCAGAACATGCGAGCAGGCAAAAAATTTGTTCGAACACACGAACACCGTTAAAGTCTATGAGACACGAACGTGAAAAATCAAAAGTGCTAATTTTAAGGGTTAATATGCAAGTTATTTTCATAAAAAGTGTTTGGGGAGCAGTGATTTTAATAATGCTTAAAGTGAATCAATAAAAGTGAAATATTTGGCGGGTCTGGTATGGATTTTTTCAGGGGGACCCCTACGCCATTTTTTTTTAAATTGGTGCAGGGTTCCCCTTAATATCCATACCAAACCTGAAGGGCCTGGTATGGAATTTGGGGGGACCCCCATGCAATTATTTTTTTTAATTTTGGTTCGGGGTTCCCCTTAATATTCATACCAGACCCAAAGGGCCTGGTAATGGACTGGGGGGATCCAATGCCGTTTTTTGTTATTTTGTGCAGGGACTTTTCTAAACACAGGGAAAATGCGCCACTTACAGGCATACTATAGACACCCCCAGGTACGAAATTTAAAGGAATACTTCACTTTTATTGTTTCACTTTAAACATTATTAAAATCACTGCTCCCGAAAAAACGGCCATATTTTTTACATTCATACCTGTCCCCTGGGGCAGGTCCCAGGTCCCCAAACACTTTTTATGACAATAACTTGCATATTAACCTTTAAAATTAGCACTTTTGATTTCTCCAATAGACTTTTAAAGGGTGTTCCGTGGCTTTAGAATTTTCCGCGAACACCCCAAATTGTTCGCTATTTGGCGAACACCCGATGTTCGAGTCGAACTTAAGTTCGACTCAAACATCGGGCTCATCCCTAGTGCTAGGTGACAAAATATTGTATGCGTCCTGAGATCTCCTTTATACAACTGATTTCAATCACTTGCTGCTTTTTCAGCACTGCAAGATTGAATGAACATAAGCAAATGCACTGCTTTTAAAAGGGTTTGTTCACACCAAGATACAATGATGAGAAGTATTAAAAAAGAAAATCTTACACATGGCATTTCCAAATGATTAGATCTCTCATGGTTTAGGTAATGATCGCAAATTTTCTTAAAGTGATTTTAAAGACATTTTTAAAAAATATAATATACATGTCATACTTGCCTTCTCTGTGCACTGGTTTTGCACAGAGCAGCCCTGATCCTCCACTTATCAGGTCTTCTGCTGGTGCTCCTGGCTCCTCCCTTCTGCCAAGTGCCCCCAGAGCAAGCAGCTTGCAATGGGGGTACTCAAGCAGGCGCATTCCCGAGCCGCTGTTCTGTGTGTTCATTCCCACACAGAGTCATGTCTCGGGCCCATCCCCTCTCTCTCCTCATTGACTCACTGGCTGTAACTGACAGCAGCAGGAGCCATTCTGCTGTCTGAGCCAATGAGGAGGGAGAGTCCCTGGAGAGCCAAGGACCTTGTGCACATCGCATGGATCACAATGGGCCTCAGGTAAGTATTAGGGGGGGCTGCTGCATAGAGATGGTTTTCTATCTTCATGCATGAGCCTTTAGAACCACTTTAAGACACCTGCAACATGCTCAGAATATTATTACAAACAATTTCAACAACTTGTCCTATGTGGAACAGTTCCATTTGATAGGCAAACTGACACATTGTTCAAACAGGCAAGCTACGTAGAATGGAATTTGGTAAATCCAAGCAAAACAGGCCAATTTTGTCAACAATGCTACAAACGCCCTTAACACTTATGTAATCCACTCAAGCCATATCTTCTCTCTCTAAACACTGGTTATTTTATAGTTATCCTATGTATGTTACTTAAACAGTGGGCATGGAGGAAGGAGGGTGTGCTTAGCTAAGAAGACCCCTGGGATGTATGACATAATTTGCCTAGACCCGGAAACCAGGGAGTGACTGAAGAAATTTAAAAAAATATATATAAAACAAGTAAATATGATATAGTTTCCTATCTATTTACTAACTCTATCAGCATAAGAATTAAAAGCAGTCAATGCTGATTGGAAAGAAGTTCTGCTTTTAACAATTTATTGAAAAATGCAACTGCTGTACTCTGCCAGGCATGTGAACTTTAGCACACCTATAACACTATTTCCAATAAAACTGTTGATATGTATATAATACAAAAATATATTTTGAATTATAAACCAAAATCAACAGTTTAACTACAATCTGATACCTTAGGCACCTCCCTTTAAAGCATTCTCATAAAAAAAGAAAAAAACGTATTTATGCTATTCAATTATACAGTAATAAAAAATCACGTGGTCACAGTTTACCTTAAAATGAAACATAAACGGGAATAAATGTGATCTCCAGATATGTCGCCATTCATATGTTTGCTTTTATTTATTTGCCAAAAAGAAATGGAATGTTGCACCCCATCTCAGTAAACAAGAGCTGTTCACTGTCTTCTACAACAATCCGTAAGAGAACAACTCCTGACTTTAAGCCAGTTTCTTGAGAAATCATTTCAAAATAAAATTTTGAAAATAAAGCCATGAAGACATCTTGGACAAATATCTTACTGCAGTTGGATATATAACATGCTCATATTCTTCCAAGACTGAAAATATGGAGCGGCAGACTGTTCAGGAGGTTGGTGTAGTACACTAATGATTATCTTGCCATCAATGGACATATTTTAGCTTTTTTATTGTGCTAAAACTATGATATACATATTTGTTAAGATAACACTATAGTATATTTTTTTTATCCCTGCATCAACCTACATAAAGTATTTTCATCACTTTATTATATCACTCTCCCACCTCCAATTATGCCGCCATAGACCTATTTCACCTTTAAAAAAATCGAACTGGTGATAAATGCAATACACACAATATAGACAATTATGGACAAAATATACTTTAATGGTTATTCCTTAAAACCAAAAAAACAGATGCTTTGTACAGTTATCCAGCTGCAACCAAACAGAATTCACTTCTAATGCCGTGTACACACGACCGGACTTTTCGACCGAACTGGTCCGACGGGTTCGAACCCGTCGGACAATTCGATCGTGTGTGGACTTCATCTGACCTTTTCTGTCGAAAAATCTGTCGGACTTTAAAAATAGAACAAGTTTCAAATCTTTCTGACGGACTCGAGTCCAATCGAAAAATACGTTTGTCTGTAAGCTAGTCCGACGGACAAAAAAAAGGACGCAAGGGCAGCTATTGGCTACTTCGGAGTTCAGTCCGACGAAAAGTCCGGTCGTGTGTAGACGGCATTACTGAGCTGACTTTAGTTAGATATAGTCTGCTTTGTCTTCCTTATATCGGCAGAACATTTCATAGAGCTCCCTATGAATAGGTAGCCAGAATGTATTTTACTATAGTTTAGGTGCACTCCTGGGTGCTTTTGGAGCTAGGAGATCATGCAGAAAAGGCAGAACAAGACCTTTGACAAAGCAAGACTGGCCCAACTTTCAGACCATAGTTTTTCTCACTCCCTATACGTGAAGAAGGAAAGTAGGAGAAAAAGGAGTGTGGGTCGATTATAATGCATTATATATAAAAGTTGGTGTGCTGCCAATTTTTTTTTAATTACTTCACTCTTATAGCCATGCAATAGACAGTGGATCTTCAGTATATAATGTTTCTAAAACTCAGAATGAAAACTAAAAACTACCAAAACACCCACAAACGGTTAGTCCTACACTTTTATTCAGCAAGACAGCAAGCAAACACAGTTTCAGTGCAGTATGGCTTTGTAAAGCAAGTCAATAGCATAAAACAAGAAAACATCTGCTCAGCTGAGCAACTAAACTAAAGTCAGTTCCTCACTAATGGGGTGCTCCCTAATGGTTTCCCCAAACAGACAGTTCTTGTACCTTTTTATTATACGGTCATATTTTTCAGGCTCTCACAGTAGAGAGAGTGCGAGAGAGATAAGCATTAGTTAGCTCACATACAAAAAAGGTCTGTGGACAGTTGAGACTAATTTTCGAGGTTTGCCTAACAAGTAAAATACGCACCTAGGAATGTAAGGTTCGTCCCACCCAATGCTCTACAAAGTCTCTGGGCTCCAGGACCCTGACAGAACTTATTAAGATCTGAAAAAATCGAAAAGTTTTTTTTTTTTTTACCATATCAGTCACAAACTCTGAAGCCCCACATTGTGTGTAGGTGAGAAATCTAGGTGACACCTATACACCATCTGCAAGCCTGCCAGCCAATGCCTCACAGTAGATAACAATTTATATGTCAATTTTACAATAAATGGAAACAAGTTATGGAGACACTTTAAAGAAATTCTGGCAACAAAAATATTAAAAATGCACTTGTTTCCTCAGATCCTATAGACATGATGGTACATAATGAAGGGAAATAAGCCCCTGTCTGTTATTCTGAAACATACTTAGACAACTAACCAAACATCTATGGTAGGCAGTTATACACAGAAATATTTCTCTCATTTCTTAATTTTTTATTATTTGGTTTGTTGTTCCACATGTAACCTACATACATGTTCTTCTCCGTCAATCCCCCACATGCTATGTACATATATACAGTATATCCTTGACCAAACAGCTTGATATATTATCTAATTGCAAAGCGACCCACAAACTCTGTTCTACTCAGAGAGGGAATGTATGGTGCCTCCATTTTACATACAGCAATGCTCTCTTCCTTTTAAAAATCTCTCCTGTCTCTTTTTCAAGTCACTTGCACACACTTCACTGTACATACTTCGGTGTTTATTTTCGTCTTGCTTTGTCTATGAACCTTCAGTTTTTTTTCCTGTTCCTTTCCATGCCCTTGGTGTTCTTTCTCTGTTCTCCTTTACAGTGTGACGCACTGAAAGTTCAGCACTTTCTGGATTTTCAGTTTTCTTAAATCTTAGCTCCCTGAGCAGCAGTCCTCACTCTTAATGACTTGCACTCAGTCTGAAAGAATATGGTATCACCAACCACTCCAGGACATCTTCATATGGTCTGTATAACTTCCCTAGCCTGGACAGATGAGACCCAAAAAGCACCTCAGACTAAAGAAAAATACATACACCCTCTTTCCCAAAAAGATAACCCAAGTGGAAACCCCCCAGACATGTCACACTCACAAATCTCCACCCACTAATGCTTATTTCTTCAGACTTGTGATACTCCCGTATCCCTAAAATCAAATAATGCCCCCTTGAATACTGGACCGGGTCCATGAACAATACCCCTCACCTTCACCCCCTTTTTTTTCTCAGTGTACTGAAAATGCCCAGGAACTTCCCCCCATCACACTACAGATACTGTATAATACTTATAGACCCTCTTCCTACTGATGATATATTGGACCCTCAATAAACAGCATGCTTTTTTTATATCCTTTATTTGTACATTCCCTAGTTTATTATTTTGTACCTTTCTTTTCCCCAGATATAAAATTCTGAAATTCTAAAGACTTTATGTTTTAGTACTGATTGCTTTATGAATCATCTGAAAATTGGCACCATACAGAACTTTACACAACAGCTTTCATGTAAAAGTTCAAGGGTCCAGTTTCTGTCTTCTTTTCTTTTGTATCATGTGCTAAACCAGCTAGCTGAAAAGGACTGTATTTGCATGCTGAAGCAAGAGAAAGAATAAAACAAAGATGCCATTAGCATGATTGTCCTAAACTGTTGTACTGCTTTGGAATAATATTTTTTAAGGATGCCAAGGTGTGGCCCTCTCTGGCCAGTCCCAACTCTACTCTGCATAATACCTACTTGTTTATAGCATACTTCAATGAATAGAAGGCCAATATGGGGCAAATATACACAGTTGAAGGAGAGCTACAGACTGGTCACCGACCAGTTTTTACTTTGTCATTATGAGATACTGAGTGTAGATTAATGAGAAAGAAAATTAATTTAAACAACTGTTGCATCAAGCTGCAACATAACAAAGTTGAAAAGGTGAAGTGGGTCTGAATACTTTATGAATGCACTGTATATAGTCAGAACCTCTTTAGCACCTGATGGGTTATATACACAGTATGTATAAGCTATTTGGATTTGAGCACAGACATATCTTATTTCCAGGGCTTTTTTTCAGCTGGAACTTGGTGGAACTCAGTTCCACCACCTCTGGCTCAGGCCCTCTGCTCCCTGCTCACCACTATCACTTTTGTAAACACAGAAGTCTGGCTTGTCTCCCAAGGGCTCCCACAGATCTGATCTCCTGAGTGGCTCCCACTGAGTGCAGGATGGGCACAAGGGAGATGCAGATGTTTGGGGTGCAGTGCGAATGCTGAAATCCCCACTGGATGATCTCCCAACATGTGAGAGAGGCAGAGCCATCTACTGTGTGTGGGCAGGTACTAGAGCCAGCTGGGTGCTTCAGTTTAATACAGTAACAAAAGTAAGACATGCAGAAGATTGTGGAACTTTTTTTTTGGGGGGGGGGGGCATGGGGGCAGTGGAGGGGGGTTGCATGCAGAGGTCAGAGCTAAAGAGAGTTCCTGCACCTATGTTCTGAGAAAAAAAGCCCTGCTTATTTCTATTTCAGTTGCATGAATCTGTCACACATTGTGTCATTTGTTGCACAGACGAAAGAAAGATTTCTAATAAGCATCTACAACACTCTCTATGAATTGCAGGGATTATGTCTCCTCCATTCTGATTATCAGTTAGATCATAATATTAGTCTTAGTCCTGCTGTATTGAGACACTCGCCTGATTGATTTTCAACATGCAAGACAGGGATACAGAAAGAAGTCCTGTAGAGTCACCCAATATAGGCATGGGAAATAAAATGACAGCTCATAGTAGAATACGAGTGGTAAAAACACAATGAAAATGATGATTATTTTTCCTGACTTAAAAATTATAGACTTGTAAGAAGAAGCAGTAACACAGAACCATTGTGTAGCACTGCAAAACAGAAGGCAGAGCAGGACTATAAAGTGAACAAATATGCCCATGTGTACATATGGTACATAATTAAACAATATACATAGAATGTTTTAAAGTGCTTTTACTGCTTGCTCAGAATATGGAAATACTTTAGTGTGCATGGTCTGGGCACAGGGTCACTTTAATCCAAGGCTTACATATATTCTGCAACCCTAGACCACCAGTCTAAAGCTAAAGAAATTGAAAATAAAACTAGCCGTAGATCATCTGTAAATTAACAATCTGATTATGGGAAAAATTTAAAATTCTTTGTTGCAGTGCAGCAGGAAATGCAGGCTGCAAATGCACTACATAAAAAATAACTATATATCTATATCTATTATATATAGATATATATCTATATATATAGAGATAGATATATATCTATCTCTATATATAGATATATATCTATATATAGATATATATCTATCTCTATATATATTATATTTAGATATATATATAGATCTATATATATCTATATATATATATATATATATATATATAGATATCGATATCTATATATATATATATATATATATATATAGATCTATATATATATATATATATATATATATATATATAGATCTATATATATATATATATATACACATACTGTATATTGCATTATGCACACTGTATATATGGATTGTCTAGTTTTCATAATTTACAATAACCATTATCCGCGTCTGGTTAACAATATACTATTTAATAAATGAAGCACCAAGACAATAAAGGGTTAATTTTGTTAACCACTGGGTAGGTTTTAAAAGGCCTTTTACTGAGACTGCATTTGATAATGTCTCGATTATACACAAGTCACGTAAAGACATTTTTTTATGGAATATCCTATTTATTAAGAAAAAACAAATTTATGTACAGTGCATATATACAGTGCAATACTGGTTTTACAAACATAATAACAAATATTATTACTGTGAATAATTTGTAAATTTAATTTTAATTTAATAAAATATAAATTGATAATGAAATGCATGACACAGAAATATACATTATAAGGAGTAACAGCCACGGACATGTTAAGGGGTTGCAGCAGGGATTCACCATCACTCTGCCAACCTCCAAGCAGTACAGTCATTTTAATGCCCAGAATGCAAAGCAAACAATTAACAAACAATGAGACTGTAACTGGACATACCAAATGGTATTAGTCGTGCGATCTGAACAAAGAATCATATTAATGCAGCCTAAGAAAAATCTATTTAAAAAAACTCATTGCAAACAAAGTGCATGCTCTCCAATATTTATCACTTGCAAATGAGCTGCCAAATCTGTAGGTCAGATAAGCGCAGCATCACTGTCAGGACCCTGAATTTGGTCAAAATCTGTTTATATGGCCCCATTTCTGTAATGCCACGTACACACGAGCTGACTTTTCGACCGGATTGGTCCAACGGACCGAGTCCGGCAGACAATTCGACTGCGTGTGGGCTTCATCGGACCTGCAGCGGACTTTTTCGGTCGAAAATCTGACGGACTTTAGATTTGGAACATTTTTCAAATCTTTATGTCGGAACTCGGCCGGACCCAGTTCCTATCGAAAAAGTCCACTCGTCTGTATGCTAGTCCGACGGACGAAAACCGACGTTAGGGCAGCTACTGGCTGTCAACTTCCTTATTTTAGTCCGGTCATACGTCATCACATACGAATCCGTCGGATCGTGTGTAGGCAAGTCCGTTTATTCGGAAAGTCCGTCGGAAGTCCGCTGAAAGTCCGTCAGATAGACCGTAGGACCAATCCGGTTGAAAAGTCAGCTCGTGTGTACATGGCATTAGATGCACAATAGATGCAATAGATGCACAATATATTCTACTGAGAACCATATTCTGAACCTCAGAAAAATTAGAGATTGGCAGTTGGGTTCAAGAAAAATGAGGCCCTGAGTTTTATTTAGCAAAGTGTTTGAAGCACAAACTTTTCTTCTTTTTCATAGTAACCAATCACATTCTTGGATTCTTTCCACCATATTGTACTGTGAGAATCTGAATGGTTGCTATGCTTCAGAAGAATTGTTTATATGAAGTGAATTTAAAAAATCTGAATCAAAGAGGCAAACAGTTATGAAACTGAATGTACTACCTCACATCTATCACCATAACCATTTCATAGAGATATATCTTATCAGACATATAATACAACATATATACAATATGGATTATAAACTAATCTATAGGAAAGTAACAAAGAATGCACTTTAACTAGGTGCCAAGAAAATGTGTTCAAATTACCAATAAAAAAAGATTATTTTAATCTTACACAGATTACATAATCTCAATAAAAACTCACAGGAATATTTCACAATAAAATGTTATCAAATATAAAAGGTTTGTATATAAGTGATTCATAGCTATATGATATATTAGGTTACATTGCCTAAACAATCCACCCATGCAGCAAATATGGTATTTCAAGAAAATCTTTACACACTGCACTTATCAATAAACTGTATTATGTACCTATTTAATAAGGCAGTTGATTATATGGTTTGCCTCCGTACAGGATGCACTGGTAAATTTATGGTGTGAACAAATAACTAGCGTTTAGTTTAATATTTCTACACCTCTGCCCTGGAATGGCCTGTCAAAAAAGGCTTTGTGTTACATCCATAGCCACACCCATAACAGCAGCTGTTTTATGGTTCTAGGTCCAGCTATCTTCCTGCCAAAACAGTGGGTGAGTCCTTTATTCCTATCCCCACCCATCTCTCCTGGCCTGCCCTTAATGAAAAGAAATATGCAATTTTTCAGGGCATATATTTTGATACATGTAATTAAATGCAAAGTAAAGACTCCTTAAAAAGAGCAGACATATGTGTGTACAATCTAAAATGAATGCTATCACCTGGTGTGCTGCAGGTTGGCTTGCTGCAGGTCTCAGATGTGAGCTCAAGGAACGAGGCCAGTCAAAAAGCTGAGCTGTCTAATCTCCTGTGTGCTTTTGGAATCAAATAGGATGTTTGTGAAAGGGAAGGTCAGGTAGTATGCTTTTCAGATTAGGCAGAACAAAACAAGCAGTTCTTTTCTGGTGAGACTGCATCTCTCCCTCTTACACCCCCCAGGAGTGTTGGAGAAATTGTGGAGTCTTCTGTTTTTTCACACAACATTACACTGTACTTTTCTGTGCTTTAACAAAACTGCAAACACCCAGCTTGAGAAACATAAGAAACATTTTTATGAGTCATTATGTTACCATTGGCTGGTAGATAGGTGAATTGCTGGTACTGGCTTCTTTTCCTCTTCCCGTTACAGACGTAAAAATTGACTTGAACTGGGCTGGATATTCTCTGACTGCGAAACGGTGGGATCTCCACAACTAGCGAATTCTGCAACATAAGTTAATAAAAAATGTACATTTTGTCCTGTTGATACTGATTTTAAACCTATGATTGCAGAGCTTTAGCAGGGTCTGTATCCTTGCTAGTACCGTATAAGCTGTATTTATTGCTTACGCTTCACTTAAAGGCTAAGTTCACCTTTTGGAATCGTTTTCAAAGTGGAACATGTAACATGTTAAAGTTCCTGCAGTCTCTCCTCCTCGCACTCACTGCCACAATTGAAAAACAGCAAAACGGGGCTTCGCCCACATGGCCACGTAATTCAATCACAGTTTCTTGTGAATGGATATTCTACAACTACTGTCATTCACCACGGCTGACGGCTTGTAGTTCTGAATGGACTGCGAGGGTGCTGACGAGCGCTCTCATAGTTCTTTCACAAGCCCTGCAGCTTGTAAACGGTCAGTCCATATCTGAGGTACGGGCAGAAAGCTGCAGGGCATGTCTGCAGAATCCTGACATTGCACCCCTGATTCACTGATCACAGATGCAATGCTTTACAGGCTTCTGCAGGAAAAATAATAAATGCACATTTTTTTTCTGCAAAAATATGTGCATTTATTATTATTTTTAAAAGGTAAACTTATCCTTTAACACTCAGTGGTGCGGCTGCTAGATTGTTTAAAGAGAAACAGTCCTTTTTTGAGATGAAATAAACAATAGTGATCCCGCCATGAATTTTACTAAACTGGAGCAAACTGTTACAAAACCTTTAGTGCTCTAATCCCCATACTATCAGTCAAAATTCTTTGCAGAAAACTATTTTTTGACTTCCAGAACCAAATACAGTATTGCTTAATTTATATACATATCAAACCATTTCTTATTTTAAAAAAATGTCAAAAAGCAAAACACCTCTGTGATTAAGTGAGTAAGCTGTGTGAGAGGCATCCATTCCATGATTCTAGTTTTAGGGTTTTGAAAAATAGGATTTAGATTTTCCTGTAAAAATCCTTTTCTAGGAGTACAGTACATGACACAGGATTATTAGTTTTTACCATGGATTATATGCAGCAACCAGGTGACTGGACACTGGCAAAAAAAAGCTGCAGGGATATTCCCTCTACAACCCCTCTCTCTCCCAGCTAGCCTCAGTTTTATAGCAAGTAATAGAGAGATTGTAAAGATCAAAGGGGAGGGACCTGTGTCTTATACTGTACTCCAAGCAGAGGATTTTATAGGTTAGCAAAAAATATTTTCCTAATCATAAAGTACAGGACTTACCCATGAGCTGAAAAATGGTGCAAAATTTGAATTTTTCAGCTCTCCTGCTCCATGGCTCTGATACATAAGTTACAGTAATAGTGTCATAGCCCACTCCACTAGCTCACACAGGGGATCAGAGCAGCATGCTGCAGTTCCCCGTAGCTCAACTGATGAGTCCACTAATCTGAAATGCTACACAGGGTAGCCACAGAGCCTATGCAGCAACTACAGCTTCAAAGAAGAATCTTGCAGAAAAAAATCTCAGGAGATAAAGGCTGTCCATCACCAAAGGACCATTGCAACAGCTAGCAAACAGAACTACCTGGGAGTAAGGGGGGGGCTGTTATTATAGAGGGGATGTCTCTGCAGTGTCCAATTGCCTGCCAGTATCTAATCACCTGAAGGTAGCAGCTTATAACTGATGATGCCTATAACCCAATCACCTGGGGCTAGGTGTATTTAACCCATGGTTAATACCAAGATTCCTGTGTCCTGTGTTGTACTATTAACCCCTTCCCGCCAGCCTGTTGTAATATGACGGGCCGGACGGGACCCTATTATCCTGGGCGGACCTCATATGACGTCCTCCCAGGATCAGGCTGCGCTCCAGCGCGATATGTCTTCCGCTGTGTCCACCAGACACGGGCAATGACAGATCCCTGTACCGGCCCACTGCCAATATCATGTGATCGTTGTGGCCAATCACAGCAGATCACATGACAGTTGTACACAATGAAAGGCTTTGATTCATGCAATTCATTGTGTACTATTGTGATGAGCTCTGTGATTGATCACAGTAATCACATGGTACAGACAGAGCCAATCATAGCCTATCTGTACTATGTGAGTAGCTGTGGGCAATCACAGCATAATCACAAAAGTAAACACTGAATGAATAGTTTTCATAAAGAAAAATTGGTTGCGTATAACTGTAAAATTCACAGTTATAAGCAATCAGTGTGTAAAAAAAAAATCATGATCACCTCCCCAGAGTAGTATAGTGTTGCTATGGTAACATTTTTATTTATCTGGTCTCTGTTTGTATTAAAAAAAACAAAAAACAAAAACAAAAATCTAATTTTAAAAATTGAAAAAAATTGAAAAAACAAAAACTTTAAATTTTTTTTTTTTTTTTTTTACATACTGTCACCAGTCAGTGTCCCTGATCACCAGGTGTATGATGACGTTGTACCGCACTGGTGAAAGTATATCAAAAATGTTTAAAAATTGTGAAAGAAAAACTTTTTTTTTAATTTCTTAATTTTCAAAAAAATTGTGACAAAAAATTAAAAAAACTTGCCATGCCTCTAACTAAATACCTTGGCCTGTCCACTTTCCAAAAAGGGGTGAGTTGGGGGATATTTAAACTGACCTGGCATCTTTGGGCCTCAATAAATGAGATTGACTGTCAGTACATCAGGATTGATCGATTTTCGGATATACAGTACATATATCTATCTATATATATATATATATATAGATATATTTATATCTATATATCTATAGATATATAGATATATAGATATAGATATATCTATATATCTATATATCTATAGATATATAGATATATATATATATAAACACACATATACCTATATATCTCTAATGGTTTGTGGACTCTATAACTCCTACAGACTAAATAATAAACACTGATTTTGGGTTATTTTCACCAAAGAAATGTAGCAGTATACATTTGGCCTAAACTTTTAGGAACTATTATTTATTTGTAAAATGTGACAACAGAAACTAAGAAAGCGCGTTTTGTTTTTTCAAAATTTTTCGTTTATTTAGCAAAAAATAATAAATCAGTGGTGATTAAATACCACCAAAAAAAGCTCTATTTGTGTGAAAAAATGATAAAAATGTCATATGGGTACAGTGTTGCATGACCGCGCAATTGTCATTTAAAGTGTGACAGAGCTGAAAGCTGAAAGTTGGCCTAGGCAGGAAGAGGGTAAAAGTGTCTGGCATTGAAGCGGTTCAAGTAGAACTCTAGGCAATTTTTTTTCATTTTGGATAGCGTAAGGAAGGGTTATAACCCCTGTCAGTTTTCTTTCTGCCATCTGTGTCCAATTGGGAAAATTTACCTTCACTTCCTGTCCCGTAGCCAAAACAGGAGGTGAGAGGAAATTCCTGCAAATTAGGTGAATCTATTGGGGCCCCTGAAGTCAGCAGAATTAGTGTCCCCATTAGAAGATTTCTTATCTATTACCTTTCTCAAGACAACCTAAACTTTGGGATTTTCTTTTTCACCTTCAATGATAATGGTAAGCATGGCAAATAGAGAGGGTAAATCTCCCAAACAGGGGCACAGATAGCAATAAAAACCTAATAGGTGTTCTAATCCATCTCCACTTTGTCCAAAACTTTAAAAGTTG
Organism: Aquarana catesbeiana; assembly: GCF_042186555.1. Lineage (NCBI taxonomy): Eukaryota > Metazoa > Chordata > Amphibia > Anura > Ranidae > Aquarana > Aquarana catesbeiana. Next base: position 417,120,776 of record NC_133328.1, read on the forward strand.
TGTCTTTAGTAATACTTTAAGAATTTTTTCAATGAGTCTTTCTCCTGGAATTAGTATGTAACATTTGAGTCTAGGAAAACACTGATTCAATGAGAGACTCATCACATAGCTATTTTGCTTTGAGACAGAGACCCTTCAGATACATGCCAAATTATTTTTCATACAGTGCAGGAAACTGATAACCAAAAACCGGGAACCACGCAAGTTGTTATTCAGTGAGTGCACATAGAACAGAAGAACTCAACAGAAACTAAAAAAAAGCCAAATGTAAGTTTTATTTCTGCTGTAACCATACTTACTGGCTTGTACATTTCTTTATCTGTCTTTGCTTCCATTTCCCATACATGATGTCCATCTACAACAAAATAAACACAAAGGGGAATTTGTATAGTAAGTATGTAAAATGCCTATCCTTACTCATGAGACACCAAAAGTTAATTTATCCTTATCTTCAAAAAAGATAAGTTTGATCAGTTAATTAAAAGGGCTGTGCCCAAAAATGAGTTGCTGATTAAAAAGCAGATTATTTTCAAGCAGGCCATCATATCTGGCACATAGATTCTATTGCCAATTATATGGTAATCCATCAACCATTATAAGCAGCTTCAGGCTTCCCATACACTTCAGAGGATAATCAGACATACAGGCAAAATTTTACTGTCCTCAGGACACTAAATCTTCAGAGAACTATAAAGACCTCTATAAACTTGCATAATCACCTCTGCTGCAAATGGTGCAGGCAGGTGAAAGAACAGCTGTAATTGATATAGGCTTTCTAACTTGTCCAATGGATGTTGTCCCCGTGAACTTACCCTATTCAGTCTCTCTCACTAGTGCTAGCCATACACACTAATAGAGTCTTCCATTCATGCTATAGAGCATGGATGAATTAATTACCCCTTCCAGCTACAGTATGCAAACAACAGCACCACCCGTGGCTGTCAGAATACCTGAGCAATGAGTTTGTCTGATAGGATGCAGTCACTGTTCGATGAAACATTTTTCAAATCACTGTTTGTTAAGCCAGGTGGTGCCAACATGCATAGCCAGCTTATACATGTGTGTAATAATTCCATAAAGATCCTCATTTTTGTACAAGTCAAAAATTTTAATCGAAAGCCTATTCACATCCCATCAACCTGTTGACTGGTCTTTGAAGTGAAAAGAGTTTGGGCTCCACAAGTTCAAGGGACAGAGTGGAGGACTGAAAAGATTTTTAGGCAAAGTTGTGTGGCATGAAAGTAGTTGTAAAGGCTGAAGGTTTTCTACCTTCATGCATTCTATGCATGAAGGTAAAAAAAAACCTTTGGTGTGCTTCTTCCCCTACAGTCCCCTCTAATACTCACCTGAGCCCCCTCTAGATCCAGCAATGTGCACAAGAACCTCAGCTGTCCTGGGACTCCCTCTCCTTATTGGCTCCATTTTCTCCCACTGCTGTCAATCACAGCCAGTAACCCAATGAGAAGAGAGCAGGGAGGCGAGGCCAAGCCACAGGGCTATCTGTCTTATGGATGCATAAAGCAGGGCTCGGAAGCAAGCACGCACCAGTGTCCCCATGGCAAGCAGCTTGCTATTGGGGGCACTTGTCAAGCGGGAGGAGCCAGGGGCACCTTCGGGGGACTCAAGAACAAGAGGATTGGGACTGCTCTGTGCAAAACCATTACACGGAGCAGGTACGTATGACATGTTTGTTTTTTTTTTTTTTTTTTAAAGCTGAAGCTTTGACATCACTTTAAATAGGCTACACAGTGAAGATCTCCCAATCATTACAGGCTACATATACTACAGTACATTACAAACTGCTGGGGGAGGATAAGGGGCCAAAAAAAGTGACATTTGTGCACTTATGCTTTGACTCTGCAGCACTGACCTAAAACAGAAGTATTATTTGGGGTGGACTGACCCTCTAAAAAAAATAATGTTAATGTTATATAACATTAAAATGTTTTGTATACTGTTTGATCATGGTTTAATGCAGAAGCCGTGTTTTAGAAGTCTTGTTTAATGTGGCTCACACTCACTTTAAGACAGTGGTAATTCGACATACAAGAGATCAGATGTCAGATCACTGCAAAGCAACCCCCTCCTGAATATGTATGTCAGCACACAGGCTAGGCAATGCAAATATTAGTTATTTTGAACTTGACCACACAGCCTTTTGCATGTTTAAAAAAATGCCTATCTTAGAGCTCTTAGTGAAAGCCCTTTTTGTTCTGCAGCCAGTCTCACGCCCCATGCATATAGACGTTTCAAATACAGCGCAACCTGATTTATTACAAATGTCTGAAATAATCATATTTTGTGTACAGAAGTCTCTTTGTGCAAGAAATCTGTTTCAAACAGAACTCAGGTATTTGTGTTAGCTTAAAAACATCAGGGTCGTTTGCATTCTCAGGCAAATCGATTTGCAGTTCTCAGCTTAGAGCGACTGGCCTTACAGTGATGAAGTGCGGGCTTTTCATTTTTCTTCTGTTACACTCCTACGTTGCTGAAATCTCTATGCTATAAAAAAAAAAAAATCAATAGATTTTGCAGTGGTTGGGGGAAAAGTGTATTTGATGCCAGCATTCAAATCTTCCTAGCAGTAGTTTATATTAGGTCTGCCAGAGCTAAACAGAAGAAAACTTTAAGGGCTTCTGGGGATCACTGCTCAAATTTATATACCAGATGTCTGCGTGTGCATATTTTTTTAATCATTGGCAAAATAGGCTTTCTTCTCTCGAAACTAGGATCCGTTCGGCTTACTGCTAAATTGGAAACTGAATAGAGTTGCCCCATTATGTACAGCTGCTGTGTAACCCACCTATTAGAGAAAACCTAAAATTTCATTAGAGAAACAGGGAGGTAGGTAGTCATTTGCTGGCTTCTCCTTCTGAAAATGTCAACTGCCTTGCTGTCCATCCTGATCCACTGACTTTACTATTTTGGAGTATCACCCCAAATCAGTAAAGATATTAGGAGTTATGACTTTTCTGATTACTGTGCTTGTTTGGGGCTAGTCACTCAGAGAGTACTCAAACCGGTGGGTCTGTGGTAAAGCCAAGGTCACATTACAAACAAGTAATTGGGTAATCCAGCTGATTTCACCTCAGCTAAGGCCCTATGGAGGGTGGTGGAAAATTTCACAGCTGAATGAATTAACGCACCAAAACTTATATCAGTTTCAGGTGGAGTTAACCTACATCTTCTAAGCAAAAAAATGTCCTTCTAGGACTTACCATTGTTACTTGTTATTTGAATATTTCATATTTTGTTGTTTATCCCTAATCACCAAGTTGTACTTTAAATAATTAATAATTCTTCTGCAATTATTCAAATATGTACGTTTGGCTTTACATTTTCCTATCTTAAACCATATAAATTAGATTTAAAATGTCTTTACCTGTCACAAATCATTTTTCTTGGCTCTAATCCTCAACACCAATGACTGTCAAAGCTCACATAATCATGAGAATAGCTCTATTATTTAGAAAATAAAATCTATATTTCTATCCTATAATCCACAGCATACTGCAAAAAGAAAATGTAAAATCTGTTTAGTCTTGTGTCAGTCTTCTGGAAGCCAACAAAAAATAGTTTTAATTTCTAAAAGATATTCTTCTGAGAATATCCAGACCCTTGCAGTTATAAAACGAGTAGTCTACTCATTAAGAAGTAGTGACATTTAATTTAAGAAAAACACAGGGAGCAGGAGCTGCAATGATACAGATGTAGAAGAGAGGAAAAAAAGTAGACAATTCCTCATATTACGTCTAGGGAACCAACAGGGAAATCTCAACGCCTATGAGCTGGGAGCAAGTCCAGGAGGGAAACCTTAGACCACTACGTCAGCCCCTTACAGTAAACATGTTTTGCTGAATCGCACACAAATGATGAAAAAAGGGGACTAGAGTAGTTTGTGGGGGCCCATTTACGAAAATGACCCTACTGAACAGTGAAAGCATTTTATTTCATTGCCTGTGTATACTTTGCAGCCCACAATCTCAATGGGATAACCTCTCTTACTAACACATGCCTGAAGATACACAAGCCACAGAAGTTTCCATTGTATGCTTGCCACATCTGTTCTATGAGGGAGGAGCTTTTCTCAGTTACTGAAGTCTGGATTCAGTACAGAAGCTGTGACTTCAAGTTGGTATGAATTTTCTCCAACAGAAAAATAGTCTAACAATTTTAAATAAACTGGCGAGTATTCAGATTCCAAATGAAAATTATTAGAAAATTTATAATTTTGCAAGATTTTTTGAAAGAACAAATCAGTATTTTACAGTTCAGCATAGAACAAATAAAGGGTGTACAAACTGTGGGTGATGTTGGGACCCGAACATAAAACTGTTTAATAACTTGCTTACCGGGCACTTAAACCCCCCTCCTATCCAGACCAATTTTCAGCTTTCAGCGCTGACGCACTTTGAATGACAATTGCGCGGTCATACAACACTGTACCAATATGAAATTTTTATCATTTTTTCACCACAAATAGAACTTTCTTTTGGTGGTATTTGATCACCTCTGCAGTTTTTACTTTTTGTTAAAAAAATGTAAAAAACTGATTTTTTTTTTTTTAATTTTTTTTATATTTTGTTATAAAAAATGTAAAACAGGTAATTTTTCTCCTTCATTGATGTACGCTGATGAGGTGGCAGTGATGGGCACTGATAGGCGGCAGTGATGGGCACTGATCAGTTACACTGATAGGCAGCACTGCTAGGTGGCACTGATTGGCACTACTGGTGGGCATTGATAGGTGGCACTTGTGGGCATTGATAGGTGGCACTTGTGGGCATTGATAGGTGGCACTGTGGGCACTGTTAGGTGGCACTGATGAGGCAGATGTGCCTCTTCCACTTCGGGACCGATGTCCCTCACATCTGAGCCGGTGATCGGCTTTTTTTTCTACTCATGCTGTCAGCAGACACATACCAGGAATATGAAATGTTGGGGTAACAAACACTTTAATACTGAATATCAGGCTCTCTTTTGTTTTGGAAAACCTCTTTTGAATTACAATCAGGTTACTAAAAGGGGTTCACTGGTAGACTGGTGCACTATAGCTATTCCTGAAATAGAAACCTGCAGCACTGGGTGGGCTACTTGTATGCATTTCCAGGCTTAGTTTTGAATTTTGACTGGGGTGTAGCTTGAATATATAATTTTAACAAAGTGTAATTGGAAAGCAAAAACTGCTTTATGCAAAGTTCCACAACTACCATTTGCTCCTGCAAATGTTTACATCATGGCAGCAAGGTTCTCATTAAAACCAATTCTCACCCACAGCTTAACTTATGGAATGCAGCGATTTATGTATATAATAAAGTCTAGAAAGCAAATATCACCAAAAGGTAACAGTGTAATTCTAAGCTGGCCATAGATTAATAGAATTTAAAATGAAAAGATTTAGAAAAATGTGTACATAAACTCTCAGAACATTCATTTGTCGTTCAAAAGATTTTGGTTTCTTTCAACATTTAATTTTGGAATAAATAAATTTTACTAAATGAAAACAACATTTAATTTTGGAATAAATAAATTTTACTAAATGAAAACAACATACGCTGTTAGAAATTTTGTTCATTAAAGAAAAAATTTCCATCCTGCTCCTTTGAAATTTCTTGTCACCGCAGTCGATAACAAAGGTCAATTTGACCCCCCAATGCTTATCAAAACAAGTAAAGTTTCTTAGAACCTTCTTTTTCCACAAATTTGCATTTAAAACTCTACCCATCTATTACCAGTTTAAGTCTATAATAGTAGTAAGCGGCGTAACTTTCATACACCTGAAATATGCCGCCAAATAAATAAATAAGCCAAGCTTTACCACTGCAGAGGAGTTGATCCCATGGTAGGATCAGACAATGAACAGTAGATTAACGAAGGTTGATTTTGGTGACAACACTATCTCAGCCTGTCTGTGTCTTGATAAATAGTGCAGAGGTTTAAACAAGCTGACTTTTGAAAGAGGATATGCATACCTAAAAATACTACAGTTATGTATTTCAAAATGTAATATATATTGTCCTTCTTACAATCTACTATGCTCCTAGACTCCTCAACAAATATACTAGTATATGGATTAGTCATATGACATTGTATCAAATGCTACTGATAAACTCAAAGTGTAGCAGCTCGCTGTTAGTTTGCAAAATGTTATTCATTTAACTTTTCCTTACTAACTTCTATTTTAAAAATTCAAGCTTTTAAAAACAAACAGAAATAGTTTAACCAAATCTACCATTTTTACTAAATCCATTTAGCTGAAAATTATCAACTAGTGGCACAATCTTAAAAAACATACATTTTGGGGGCAGGAGGCGGAGCCTAGCAGAGCAGACATGCATTGTTAGAGCTCCACACCGCTGAGGAGAGAAGAGAAGGACAAAGCGGAGCCTGCAGGCTCAAAAGGTATCCATTTGAACCTTTTTGCCCCAGGGAACAAACTGTGAAAGTTTGGGCAGGAAATATGGTACTGGGAGGAAACCGTGGCAGAAATAAAAATCACCTCACAAAGAGCTCACAGGCACTCACTGCAGCTGAAGCAGCTCCAGTCACCTCACAAGATACTGCATCAGGGCGCTCTCACAGACAGAAAATGTCACAGCAAGACTCTCCATTTGAGTCAGATACAGAACAAATCCTCTCACAAACTTCTCCACAAGCCTCCTCAGTATCCCCAGTAATATTATTACAATTTGAAAAGATGCTTCATAAGGCTTTAAAACAAACCTCAGACCAAATAACAAAAAGCCTAACCAAAGAAATAAGAGAGCTGGGAAACCGCGCCGCAGCCTTAGAAATAAAAATGGATGAAATTGAAATTACAACCCAAGAAAATATAACAGAATTGGAACAATTAAAAAAGGAGAATTTAATACTTCAAACTAAGCTCGAAGATTACGAAAATAGAGCCAGACGTTCAAACTTGCGCATAAGGGGAATACCTGAAGCTGTGACAGACCTGCAATCTACTATTACTGCTCTATTACAAGAACTAAAGCAAGATATCCCTATTGAACGTTTAGAACTGGACAGAGTACACAGAGCCCTCACAGCCAAAAAGAAAGACGGACCCCCACGTGATATAATCACAAAATTTCATTATTACAGAACGAAAGAACAAATACTAATTGCTGCAAGAGAAAAAAAGGAACTTAATTTTCAAGGACACAATTATCTAATTTTTGCTGACCTATCCCAACTTACTATTACTAAAAGACGATCCATGAAACCCCAACTAATGGAACTGCAACGCCACAACATTATGTATCAATGGGGCTTCCCCTTTTCAGTCAGATTTAACTACCAAGGTACAATTTACAGAAGCAGATCAGCAGATGAACTACAACAAACCCTTTTAAAATTAAATCTGACAGAACCCACAAGCAGCAACACTCCCACACGCAGAAGAATGGCATCATCTTCACCTTCAGGCAGCACCCAGAAAATTTCAGAACAAAATGGGAATCATCATTCTCACAAAAGAGGCCGTTATGCCACATCATCCATGGACCAAGAAGATTCAATGGACTGACATCCTAATTCCTGATATCTCTTCATTTATTATACTAAGAGATGGTTCTCTATAAAAAACCTATATTTATAACTGAATGTAACTGCATTCTGATAGTCACACACTGTGTGGGATCATGTTACATTCCAGTTATATTTCTTATTACTTCTGATTCATATAGCCTTAGAATATATAAGTGAAATAAGGAAATTCTTGTTCAGTTATATATTATCAGGTAATAACAATAGATTTATTACTTTTTAGGACAAATATGTTCAATAATCCAGAAGTAATGGAAGCTTTTTCTTTCTTTTCTTAAAACAAATATATTATTACCTAACTAGTTCCTAGAATTATGTTTTTGTTTATTCTAATCTGAAGCAATACAACCTCAATTTTATGAGTTAACATATCTAAACAGTTACATATGAATAAAATATGTAATTGTTTACTCTAAAAGGGTTAAAATCCCAAAATAATTCAAACTATCTTCATCAATACCAAAGTTGTTCACAGTACCTTTCTAATTGAATTATTTAGCCTAGGGCAAGACTAACCATATACAACCACCCTGGAATAAATAATTTCAACAAAAACTATATTCTGCACTCCAATTAATGAAACATCATTTTGATGTCTTTTGACATAGCACTTCTCTCCTGTAAGCGGAAGATCCGTGTACCCCCATTAGCCCTCCTCATTCTCCCAACCATATTATGTGGGAGTGTGACGAAGGCACTTATTCCCCTGAGAGAGATATTTATTCTCTTTCACGGGTAAATTGTGATTACTTGCAAAAAATAATTTATACAATGTATCATCTAATCTCATATGTTTTTTGTTTACTCTTTACTCCAGAATTCACTGGTTTCTTTTCTATCTATTCATCTCTTCAGTCCACACAGGTTGATCTGCGCAGTCAGCTCTGCATAACAAAAAGTAAGTCAAAACTATTTGATCTATTGCCATGGCACCACTGAATATACTTTCCCTGAATGTTCAGGGAATAAATGTCCCTCAAAAAAGGACCAAAGCCTTCCGTACTTTCCATAACAAGAAGGCTCACATAGTATGCCTCCAAGAAACACACTTCACCAAAGATTCTACTCCAAAATATATTTCTCCTTTTTATCAACAAATTTACACGGCTTCTGCCTGTACCAAACAAAGGGGTACTCTAATTGCATTTCACCGATCCACACCATTCACCTTATCATCAGAAATTAAAGACCCAGAAGGTAGATACCTGATACTCATGGGTTATATAATGGATACAGCAATCACAGTGATTTCCTACTACGCTCCTAACAAACAACCTACACCATTCCTCTCACATATATTACAAGTGATTAATACACACAAAATAGGAACAGTGATAATGTGTGGGGATTCGAACCAGGTCCTCCTCCCATTTCTAGATAAATCACCTTTTACACCATCCAAAATAACCTCTAGATTACCTTTTTTCTCAAATTCTTTCCAAATACAATCTGGTAGATTCATGGAGAGAAAGTAACCCAATGAAAAAGAAATTCACTTATTTCTCGCACCCTCATCAAACCTTCACCAGAATAGATCATATTTTTCTAACAATAGGAATGATACCAGAAATTATTGCATCAGATATAATTCCGATTCCGTGGTCTGACCATAATGCAGTATACACTACTATAGCCTCAGCCATACCAAAAGCGCATGACCCAACGTGGTACTTACCGGACATAATGCTCAAACACCCACTACATCAGATGGCCATTGAACAAGCTTTAAAGGAATACATATCAATTAATAATACAACAGACATCTCCCCAATAACACTGTGGGAAGCTCATAAGCCTGTCTTGCGTGGTACAATACAAAGACAAATGGCACTATTTAAACGGGAACGCAAAAATCTAGCAAAAAAACTAGAACTCAATTTTAATGCAGCCTACATATCATTTCAAGATAATCCATCTCAGAGTACAAAATCTCATCTGGAAAAATCTAGATTGGAATACGATCTATTTCTCACTGAGTCAGTTGATAAATCCCTCAAACGCTCCAAACACAATTTCTACATGAATACAAACAAACCAGGTACATATTTGGCTCGGGCATTAAATTCAACTAACAAATCTTTCAAACCAATACGTTTGAAATTATCAAAAAATGTTTACACTTGTAATCCATAAATTTCACTCACATCTCGCAACTTTATACAAGACAAACAATGAATTTAATCCTACAGAGGCTGAATCCTTCTTCTCAAAAATAACCTTACCTGAGTTATCTCAGAATCAAAAAAGCAGTTTGGATGAGCCTATAACTATAGATGAAGTTGCTAACGCCATAAAAGACCTAAAACTTAACAAAAGACCAGGCCCAGACGGCTACTCGGCTTTATACTATAAAACATTCTCAGAAATACTCTCTCCCATTCTCACTGAAACTTTTAACAAACTTCTAGATGGACATTCTTTTCGGCAAGAAACACTAATGGCAATTGTTTGTATGATCCCAAAACCCCTTTCTGATGATACTTCCTGTGTGAATTATCGGCCTATCTCTCTGTTAAACCTCGATATTAAATTATTAGCAAAAATAATAGCAAAACGCCTCAATAGCATTATAGGAAAATTAATACATAGAGATCAAGTAGGCTTCATGCCAAATAGACAGGCAGGCGATGGTGTACGCAGGGCAGTATTATTGGCACATATTGCTAAAAAACGGAAAATCCCTTTATGTTTTCTATCTCTCGATATTAAGAGGGCATTTGACACAGTATCCTGGCAATATATGCAATATTCATTACAAAAATGGGGTTTTGGACCCCATTTTTTAACATGGATCAAAGCATTATATAATAAACCCAAAGCCTATATAAAATATGCTGGATACAAATCTGAAGCCTTTAATATCGAAAGAGGTACCCGACAGGGTTGCCCATTATCTCCCTTATTATTTGCCCTTATACTCGAACCCATGGCCCAATACATCAGAACAAACCAAACTATAACTGGCATTGAAGTAGGAGGTATTACACACAAATTATGTATATTTGCAGACGATATATTACTTTTTCTATCATCACCACAGGTCTCTGGTCCTAACTTAATACCAGCTCTTGATGGATTTGCAGCCCTATCCGGCCTTATGATTAATCCTAAGAAATGCCTAGTGCTTAATATTTCACTCACAAACATGGAATTGATCAAGGCTAGGGCTGCACTCCCATTCACATGGGCAGAAAAATCAATCCCATATCTTGGAATTCATTTAACAGCATCTCATTCTGACTTATTCTCAACCAATTATCCTCCTGTATTAAGACAGATCACAAATCTAATAAAACAATGGTCGCAACTTCCTTTATCCTGGATAGGGAAGATTAATGCAATCAAAATGACTATTCTACCCAAATTGCTTTATCTATTCAGAGTCCTCCCTATTCCAATTCCTTCCTATTTTTTTGAGAATAGTACAAAAAAGAGCAACTTCGTTTATATGGGGCTCTTCTAAACCACGTATACCTATACACACACTACATCTTCCCAAAAATAAAGGAGGCCTGGGATACCCTAATTTTACTAACTACTACAGAGCAGCACATTTGGCCAGTCTGTCCAAATACCATGCAAAACAGGAAATCCCATTATGGGTATTTATAGAGGCTTCAGAAAATGACCCTCTATTAATATCAAATTTATTATGGCTTGATCCTAAAGACAGCTTTAAAATTCATAATCCCATAACGAAACACTTCTTATCTCTCTGGGATAAACTAAAAACCAAATATCAGTTACAATCTCCACACAATCCTCTCCTTTCTTTTATCAGAAATCCGGCCTTTTATCTGGCATGGATCTACCCAAATTCTTTTAAAGCTTGGACAACATCAGGCATTCAGACACTAAATGACTTCATAGCATCTAAATCATTCCTTTCATTCCCATCGCTTAGAGAAAAATATGATCTACCAAACTCTGAGATATTTAGATATCTCCAAATCAAAAATTTCTATACACCATTCCTAAAGGGGGATACACCATTATCCCAATTATCCATTTTTGAATCAATCTGTACAAAAGATCCATTTGCTAAAGGTACAATTTCATCACTTTATAATCAATTATATGGAGTAGCAAATCTTAATAGACCCTCTTACGTTCAGAGGTGGGAGGAGGACCTGGGACGAACTTTAGAAGACACGGACTGGTCTAACATATGGCTCACATCTAAGTCATCTTCACCCAACATCTTAGCACTGGAGACAAATTATAAAGTCCTAACTCGCTGGTACCTTGTACCCGCTAGAGTGGCAAAATATTCACCTAATACCTCAGCTCTTTGTTTTCGAGGATGCCCAGAAATAGGCACATATTTACACATATGGTGGACGTGCCCAGTAATCCAAACCTTCTGGAAGGAAGTCTTCGTGATTGCATCTAAAATATTTAAAAAAATAATACAACCAGATCCATATTTAACTTTACTTAATCTAAAACCGGAATGGTTAACACTCTCTCAATTCAAACTCATGATCCAACTAATAACGGCTGCAAAACAAACAGTGGCCAAGGCATGGAAATCTCCTACATTGGTACTAGCAGAAACAATTCACAGAATGAATAATACAATGTCCCATGCTAAGATGGTAGCCATCGATCAAAATCAAATTCCAAAATTTGAAAAACTTTGGCATCCTTGGATAAAACAACAGTTCCTGTCAAACTTCAATGACTCTGTCCTGTTGCCATCTGGTAACAGATTAAATGACTTACAGAGACACCCATTCTAAGGCTTCAAAGAGAACTAAAAAGAATAATAAACTGACGAGCGGGACAACCTTGTGGACCATACCTCTACCTTTCAACCCTTTTTCTTCTTTCTCTTTCCTTTTCTCCACCTTACGATTAAAGCTCAGTATCAGAATTTATTTGACCTATATACACTCTACTTGTAAACAATATGTATAGTAGGTATAAATCATTTAAATACCTACAAAAGTAACTAAGGAAATGATATATATCTTTAATTTAGGTTTACGTGAACCCAATGTTTAATATTTGAAATTTCATGATATTTACCTATATAAACACTACTGTAAAACAATGAGCTTACTTTATAGATCCTGGTAAACTTACTTTATGTATCTTTATAACATTGTATACTCAATAAACTTCTTTTGACAAGAAAAAACATACATTTTTTTTTTTTTGTAATGCAAATAACCTAAATTGTAGACATAACACAGCTGGAACAATCACATGCCAGGCGTTAACCATGTCAGAATTTCTGCCGAATATACTAAGAAAATATAATCCTCCTCTTTTTAAATGTACATTTATATGCACCATGTGAAACTAAAGGGGTGATATCAGTGAATGCTGATTGCTTTGCATAATTTTTGTGTATTTTGTGGTGTATAATAGAATGTATACTGGACCTTTTAACTTTACTATATACAGTATTCCTGACATTACAGCAAGCATATGCAGCCATATCCGAGCTTTAGAATCTTTTAAATGCACTAGTTTTAATAGTTATGAGTAGGACAGAGAGGTATCTACTTAACATTGGAAATCTAAAGTAAAATTTAGCTAAGGTTAAATAGGTAAAAGGTTAAGGTTAAATATCCAGGTAAAACCAAAATTTTGCTTAATAAATATACCTTCTGTATTGCAAAAAAAAGATTCAGACTTCCAAATTTGATTGCTGTCTACATATAGACACATTGGTGGAGATTTACTAAAAATGGAGCACTCCCAATCTGATGCATGGTAGTCAATCAGCTAATTTCATCAGCCACCATTTACCTTCTTTATATTATCTAGCCACACTAGATGGTGTTCTGTAATCTGTAGGGTGCAGTATTTGCAGGTAATCTGCATACATGGCCCTGTCCTCTCCCCCAACTTTCACTATTACTATGATTGAGAGCTCTAGTGGCCTACAAAAACAGTGGGTTTGAAATGCACAGATTGTGGCAGGCTGGAATTTGGTGCTCCTGGCTAGTTGAAGAGAGAACCTACAGTTATTTGCTGGTACTATATGCTGCCTACATTGCAAGAGTGCTTTAGAAGGAGATATAGGGAAATATCTGTTAAGCCCAACTAAATGACTATTTTTGTATACGCTAACTTTTCCTCTTAAGCAGGGTGCATACACGGATTTCTTTTTTTGTTCAACCAGCACGTTGAATGAAAAAACTGACAGATACCCATATCCACACAAGCGATGTGAAAGCAGGGATCTCCCCTGCTACACTATTGTATTCTACAACAAGTAAAGAGGCGCCTCTGGGTGCAGACGTTTTTATAGATTTAAAATGCTTTAATAAGATAGAGATAAACTCACATTGTGGTGATAAAAACAAGCATGATAGTAAGAGTCATGGATGGCGCTCCCAGTCCTGTGCCTGTGAAAAGTCTCTGTGGTGGATGTAGTGACAGCTCTTCCTGGTTGTAATGAGCCGGCTTCAGACAATGAAGGAGCGGCCTCAGAACGAGGCTTGAGACACACGAGACAGCTGGCTGCAGGGGGATGACGTCATCAATAGTGGACGCGTTTCCTGGGCAAGCGCGCTTGGGTGGTAAGCAAGCCGCGCCCCTTTCTTAACAGACTAATCTACTAGACATGCTAGAGAGTTAAGTAAGGATGGGGAGGGGGAGCGGGGCGGAGAAAGGGGAGGGGATGAGGCAGGAGAGCAAAAGGAATATACAGAGCCCAATGCTGTTTAAAGTGATTAATGATGGGAATAGAAAAGAAAAAATACAGGATAAAACCGGAGACAAAAAATAAGGAGGAAGGAGAAATGTAACCAAGGAATAGGGGAGAAAAGAAAAGGGGGAAGGAGAAGGAAAAAAAAAAAAAGGAGACTGAAGTGGTGAAGACTACTTGGAGCAAAAAAAAAAGGAGGCTGAAGTGGTGAAGACGACTTGGAGCAAGAAACGTAATGTGAAGGGGGGGGGGGGGGAGACTGAAGTGGTGAAGACGACTTGGAGCAAAAAAAAAGGGAGGAAGGGGAGTAGAGAGGGAGGGGGGAGAGGGGCAACTAACTGGTCTCTAAAAGCACAAAACAATAATCGGACATGTAAAATGCATCTTATTAATACAACACATTAGTCATAGAGCATATATATAAAAATGGTAAAACACTAAATGTTCAAGATAGATGTATATACACGCACAACATATGCGTGGATAGCACTGGGAGATAAAGCAAGGAATTAGAAGAGTCAACAATAAAAATATAAAAACATGACATACTACTGACTATGCCCTGCATAGTAGTAAAATTGGAAAAAATTAGAAAAAATTAAAAGAAATTGGAAGGAATTGTAAAATATATATATATAAGATGTATAACAATATGAAGAAATATATACACGTATATGTACACGTGTAAATGCATATACGCACATATAGAATAAATGCACATATAGAAATATATATAGAAGATATCTGACACAGTACGAAGTTGTATAAAAATGTCAATAGGACTATAAAAAGGGGAAACCAATGTCTGCATTACTGAATGGGGCCACAGGTCTAGGGGATAATGAAGAATAATATAGTTATTTTAATTGTAAGCCTATATAGTTGTGAACTCTCTACATTATGGGCAGAAAGACGAAGGTACCGGAATTACAGTATTACAGTATGGTAGAGATTTCTATTCCTTCGTTCATACCCCTAGGTGAGAGAACGTCTAACTGATAAATCCAGAACGTTTCACGGGCGCATAGTTTTTTGAAACGTTCTGCAGCTGGTAGAGATCCAGGGATTTGTTCTATGACCCACACCTGTAACCCTACGGTGGATTTTTTATGGACTTGGGCAAAGTGTTTGGGCACACTATGTGCCACCTTTAGGGGATCAATTCCACCCTCAATAGCTCTTCGGTGTTCACCTAACCTTGTCCTGAGTGCTCGTATCGTACGGCCCACATAAAGTAGGCCGTAAGGACAGGATAGTCCAGAGATCACAAAATCTGAAGAGCAGTTGTAAAAATCTTTTAGCGCATGAGCAACACCCTTGGTGGTGAAGGACTTCTGGCCATGGTGAACAAATCTGCAGGTTTTGCACAGCGTTTTTTTACACTGGAACATCCCAACCAGTGGGATGAGTACGGGCTGGCTGGGGGGACAGTGTTTTGATCGGATTCTACTAGGAGCTATTTTTGTTTTGATGTTGGGAGCTCTGCGATATGTGACCTTGGGTTTTTCAGAAATGTAGGGTTTTAGTAGAGGATCTTGTAGTAGTATGTCCCAATGATCCGCTAGAATTCTTTCCATTTTCTTGAATTGACAGTGGAAGGTGGTGGTGTATGTTGGTCAGGGTCTCGAGATAGTTTCGGAGGTTTGCCTTTAAGATAGTGCTTAAAGGCTCGGTCCGTGAGATCTACAGGATAGCCTTTGTCTGTAAATTTGTTTTTGAGCAAAGTACTCTGGTGAACGTAGTCACTTTCTCTGGTGCAGTTCTGTCTTAGTCGGTAGAACTGCCCCTTTGGGATGTTATTGATCCATTGCGGAAGATGGCAACTTTTATAGTGCAAAAATGAATTGCCCGCAGTCGGTTTGACATAGTTTTTGGAGATGATGGTGAAAGTGGCTACGTCAGCCCCTAACTCCAGATCGAGAAAGGGCAACGTATCAGGGCTGGCAACAAAGGTAAAAGATAAGCCATATTGGTTCTCATTGCAATATTTTACAAAGTCTGTAATCACATCGACGTCGTAATTACCAGATGATGACAATATCGTCGATATAACGACCGAAGAATACAATGTGACGGGCATATGGGTTATTGTGGAGAATGTGTAGATTCTCCCAATAGCCCATCGCCAAGTTGGCATATGAGGGCGCAAAATTGGCCCCCATCGCTGTTCCCTGTATTTGGACATAGAATTCTTCATCGAATTGGAAATAGTTGTGTGTGAGACAGTATGAAGTCGCTTCCAAGATTTTTTTCCCCTCATCCTGATCACAACAATACATGGACTATTGGCCTATTGAATGGATTGTCATTGTTCACATTTTATATTTAGGTTTTTTTTTGATTGCTGTATTGTATAGCTTTATTGTATAGATTTGATTATGTGGGAGCTCTAGGTGATTGCGCCTAGACTTGTTATTTTATACTATTGTATTCTGACTGTGGCAGGTCCCCCCCCCCCCACCCCCTTGGGCAGAGGGACTATTCAACTGAAGCAGGTTGTTGGACCTACAGCTGTCAAACAGAAAGCTGTATACACTCCTGCCTACCTTTGCCTAATTAACTCTGGCCTTTCCTGGGGCACTGCAAAACTAGAAAAGATGTATAGTATATCTCTAAACCATTGTGTTGTTCAACTGCCTTGGGTTCCCCAGTCAGTTGGATATCCATGGTACAGATCCTTGGAATTTTGGATTCATGCAAGATGTCGAAACCACACACATTGGCATTCAGCTTCATTGATATAATTTGTCATTACCTTCCAACCACTTAGTATAAATTAGCATAAACTCAGATGAATCCATTTTAACATCGTAGTTGTGACTGTCAGAACCCTGGTTCTAAAGTCTAAATGTTTTTTTTTTTACCCCAATGCATTCTTTGCATTAGGGTAAAAAAACCTTTAGTGTGCTGCTACGACCCACTTCCTCATATTTACCTGAGCCGGATCTCGATCCAGCGATGTGCACAACAGTAGAGGCTCCCTTGGCTAGCTATCTCCTCATTGGCGCAGAGCCAGCAGCAGGAGCCATTGGATCCCACTGTATTCAAATACCGCCACTGAAGAGAGAGCAGGGGATGCAGCTTCTTATGGGGGCACTCGGCATGTGGGAGAAACCAGGAGCACCTGCAGATGACCCAAAAAGAGGAGGATAGGGGCTGCTCTGTGCAAAACTATTGCACAGAGCAGGCAAGTATGACATGTTTGTTATTTTCAAAAAATAAAACACAAAGCTTTATAGTAACTTTAAATATCCCGTGTAAATTGCTGTAAAAGTAGCATAACAAAAATATTTTTAGCAACAGCAGAAAGGAAATGTTACAATAGCAACATATTTTATTTAGTAGACTGTAAGCTAGACAAAACCATACAGCCTCAGGCAAGGAAAGCTCCCAAGTATCAGCATTAATAGTCACTTATGTTATCAGTTTTTCTTATGCTGCTACACTTTTGCTCCAGGAACAATACATGTTGTTCCAAAAATAGCATATATACATGGTTTTAAAAAAAGCAGGTGCTTATTTATATATCTAACAAAAATTTAACTTTCCACCTCTTTTCCAAGATGATTTCAAGTAGATGTTATAAGTAAGGAAACCCAAATTTTTGAGGACAGGTTACCATTTAAAGAAGGAACACCTAAGCAAAATGATGTTCTCTTTATTTTCTTATTTATCCAGAAGTACAAACGTCTGAAAGCTAGTATTCAACATTTAGCACATTGGGAACAGTATTAGACCACGTTCACTTTGCAAAGTGAACTTTTGCCTTGTTTTGTGAATGAGGTTAGGCTAAGCAAAAATTCACTTTGAAAAGAATACACATATAAACAAATAATATTACCCAAATCGCTTCCATAAAATTCAAGAATACTCAAATCTGTGCAAGAAACACGGGGGGAAAAAAAAAAAATGATTTTTGATTGCACAATTCACTAATCAAAGTGAAGATTACTGCTCTTATCCTTTGGTAAATCAACCCCAGTGAGCGAATGTTAGCCTCATAATTTAATTTTGTGTCATATTTTATTTGTAGAATGCTCTAGGGCACTCTATTATATAAATTCTGAGAGCTCATGTACACATGCATTCTGTTGTGGTGTGTTAATGCATGCTCATTAACGGCATGCATTCATGTGCTTTGTGCTGTGTGAACACCACAACAGATGAAAACTATACATGACCCTTTTTGGCAAAACAGCACACCACAACACACAGTATTTGCTTTGTAGTGCACAGTAGTGCGTTATCCTTTACTGCACAATGCATTAGGGTGCTATTCACGAGTGGCACTGCACAGCACCACACAGTGCAGGTGCGCTAAAAACGTGTGTTGCAGCAAAGAAAAATGTGAATAGGCCCACAAACAAGCTTGAAAGGTTGAGCTCTGGCTTGTGCTTTTTTCACCTCCCTAATTGCCAGTGAGATAAGCTAACACATTGATTGGTGAAGGATGCAATGCTGCTACATGGAGGTGCCTGCTGTAGCAGCTGGGGGGGGGGGCAATTTCACATTTTTTAATTTGTCGCTAGTACACTTTAAGACCGACTACTATATTGGCTTATTAAATAATATGAAGCTAGGCAATAATTTACTGAATACCATCATAACCAACTAAGCAAACCCTAACTTTTAATGGTTTAATAAAACTGGTTGGAAACCCCTATAATCTTAATTATGATATAATCTGTTATTAGATAGGTCTCCTAGTATAGCAAACATCATATTGGTCAAAAAGACATTCTCAGAGACACTGCTGAGTTTGGGCATCAACTCTGTGTCTAGAAAATGAAAGTGTAGGTTTAGGCCGATAAAAAAGATCTAATTTCCAAAAGTTATATATTCATTGAAAATTACTTCATAGCATTTTAAATGTTGATCTTTATTAGCCTCCTGCAATCTCCTGCACATCAGCATTTAGAGTTGGACAGAAAGGGGAAGCCCAGTATGCCGGTTCTTCGGCCAGCCAGTGGACATGCCGGCTGGTTGCCCGAGCCTCCCGGTGGGACAGGAGAGCCCGGGCAAGCAGCGGAAGGTGGTGGAAGGGGGGATGCCCCCTCCCACTGTCGCACTGCTTGTAATAACAGCTGAGCGGCTGCTGAGTACCGTCGGTTGTTATTACAATAAAGCCGACCGTCCGCTCTAAAGAACGGTACTGGGGTGATGCATGCAGCGGCATGCATCACCCCAGTAAAACCCCTTGAAGCAATATCGGTAATATCAGGTAAGTTTGTGCCCGAAACCAATACTTAAAAAAAGTGAATATCAGCAGCTGATAATCGGCCCCACGACAATCGGTCGATCCCTAGTCTCTATTATCACTTTGACAGTATGACAGTTTGGGAGGTAGGAACCAATTTAACAAAATAAAGGAAGGAACAATTTAGGGACTAACATGGGGATGATATTTTTAGAAAAAAAAAAAGTTGGCCCAGCTGTATCACATTGCATATTCTAGATGGTTATGGTAAGTTTGATGTGGGTCGGTATTCTCTACAGTACAGTTACACAACCTGTAACGAAAGCTGTGAAAAATGTATAGCCTCACTGTACAAATCAAAGTTTATCTTAATAAGATGTACCATTATCCAAGTTAATTAAGGAAAAAAGTTAGGGGCCCGTACTCCCAAACTTTTCTCCTTCTGTAACGAAAGCTACAGAATTAAAAGAGAAGTCCAGCCTGAGCTCATTTGGCTGGGCATCTCCAATGAGTCACAGAAGTGCAATTCGTTTTGCACTCCTGTGACCTGTTTTCAGCAGAGAGTGGTCTGAAGTCCGTTCTCTGCTGACATCACTGGAATCAGTCCAGGCACAGCGTCATCACAACAATAAAGCCTGGATCTGCCAGGTGCCTGGACTGATGCCTGGCTCAGCCTCTCAGCGGGCCGCTGAGACACTGAGATGGCCACTACTTGCCCCGCCACAGCTCAGCGCTCTAGTGAGCGTGGAGAAGCAGAGAGGTGGGGCTGCTGATTGACAGTCAGTTCCTCTTTCTGCTCAGGGAGCTGAGAGAACTGAGACATTGGCGATGTTCGATCGCTAGGTTCTCAGTGTAGGGGCAGCAGGGACAGATGCAACATCGGTCCGATGCTGCATCCACCTAGGTAAGTATAAATGGGCCAAAAAAAATAAAAAAACATACTTCTCTTTAAAAAAAAGATGCAGAAGCTGACTCTCAGGCTGCCCCTGGTGATAGATGACAAGCAAGCAGGGAAGTACAATGCCAACAAGAGCATAGTCTGTAAAGATTTGGATTAAGGACAAATCATATGAAGATGGTGACCAAAAGTGACAGATGGACAGGAGACAGAAGACAGGATGAATTCAGAACCAAAGTGGTGCTCAGGGTTTGCAGGAATGAACCTTACATGGCGCTAGTCGTGCAGTCTCCTATTGAGTCCAAGATATAAAGTAGGTACACTATGAACATATGATCAGCATAAGAACCGGGCATGTGAATGCAAGACTGCCAAGAAAAGAAGAGCAGGAAATAACCATCAACTGAATACTTACAATAGGAATCTGATAACTGTGAACAACGTTTGTTTAGAAATCATTTTGCCTGGCCTTCACTTCAGGCTTTTAGCAGATGCTGATGAAGGCTATATTTCAATGATTTCCATTGTTATCAGTCAAAAACCTAAATAGTGGTTTGTAGCACCTTGTACATTTGACACAGGGACCTCTCATTCAAGTATATAAATCTACTAATTGTAGGATAAAGTTTAAACCTTCTTTGTTGAAAGCTTGATATTATAAAATTACATAAGGAACTTTTAATATTGCTGTAGCACCCAGCCATAAAATGTTTTTATATGCCTTTATTAAAAAAGAAACATGTACCATGTCATGTCCCAGAGCTATTCATGTGTTCATTGAGTGCTATTCCCTGTATTCTGATCTAATTTTCTGTAAAGCCGATTGAAGCTTCTGCAACAACTGCACCCAAGGAGATGAGTGAAACAAGTCTCCTGTGCTTCACAGAGCAATGGCTTTGTGAGCAGGATGAGCTAGTGTTTGGTTAGGGTCAAGCCATTTAACATCAGCAAAAGGGATTTCAGCTCTGAGTGTGCTTGAGAAAACGATCAATGCAGAACAAGGACACACACAGTATCAATCCCTTCTAAAGCTGTATTGTGACTTCTTCTGTCTCTCATAATAGCTCTCTTCACACAACATTTCAGTTCAAGTGCTCAGCAGCAGTTTAATAAACTGTTGCAAGAGCTAGCGTATAGTTACAAATTTTTAAAGCACAACTCCAGGAAGATAACTAAATACATAGTCAGAATACATAATGTATATATGAACTGTTTTACAAACTAACATATTTATTCTGGACCCTCTTGTGATTCATACAGCCCTGCTACATAGTAAAGCCAGAAGCAAATTGATGTGTCACACGTTCTCTGCTCTATAGAGGGGCAAGGCCTATGGTGGAGAAACAGACTTGAGCATACAAAGAATCAGACTGGTCTGTCTTTGCTTTAACTTAAACTATAGGTCCACCTATAAACTCTTAGTTGGTCTTAATAGCGGTGACATTACTGTCAGAGGCTGCTTGCAAATAACACTATTCAAGAAAGAAGCTGCTAGTGGAACACACATTAGAGGTGCCTTATTGGAACCTAGCTAATGCACCAATAACGTTTTTGCCCATGCTTCAGCTTTAAACATAGGTGGGCTCTTTGTTTCAGCTGCCTGCATCTCTGGGAAAGGAATGGTTCCATTAGTCAACAAGAAATAATTTTCCTTTAGACACTTTTTTTGCTAGAGGCCCAGCGTTTCTAATCCCATATCTTCTAGTATTTACGGGAACACCAAGGGATGCTTTAACACCCTATCTAAAAATCTGACTTAGAACAAATTCACAATGCATACAACACAATTTTTATCTCATTGTGTACCAAGCACCAACTTCAACCTGTAATTACAAGTGAACAAAGAAATGTAGTTTCCATTTAAAACATTAGTATTAGGAGTAAAACTGTATAAAGGCTTCATGAAAATAGTTTTGTCTATGTAGACATGTTAGTAGAGATGTCCAATTAAAACTACAATGTTTTGAAATGCGTTTTTGTTTCTTTCTGGCTAAATGTATGACCTTTCATGCTAGGCTTAAGAAGCTGGTGTTATATAAATTGGTGTATTTATTTTGGATTCAAGGTAATACTAGCATTATATGATATGGAGACTGACACAGCACAGCTTCAATGAATTAATGTTAGTGATTGTGTATATATTCTTACATGAATTACATTTTGATTACAAGTGGAAATATGACACGCTCCTGGCCACCAGCCTCCTCACTGTGACTGCTACTGGCAAAGGGAAGAGTGTGGAAAGACCTTGAAGAATGTAATATCTCTTACCAAATGGCGCTTGGCCAGGATTCAGCCCGCGTCACACTTCGTCAAAACAGCACTTGAAAGCTTAAGCCTCCAATTGCATCTGCGCTGCGATTTAAATAATGGCTTTTGGCAAGCAAAAGATTACTCCTGTCTACCAAAATTGAAGGGATGCTTGCGGCAAAGATTCAGCGGGGAAAGAGCAGAATAGGCCAAATAAACAAACTAAAAGGAAATACTACCATGATTGAAAAACTGTTATTGCACAATATTCAGGTGCGACAAACAGCATTTCAAAAAATTATATGAGTAAAGAAAAACGCACAATATTCAAAATTGACTGTAGTAATTTACGCAGACTAGAAAAAAATAAGGTTTTATTTTATTCTGCACTAGTTGATTTGGACTAAAACTCCCTATCTTTATTCTTTTTCCATAAATCAGCCATTTGTAATACAACCACTTTCAATGTCATAATTACCATGGATGTAAGTGGTGCACTTAGTTTGGATAGAAGGGGAAATGTGCAACTCACAATACAGCATTAACAATCACGGAGCTTCTGCACTTCATTCTTCAGCCTGAAACGGATTCTGATGACTACACCACCATGGTGAACTCGAAAATGCATGTACCCTTTTGGAGCTCCAAAGCAATGTTGTCAACCCCTACACAAGGCCCAGTGGAATAAAGTAGTGCTTCTAAAGTATACTAGTGGTAATTGCGTGTCATCTGTTTTACTGTCCATGTGAGGGTCACTGCACTCAGTATAACTTTAAAGTAACCCTGGGGTCAGGCTATGGGCATTAAAATATATACATATTATTAATAAGCTGAAAATAAGCATGAACCTCTGTAAATGCAGCCACTATGGAACAATTCATTGTCAATGTTTACAATGTAAGTAGTGAGGTTGTTCAAGTTGTTTCTCAGCACTTTTCTTTCTCCCCTCTTTGGCTAATGTCAGGTGGACAACTCTGCCATAGAGAACCTGCTGCTTGCAATTTGTCAACATCGCCAGAATCAGGATCTCTAAGACTGTTTGCCCCTATGGAATTGCTCCCTTTGCAGCCAAAGAAGCAAGATGATGCTACTATTAGTAGCAATCAAGATTCAGCAGTGTTCAGGCTAGCAAGAGAGACATCTTCTTTGCACCTGGCTATAGAAGGACCGATTTCAAAGGGTCAGACAGGCAGTCTCTTTGGCAATCCCACTGTTGGTGATTTGTTTCTCGATTCAAAATCTCCCATATGACAGTCTTACACCTGATATGTTCATATTAGAGATTAAAAGGCTGGCAGGCTGACAATTGACTGCTGGGGAGCTGAGCAATGAGGAGAAAGTGAAAGTAAAACTGAGAAGCTTCCAATGCAAACTTTGAGGATAATTACTGCACAGAGCTTGCAGCTACAGAGCTTAGTGAGGGCTTGTTTTAGGTTTATTTACTGCTAGATAGAAATAATTAAAGGTCCATAGCCTGGCCTTAGTTCTGCTTTAGGACACAACTCTAAGGCAAAACATTTGGTTGCACTCAGCTACACAATGCATCTCCTTTAGATTTATCAAAGTTATGTAATATGAGAACCTACCTAAACAATCCAATGTGTATGATACTAGACAGGTCCTTCATAGTTGATGGTAGAGCTAGAGTAGATTGTTCAATTACATTGTATAGTATATGGTCAGCTTTGGGCCCTCTGGAAAGTCCCACAAATACCTGCTAAGCCTGCCACTGAAGTCCACCTAATGTAACCTTCTGTAAACATGTGGCAATAATGTTGTCCTGTTCCTTAATTTAGGGCAAAGTTGTCACTCTCTTGTAGGCTGTACCAGTCTGCACAAGTGAAATGAAAAAATGTTGAATGGGGCATGGCTATTAGCATTGTCACTGCTGATTTACAAGCCTGTAGCTTGCCAGTCAGCATCTTGGCACACCTTGTCCTGCCCGCTGCTTTCCAGATTGACAGCAGTGCCTCTGTTGCTGAAACCCTACCACTGTGACCTGCAGTGTCTGCAGGAGGGAGCGTGTGAGACACAAATGAAGGAGAATTTGATATAGACAGGAAAGGTGTGTTCTATTTACTTTTATGAAGCTTGTGGATCACATAGTTACGGGATTTGGGACTTGTTTAGATTATCATACAAGAACCTTTAGTTGTACTTTAACAAATGAAAGTTTGAGCAAATATATGTGTGGATGCTACAAAAATTTCTGTACGCTACATACCTACCGAACTGCAATTAGATTAACTGACTGTTTAAAGATAAAAAAAAAATCATAAATATACTTAGTAACAGTTTTATTTCTTAACATGTCATTTGACTCCACACGGATTATGTTTTATGTTTGTGCCATCAATGGGCCTAATTCATCAAACTGCTATAGTTATCGCATACTAAAATTGGTCTTTCGAATGATAATATCACATAATGGTAATTAATTAAAGTGACAAAACAGTTATTAATAACTGGAAGGGCTCCTCAATGAGACATCATTGAGGTTTTAAACTATATTAGCTGTAGAATATACTTGGGTATATCCTTACATTTTGAAAATGATGTATGATAATGCATATACTATACGCCATTTTTACAGATAAGTGGTTCTAAAGGCTATTGCATTCTCTGCATTAGGCCCCTTTCACACTTGTGCGACTTCAAAGTCACGCGATTTTACGGGCACGATTTTACAGTGATTTGGGATCAGTACTACTTTGTACGACTTTGCCACAACTTTGGCATTAACAAATGAAAACATACATAGTGTGAGGCTTGTGCTTACAAAGTCATACTGAAATCATGTCTATATTATTCAGGTACGATTTGCATGCTACTTGAGGGTTTAACATTGAGGTCTATGGAGTACAACTCGCATAGAAGTTGGACCAAAGTAGTGCAGGGACTACTTTGAAGTCGGCACGACTTAAAGTTGTGCCTATATGAATGGTGGTCATTGAAAATCATGGAGAATTACTTGTCATACGATTTTGCAGTACAAAATTGTGGGACAAGTCGTATAAGTGTGAAAGGGGGCTTAAGGTAAAAAAAAAAAAAAATGCCATTTGCTATGCCCTCCCCCCCCCCCCCAAATACATACCTAAATCCTGTATCGATCCAGCACTGTGTCCATCTGCTGGTCTTCTCTCTGCTTTCCCTGCTCTCACCAGCTTGGCTTGGAAGCAGCAGGGGCCATTGGCTCCTGCTGCTGTCAGTCAAATCCTGTGAGCAGAGAGCGGAGGGAGGGCCTGAACCCACACCTCTGCCCCTATTGCAAGAGTATGCTATGGGGGCAGACACAGAACATGAGGAGCCAAGATCAGGGCTGCTCTGAGTAATACAATTGCACAGAGCAGGTGAGTATACCATGTTTGTTTAAAAAAAAAAATTCCTGTACAAATGCTTTAGGTCAAATTTTATTTTGTAAGACTACAATGTGGTATAAGCAGAGCTGGAAACTTTGAAGACCTTGCCACCATAGTCCCTAGGAGACCAAAGAAGCTGTTGGAGGTCAGAATCTACCTAAAGGTATAACCTCAGTTTTGTGACAACAAACCCCTTAAGAAGTGTACTACTTCTATCTCGAGTCTATGAAAAAAAAAACAAATGAACTATTCTACAGGTTCACAATGGTCTTTGTTTTTTTTTGAGCCCACATAGATCGTATTTTGGCCCTTATTGTTTTTAGCACATTTTGCTGATCATGTATGATAATGTTTTAATGATTAGTAGACAGAAAAGTTCCAGTTCATCACACAGTAGTCTAAAATCTCAAGGTGAACTCTATAACCTGGCCATAGCTTCCAACATTCCATAAAATTTCATGGACACTTTACTTGTTTGAAACATTTAAACATGTAGAGAATATTTTTAAACTCGCATGTGCAGTGCTTAAGGAATTATTTTTTACAAACACAACTTGCGTTCTACTTCTGCTAGTGAAATAAATAAACCCACTTATTATACAGTATCTCACAAAAGTGAGTACACAACTCACATTTTTGTAAATATTTTCATGTGACAACACTGAGAAATGACACTTTGTTACAATGTAAAGTAGTGAGTGTACAGCTTGTATAACAGTGTAAATTTGCTGTCCCCTCAAAATAACACAACACACAGCCATTAATGTCTAAACCGCTGGCAACAAAAGTGAGTACACCCCTAAGTGAAAATGTACAAATTGGGCCCAATTAACCATTTTTTCTCCCCGGTGTCATGTGACTTGTTAGTGTTACAAGGTCTCAGGTGTGAATGGGGAGCAGGTGTGTTAAATTTGGTGTTATCGCTCTCACTCTCATACTGGTCACTGGAAGTTCAACATGGCACCTCATGGCAAAGAACTCTGAGGATCTGAAGAAAGAATTGTTGCTCTACATAAAGATGGCCTAGGCTATAAAAAGATTGCCAAGACCCTGAAACTGAGCTGCAGCACAATGGCCAAGACCATACAGTGGTTTAACAGGACAGGTTGCACTCAGAACAGGCCTCGCCATGGTCGACCAAAGAAGTTCAGTGCACGTACTCAGAGTCATATTCAGAGGTTGTCTTTGGGAAATAGACGTATGAGTGCTGCCAGCATTGCTGCAGAGGTTGAAGGGGTGGGGGGTCAGCCTGTCAGTGCTCAGACCATACGCCGCACACTGCATCAAATTGGTCTGCATGGCTGTCGTCCCCAGAAGGAAGCCTCTTCTAAAGATGATGCACAAGAAAGCCTGCAAACAGTTTGCTGAAGACTGGATTACTGGAACCATGTCCTGTGGTTTAATGAGACCAAGATAAACTTATTTGGTTCAGATGGTGTCAAGCATGTGTGGCAGTAACCAGGTGAGAAGTACAAAGATAAGTGTGTCTTGCCTACAGTCAAGCATGGGAGTGGGAATGTCATGGTCTGGGGCTGCATGAGTGCTGCCGGCACTGGGGAGCTAAAATTCATTGAGGGAACCATGAATGCCAACATGTACTGTGACATACTGAAGCAGAGCATGTTCCCCTCCCTTCGGAGACTGGGCTGCAGGGCAGTATTCTAACATGATAATGACCCCAAACACACCTCCAAGATGACCACTGCCTTGCTAAAGAAGCTGAGGGTAAAGGTGATGGACTTGCCAATGAAATCAAGTAAGATGTAATGAGGCTTGTAGAATCATGTATAAATGTAATGTGAACCAAGAGACCGTGGTTGCCCTTCAGCCCCTAACACATCTGCAATACAAAAATTGTCCCTAGCAGGAGAGGGACCAAAGAAAAGTGGGGCGCAAAGGAAAGGCAGACCAACTATGTATGTCTGTAACCAAACTAGTGTTTATTGTGGTACTACAACATATAATACATGAAGAAAGGAGAGCATGAACCAATATACAATAAGCCCTAATAAAAGTTGATCGGTAACGTGGAACCAACCAACACAGTTACACAGACAAGGGGGGACATAAAAGACATGTGGTCAAAAATACAAACAAACAAAAAGCGTCCGGACGTCTAGGCAATTGATGTCCGTGCAGCCTGCTGACAATGAGGAGTATTCAGCTATGCTGAGTGAGGCTGTTGACCAGACATCAATCCCCCCGGGGGGTGGCTCATAATCAGGGTAGATGGGAAGGGAAGAAGGGAGAGATGAAGGAAAAGGGGGGGGAGAGGTGGGAAAAGGTGAAGAAAGGGAGGGGGTGGGACAGGAGAGAGAGTAAAGAGCCGTGGCGTGGGGCACTATTGTGGGTCCAACAATAGACCTCAATCAACCTATGGATGGAAGGTGTGTAGCCGTGAATATATGAGAATAAAGCTGGAATGGCAGGAAGTCCCGGTGTAAATATGGCAAGAAATACTTCAATAAGCTGGGTTATGTTCTAGATGTAACCAGATACACACTGATGCAAAAAGTGGAGAGGTGGCTGGCGTGTTGTATGCTGAGCAGAAGAAAATACACAGTTCAGGTGGTCATGTACATTACCACTCCCGGGTCCTGTATGGAAGTCCTCAGGTACTGCCGGAGCGTGTGTCACCTATGCTGTAATCTGCCCCACTCACCACTGTGTTTGGTATCAGGTATTTGCCCCGGAATTTCCATGCTCCAGAGAACACTCCTTAACTGAATGAATGGCCGGCCATCCAGGTGTGCCTTTTTCCTCCCACACGGCAGTTCCGTACACAGTCGGAACACTCCCTCACATACGTGAGCCGGCTAGCCCCAACGGGGGATGACAGCGGGCGTGACGTCCGGATGGAGTGACGTCAACGCGTTTCACAAGACAGGATTGTGTAGCTTCCTCAGCAGCCTCACTCAGCATAGCTGAATACTCCTCATTGTCAGCAGGCTGCACAGACATCAATTGCCTAGATGTCCGGACGCTTTTTGTTTGTTTGTATTTTTGACCACATGTCTTTTATGTCCCCCCTTGTGTGTGTAACTGTGTTGGTTGGTTCCATGTTACCGATCAACTTTTATTAGGGCTTATTGTATATTGGTTCATGCTCTCCTTTCTTCATGTATTATATGTTGTAGTACCACAATAAACACTAGTTTGGTTACAGACATACATAGTTGGTCTGCCTTTCCTTTGAGCCCCACTTTTCTTTGGTCCCTCTCCTGCTAGGGACAATTTTTGTATTGCTGATGGACTTGCCAAGCATGTCTCCAGACCTAAACCCTATTGAGCATCTGTGGGGCATCCTCAAACGGAAGGTGAGGATCCACCAGTTCCGAGATGTTGTCATGGAGGAGTGGAAGAGGACTCCAGTGGCAACCTGTAAAGCTACGGTGAACTCCATGCGCAAGAGGGTTAAGGTAGTGCTGGAAAATAATGGTGGCCACACAAACTATTGATACTTTGGGCCCAATTTGGACATTTTCACTTAGGGGTGTACTCACTTTTGTTACCAGTGGTTTAGACATTAATGGCTGTGGGTTGAGTTATTTTAAGGGGACAGCAAATTTACACTGTTATACAAGCTGTACACTCACTATTTTGCATTGTAGCTAAGTGTAATTTCTTCAGTGTTGTCAGATGAAAAGATATAATAAAAATGTACAAAAATGTGAGGGGTGTACTCACTTTTGTGAGATACTGCACACACAAGTGAAAAATAATAATAGTACACATCAAAAATGTGTGACAAACATGAAATAAACAAAAAAAGTCCAGTGCACTTCATACAGTGGGGACGGAAAGTATTCAGACCCCCTTAAATTTTTCACTCTTTGTTATATTGCAGCCATTTGCTAAAATCATTTAAGTTCATTTTTTTCCTCATTAATGTACACACAGCACCCCATATTGACAGAAAAACGCAGAGTTGTTGACATTTTTGCAGATTTATCAAAAAAGAAAAACTGAAATATCACATGGTCCTAAGTATTCAGACCCTTTGCTGTGGCACTCATATATTTAAATCAGGTGCAGTCCATTTATTCTGATCATCCTTGAGATGGTTCCACACCTTCATTTGAGTCCATCTGTGTTTGATTATACTGATTTGACTTGATTAGGAAAGCCACACACCTGTCTATATAAGACCTTACAGCTCACAGTGCATGTCAGAGCAAATGAGAATCATGGGGTCAAAGGAACTGCCTGAAGAGCTCAGACAGAATTGTGGCAAGGCACAGATCTGGCCAAGGTTACAAAAAATTTCTGCTGCACTTAAGGTTCCTAAGAGCACAGTGGCCTCCATAATCCTTAAATGGAAGACGTTTGGGACGACCAGAACCCTTCCTAGAGCTGGCCGTCCGGCCAAACTGAGCTATCGGGGGAGAAGAGCCTTGGTGAGAGAGGTAAAGAAGTACCCAAAGATCACTGTAGCTGAGCTCCAGAGATGCAGTCGAGAGATGGGAGAAAGTTGTACAAAGTCAACCATCACTGCAGCCCTCCACCAGTCGGGGCCTTATGGCAGAGTGGCCCGACGGAAGCCTCTCCTCAGTGCAATACACATGGAAGCCTGCATGGAGTTTGCTAAAAAACACCTGAAGGACTCTAAGATGGTGAGAAATAAGATTCTCTGGTCTGATGAGACCAAGATAGAACTTTTTGGCCTTAATTCTAAGCGGTATGAGTGGAGAAAAACAGGCACTGCTCATCACCTGTCTAATACAGTCCCAACAGTAAAGCATGGTGGTGGTAGCATCATGCTGTGGGGGTGTTTTTCAGCTGCAGGGGCAGGAGGACTGGTTGCAATCAAGGGAAAGATGAATGCGGCCAAGTACAGGGATATACTGGATGAAAACCTTCTCCAGAGTGCTCAGGACCTCAGACTGAGCTATAGGTTTGCCTTCCAACAAGACAATGACCCTAAGAACACAGCTAAAATAACGAAGGAGTGGCTTCACAACAACTCCGTGACTGTTCTTGAATGGCCCAGCCAGAGCCCTGACTTAAACCCAATTGAGCATCTCTGGAGAGACCTCAAAATGGCTGTCCACCAACGTTTACCATCCAACCTGACAGAACTGGAGAGGATCTGCAAGGAGGAATGGCAGAGGATCCCCAAATCCAGGTGTGAAAAACTTGTTGCATCTTTCCCAAAAAGACTCATGGCTGTATTAGATCAAAAGGGTGCTTCTACTAAATACTGAGCAAAGGGTCTGAATACTTAGGACCATGTGATATTTCAGTTTTTCTTTTTTAATAAATCTGCAAAAATGTCAACAATTCTGTGTTTTTCTGTCAATATGGGGTGCTGTGTGTACATTAATGAAGAAAAAAAATGAACTTAAATGATTTTAGCAAATGGCTGCAATATAACAAAGAGTGAAAAATTTAGGAGGTCTAAATACTTTTGGTCCCCACTGTATATGGGTCCAACAAATCCCAATAGTGAATGCTTGTGACAGTCTAAAATATATTTAGTGAGAAATGTAATACCTTGTCACTTTTGTAAGTACATTTGCAATATGGTGAGACTCTTCTGAGCTAAAGAGAGCTGTCAGCTTGGATTTCTGCACAGGATAGAGTTTTCAGGAAGTGTATAACTTCATGAGCATATAAATAGGAGAGTGTTGAATTCACATAAGAAGTGCACTGGATTTTAAGATTTGTTTTTTTTTTTAACGTTTGTTACACATATTTTTAATGTGGATTATTATTGTTTTTCACTTCTGAGTATATTAAATGGGTTTATTCATTTTACTAACAGAAGTAGAATTTGCATTGTGTTTGTTAATAATATATTCTTAAGAGCTGCACATTTGAGAGTATATTGTCCCATACACACGAGCAGAAATTCCACCAGCAAAAGTCCGATGAGAGCTTTTAGTCCAAAAATGTAACTGTGTATGCTCCATCGGACTTTTGCTGGCGGAATTCGAGCCGGCAAAAGATTGAGAGCATGTTCTCAATTTTTAGGTCGGAAAAAGTTCCGATCTGAAATTCCGATCGCCTGTACCAATTCCGACGTGCAAAATTCCTACGCATGCTCGGAAACAATTCAACGCATGCTCGGAAAGCATTGAACTTCATTTTCTCGGATCGTCGTAGTGTTGTACGTCACCGCGTTCTTGACGGTCGAAAGTTCAGCAAACTTTTGTGTGACCGTGTGCATGCAAGCCGAGCTTGAGCGGAATTCCGTCAGAAAAACCATCCAAGATTTTTCCGATGGAAATTCCGCTCGTGTGTACGCGGCATTAGTATTTTATTTTTTGTGGATGAATCACAATTTGTGCTAGATTGTTTTATATTAGGGAAGGTAGTAATTGCTGTGCAGTGACACACTTTGTATTTTTATATCTTGACAGTATTATTAAGAAGGGAATGAGATGCACACAAAATACAGGTTTTATGGTTAGTTCTAAAAGTCAAAGTACAGTAGCAAATCCACAACCAAGGACTGTCCTTGGGAAGCAAGGATAGCTTGGAACACTGCTCCCCTGCACCGTCATTCCTTGTATGTTATGTTGTAACCCCTATTTTAAGAAATTACTACAGGTGGCAAATTTGACCATAAAATGTGCATTAATACAGCCGCGTTTTTTTTTTTTGTTTGTTTGTTTAAATATATATTGTAAATGTATAGCCTAAAGATATGGCCTGTAAAAGTAAATCTAAACCAGCAACGTGCTTATGTAAAAGTTGTGTTAGTAAAACAAATACATGCATTTCAAAAGGTTGACTTTACCTTATTGAAATACTCTAAATCAGGGGTCTCAAACTGGTGGCCCCCCAGCTGTTGCAGAACTACAAGTCCCATCGTGCCTCTGCCTGAGGGAGTCATGCTTGTAACTTTCAACCTTGCAATGCCTCATGGGACTTGTAGTTCCGCAACAGCTGGAGGGCCGCCAGTTTGAGAACCCTTCACAGAAAAATAGGTTTGATGCAGCCGGATATCACATTTCATTCAATTTCAAACTTGTGTGCACAGTGGTGCTTCTTCTTGAGGGAGGCAAATGCATCTTTCTGCCTTAGGCAGTGCTCTTGGCTGTTGCACTGGGATTGGTCTCCAAGCCCAGAACTTAGCTGTGTTTATGAAGACATTTTTTAGAACTTGAGTGTGTTCTTATTGCTTAATTGGACTGTGTATCTTTTCTTTCATAGCTGAAGACACACAAAGACAGAGAAAGGAAGGGGTGGCAGTGGCCACCTCTGGGATACACTGCCTGTTTAAAAGTAGGCAATGATTTCTGCAAGGATGCTGCAGCACAGCTTAGGTGTGGCTTATTTTAAAGTATGTAATGTAAACCCAATCACTAAAATCTCAACATGTTAGTGTTCATTTAAAAGGAGTTTTCAATATTTTTAAATATAAAGCTTTCATTAAACTAATGCCCTGTACTTCTGCTATGAAGAACCTTATTCACACACTTCCTGTTAAATGATGACAACACTCCCTGTTCCTGTCTCCCTGCTGTGTTCCAGAGTTGTCATACTTCCACACAGGCTTCTGGTGGAGGCTACCGGAAGCTGTTTAAAAGCACATTATGCAGATATTGTCCATTATTGTCATCATCAGGCATGAGAAATGTCATGCAACCATCCCTGGAGTACATGTATGAAGACAGAAAGTGGTTGCAAAAAGCTGTAGGAGTTTGGAAGCACTGAAATGCAACAAACAACAACAAAACGTAAAAAGTATACAAAATCCTTGATCAAGTTAAATGTCAAATAATGAGGATTTATGTGTACATCTACTTCAAGTATGCAGCAATCAGTACCGGAAAACACTTAGGCCAGCCATACACAGAGCAAATTTCATTCCTGCAACCACGGGGTGGGAAGCCGTCTCCACTGGGAGAAGACAGTGATTATTGCTAGTGTCTATAGCAGCTGCTTGTGATAATCATAAGCGAATCTGGCAGGCTAGTTGTGCCCAAGTTGATCGATCGACCAACTTGGTACATTTAGCCTGCCCATTAGACCCCTTTCACACCGGGGCCACATTAGCGGTAGAGCGCCGTTCGTCTTAGCGGCACTTTTGCGCTGTTTAAGCGGTACTTTTTGGCTGTTAGCGGGGCAATTTTAACCCCAAAGAAGGGGTTCCCCAAAGTGCTTTTCAGATGCTTCGGAAGCGCTGCCCATTCATTCCAATAGGCAGGGCGCTTTGGGAGGGCTAAATACAGCGCTTCCAAACTGCCCCAAAGATGCTGCTTGCAGGACTTTTCAGAACGTCCCACAAGCCAACTGCCCCGTGTGAAAAGTCACACTTGAATGAACGGGAGGCGGTTTTCAAGCACTTGGCAGAGGATTTTTCCAGCAATAATGCACCTGAAAACCACACCGGTGTGAAA
This sequence comes from Aquarana catesbeiana, assembly GCF_042186555.1. NCBI lineage: Eukaryota > Metazoa > Chordata > Amphibia > Anura > Ranidae > Aquarana > Aquarana catesbeiana. Next base: position 417,155,040 of record NC_133328.1, read on the forward strand.
GGGGTCTTATTGGTTCGAATCTCAGCCAGTTCCTGCTGAACCAGCCAAGATTCGAACCATGTATGTCCAGCCTTACGATGCAGAAATCAGCAAAGCACATGAATCAGTTGGTTTTAACACATGCTTTAACACAGCATGGATTGTTGACTATTAAGTTAACGGTTAATTATTGAATTAGGGTTGAATGTTAAAGGTTTATTTGGGGGTTAGGTTAAATTTTAGAGTTCAAATAAGGGGATTAAGTTGTGATGGTTAAACCAAGGATCAGGTTAGCACAATTCTGGAATTTAGTGGGAGTATGCTCTCATTTTCTACATATGTGTGCTGATCTGGTGTAGCACAATAAGGACCTGGATTATCTTCACAGCGTGCTCTAGAAGTTTCTACAGGTTTAAAACTAAAGGAAAGTTTTCACCCTCCTGGGTAAACAGTAGGAAATGTAATTTAATTTCTCAAACAATGTCTTTTTTTCCTAAGGTTACATTATATAACTTTGGCACTGGTGTAGGTTCTAATGCTACTGCTCAACACACGGGTACTTGTAGTCTAAAATTGTAGTTTTTGACAGCAGTAGTTGTTGATGTAAGTTTGTTTTTCCTCTAAATTTGTGTATCTTGTCAGGCATTAAGGTTGAAACATCTGTGGTATTTCAAGTATAATACTTATCAGCAAAGTCTCTATTAGTGGCTGAGCGGGTGTAACACTTTTATGTGAGATAGGTGCATGTAGTTAATTGAGAAGAAGTACTAGGTATTGATCAATATCTGTGTTATATTAGTTCTTGAAAAGAAGCGTTACAGTCTAATTCATCCTCTCCACTTATCTCCTGAATCAAGGGTATCTAGGACTAATGTGAACTAGCTGAAATTCCCACTGAGAAAGATCACCTAATTCTCTGCTACATGTAGGCATCTTGCCTGAAAAATACCTTGCCTATCAAATACAAACTTAAGCTAATCAATGATGTTGTGTGAGATGCCATAGACTTAGTTTGTGTTGCACGTACTGTGATCAATCTTGTCCAAGCCTGTACTGGAAAATGACAGTTGGAGAATGAAAGATGAGTCTGATTGGTATAGCTACAGGGCAATATAGACTATTTAAGGCAAACACAGTGATAAATAAATGGACAATTGCTTTTTAAAATTCAGGAATTCTATTCCAGGTTAAATCACTTGAGCACTTTGCGGATCTCTTACACAGCAAAGGCGAAATCTATAAAACATTTAAACGGTTCTCTTTTTGATTTGTACCAAAACATTTAGCAGACTGCGTTCCAGACATGTGTAATGCAATACATGTGTATATTCCTCAGTTAGGCAAACTGTAAACATTAAACAAGGAGTGAAACTAAAATATATAGGAGGGAGGCTTTTCTATACAGGGATAGGAAGCAGGTAATGGAAAATCAAAATATGGAGTTGCTCAATATACTTAGAGTTCTCTACAACTCAAATACCATCCACTCTGTTTATCTGCCTGTCAAATTACCACTACTTCTGTAAAGCTTTACTCCTCTGATGTGTATTTCATTTGGATAATCACCACGGAAAAACAATGGGCATTTTAAATGTATTAAATGCTGACAAAAATGTCCTAACGTTTGTAAATTCTTTCCAATTAGTATTTTGTTCTATTGTATTTTCCAAGCTATTTACTGTTTATACAATGACAGCAACCTCAGAAGTGTTGCCTAGTGTTAATCTGAGAAAGATAAACCGATGAGGATGCAAAAAAATACATCTTTCGAATAGATGTATAAATCAGGAAAACTTCTTCTACTATGATTGAAACTAAAACTACTATTAATAAATATTGCTTACAAGGCCAACCAGAGGGTTTTGTAACATAGAACTGTCTATGTTGCCTAAAACTACCAAACAGCACCTGCTTTTTTTTGTGTCTATAGCACACATAACAGAAAAAGAAAGTAGGTAAGCCCCCAATCCAGAGGCGGCCCATCCATTAGGGGCGCAGCCCCCCTATCCTTGCGAATGGATTCCAATGGCGGGGTGTGTTTTTTTTTTTAAGTACATGATTAGAGCCAGAGGCTCTAATAGGCTTCAAAAAAGGGTGGGCTCGGGGTGCAGAGCACTGCAACCCAATCCCACCTAGTTGTGTGACAATAGCGAATGAATATTTGCTATCACCACAGTGATCCTCCTCCTGACCAATCAAGGAAGCGGGTCTTGAGATCCGTCACCCGATTGGCTGAACAGACAGGTAATCCTATTGGAAGCTTAGGAGGAGGAGGGCAGAAGCCGCCGTGATGCAGAAGAGAAGGAGAGGACACAGGAGCTGATGCCCGCCGCCCATAGGAGCCCGCAACTCACACAGTGCACGTTGCCCGTAGAAGCCCGCAACCCACCCATAAGAGCCTGCAACCCGGCCGCTGCCCACAGCCCATAGGAGCCCGAAAACCCACCTGCCCGCAACCTAGATGGGGTAAGTGCTGAGGGGACATGGGTTGTTTGCCGCCCCCCCCAAAAATAACAAAAATAAACAACCAGTGTTTACTGCCCCAATCCCCTTTTTTTCCCTTTCATCCATTGCCTTCTCTCTCCCATTTTTTTTTACACCTTCCCTTTCTCTTTTTTTCCCTTCTTCTTCCCATGACCTAGTGCCCTGTCGATACTCTTATTCAGCTGCCAACTTTCCACTTATCCTCTCATTTTTTTTTACTTTCACATCTGCATGCTCTAAAAAAATGAGGAGAAGGAGCTTAGTATTGCAATATGTTGTTTATATTAAGTACCCTACAACACATAATATGCTGTCTTAGAGAATAGTGTTACCCTTTCATCTGTAGGGCAAAACTGACTCTACTAACTGGTATAGTGGTACCATCTGGTTTAGTGGCAGCAGTGGGAGAGGGATACCCAGGAACAGTCCAAGCAGGTTTGTCCTGCACTATTATTTAGCAAGGCAGTAAACAAATGAAGTTTAATAAGGGCTTTGTATAGCAAGTTTAATATAAATCAAATGATACATCTGATCATCAAGGCAACGAACTAAACTTATATTAGTTCCTCACTAACAGGTTCCTCAAAACAAATAGTACATGTACCTTTTTAGCATTCTGTCAGGAGTCAGCCTTTCACGCAGCAGCAGGTTCTCACAAAGCAGAGAAAGAGCCCCGAGTTAGCTCACGTGTTTAAAGCCAAAGAAAGTGAATAAGCTAATGCACTGACTAGACTTCAACCATCATTTAACAGGGCACATAAGAGGGCCAGGAGAGTGGTAGGGAACACCAGGTGAAGTGGATGCAGATCCTCTCAGATTAGGTCTTGAGATCCTAATGCACATATATAAAAACAAACAAGAGGGGATCTCCATCTAGGTGTAGCAATTTATTAAGAAGAATAAAAGACAATAAAAATGCACTCACTGGTTAAAAGTGGATCAAATCTGGTCAGAAACACATATAGACCTTCACAGGATCATTGTGAGGCTGCAAAGCTCTGCAGGAAAGCAGCTGACTGAACCAGAGTTCTTGATGGAAGAACAGCTGTCAGGCTTCAGGCTGGAAAATAGGCAAGAAAGGTGCTGCTTGGAGCCTCACGGTGATCCTATGGAGGTATATATGAGTTTATGACAAATCTTGATCCACTTTTAACTAGTGAGTGCATTTTTTTGTCTTTTTTTTTTTTTTTTTTTAATGTGTACACCTAGATGGAGGCCCCCTCTTGTGTTGTTTCACATAATTAATGCGGTTAGACTATCAGGTAAAACATGGACCTTGGATAGGAGGCTTTATCCCACCCAAAACTGTACAAAGCTTCCGGGCCCCAGGACCCAGACCAGAATGTATTACCCTTTACAACAGCACTATGCATTTTTGCAGTGGCAGGGTGGGTGAGCTTTAAAGCTCAGCTGACACACATATACGCGTTGCTGTCATGTTCTGGGGCACACTCAGTATCATGACCGAGCTGTCACTAATAACCTGCAGTCATCTACTGAAAATCAGGAGCTGGTAGGTGCAGCTCCTGCTGACATCAACACTGTATAACCAGTCATAGTTCAGTCAGACACTGTGGCATCTGGAGACTAATGGCTTTATGCGCCACAGCCAATTTAAAACACTGTTTCTGAACAGCGTAATGGGCATAAGATATGGTAAAACCACATTTGTTTTCTCAATAACAGATACAAGTCCAGGAGCCCTTCACCATGTGTAGTTGAGAAAAGTAAGTGACATATGTACACTGACCGCAAGCCTACCAGTGCCTCACATTTAAGATATATACAGTATTTATATATAATACAAATTATTTTCAGTGTTTAGCATTACATACTGTAGCGTAAAAAAAATGAACTGCCCATTTCCTATAGGCCAGGCAGGAAGCAGTTAAATAACAAACATGTCATATTTACCTGCTCTGTGCAAAATGTTTGGCACAAAGCGACCTTCCAATCCACCATTTCTCCGTCTGCCTCCATAGTAAACTGTTTGCTATGGAGTCAGATGAGTGGGCTCAATCCTGAGCCGGGCTGTGTGTGTCTATAGACACCCTAGGCATCATTATAAGATGTGGTCTTTTATAAAAAAATGTCAAACTGTTAACTTTAACAACCAATTGCGTCGAATGCAATGAGATTCCATTTTAAGAAAATTCTACAATGCAAATATTAGGAAAAATTGATGTTTAGAATCTTGCATCAGTTCATCTTAACTTGTAACTAAAAAAAAAAAAAAAAACTATGACTGCTGCTATTCCTTAGCATAATATTATGAATCATCTGAGTAGAATACATTACATAGCTCTGAATAAATCGGTACTTTATAACTAGAGGCTAATAAAGTCACTCCGGAAATATACACTTAGTCTTCCTAGTCATAACACAGCTGACATGAACGCACAGGGTTAAAGTGAGAAGGCAGAACTCTTGCCTCCAAGTTCAAGCACTGACATGATTGTTCATTTGGGATTCCCTTGGAGTGAGTCATTGTTAGAACAGAGACTCCCTATTGAAGGAGCAGGATAATGCTCTGCCTCTGGAGGGTACAACAGCTGAGAGTTTGCCTTACAAGAGACATGGATTAATGTCAGACCCGCAGCTAAGTCAAGGTGTAACAGTGCACCATCACTGCCAATACCTTTCTCCTCCAGCTAGTAAAAGATTTCTAACTTACACACTTTAGCTATATTACAACATACAAGTAATATGGGTAACTACTCTGTTTAAATGCCCAGGCACAGAACTTCATTATCAAAACAATAAAATCTATTGTTGAAATGTGAAGTGTGAGGGATAAAGAGAAAGGCGGCATCTGCAGATGTTTCATTGTTGCTTTAGTGACATTTAAAAAATTACTTACATAATAATGTGTATTCATATCAGTTATGTAAAAAAGAGAGAGAACATGATGAAAAAGCAAATAAACTATCATGCCTCTATCTGTTCATTTTATACAAATGGAAATAAAACAAATATGGATATGACTCTCATGAGTACATTTTGCCATCCACTCTGCCCATTAGCAGTGATTAATATTTTTAAGGTTCATATTGGTTTTAAAAACTACAAAATATGGAAAACAGAGGAAAGGATAACAGTAATGTAGTTTGTTAAAGGAAACATGTCCTGATATATGTATATGAAATATGATGATGATCATTGTTGCCCTTTTCCTAATGCTAGCTTGCTGGCTCCCTGTGGCTTCAATACTTTAAGCCCCCATTCACACTTGAGCGTAGCCTATGTATATGATTTTGAAGCTTTTGTGTGTGCCTTTGCACACAAGCACTTGAAGGCTCAAATGTGAACACTTTTAAAGCACGGGATTTGGCAGGTTGAGTGTTTTGCAGCTTTGAGCTTAAAACAATAAAATGCTCAGATGCAGTGGCGGCTGGTGGTGTGTTTTTTGCACCCACAGCCACAACCCCCCCACCCCCCGCCCAGTCGGTCGGGCAACCCGCTCTGTGCGACGGCTTCACCTGCGTCTCCTCGGCATCACAGCAGCCGTGCGTCTCCTCCCTCCTCCTCTTAGGCCAATAGGATCGCTTCTCCTTTCAGCCAATCAGGAAACGGCTCTCTATTCATTCCCTATTGTCACACAACTGGGTGGGCTCGGGGCGCAGTGCTCACCCTTTTTTAATGTCTAATCATGTGCTTCTAAATAAATTAAAATAATTAAAAAAAAACACTGAAGTCCATACGTCCGGCGCCCTGCATGCAGATTAGGGGGCCAGACGCATTGGATGGGGGGGCAGCACCCCTGTGCCCTGCATTACAGCCCACCACTGCTCAGGTGTAAATGGGGCTGGCGCAAGAATACAGACCAGGGAAGTCAGAAATCCTATGTATACTAGCTTTATGTAAATAACTTCAAAAATACTAAAGCTACTGATCAGCAAGATAGGGAGCTGGTGTCATATATATCCTCCATACTTCCTCACTACAAGGTTACTTAAATTCCACTTGGTTAAGTAAACATTTGTCTATATCTCTCTTCTCCTGGTCATGAAGGTATGTGCATGTAGTAGTCTAACAGGATGTAAATACACTACACAGTGAAGGCATATGGACCACAACTGGCTGTTTTTACTACTAACCTTAAAGTGTTACTAAACCCACAACAGTAAAATCAGTGTGTATATGCAGTAAATCATGCTTGTTATACTCACTGTGGAAACCTAAGGGGTTAATCCTCTGCATTGCGTAAAAAGGTTTCATCCTGTCTTCTCTGATCCTCCCCTTTCACTGTCCCCAATCCATCTGCTGATAGTACAGAGCCTTGGAGGCACTCTGCACATGCTCAGTTTGGTGTGTATTGCTAGAGAGTTTTTTGGGGGGAAGGTGCATGTGATCAGCACAGGGCCAATCAGCACTGACCAGAGGGCCAGGGGTCATGCAGCCTCATAAAACAGTCAGAGGAGAAAACTCCTCCTACAAGCTAAAATAATTGCATTTCCATTTTCTGTGTACTGTGGGAGATCAGATATAGTGAATGAAGGGCCCTGCACTTAAAGGGCAGCTTTCCAGTGTGTTTCTTTCTTGTTTTTTCAAAAAGACTGCTGTGCCATAAAAGAATGAGCATGAACCCTGACACTGATAGTAGTACTTAAACCAGTGGTGGTCAACTTTCTTGATATGAAGGGCCTTAAGTGTGGCCCACGACATCACCAAAGGGCCACGGCTAAATTCAGTAAATATACAATGTCAAACAGCAGACACAGAATGTGATATAGTTAGAGACTGCAGACATGATACAAGAGACAGTAAGGACTTAGGGCATGCAGCAGGAGATGGTCAGAGACTGACCATGCTATAAGAGTTTTTGGAGACTGGGAACATGCTTCAGAAGACAATCATAAACTGAAGACATATTACATGAGTTTTCTAGAAATTATTGCTATAACAGGGAAACAGGGAAACACAGATCAGTGTCTGAAAGGGACCGCACAGAAAGTGCTAAAGGCCCACATGTGGCCCCCAGGCCGCAGCGGTGCTTTACCTGCGCTTCAGTGGTGCTGCCCACTGATTTCAATGGGCAGGGGCGCTTTAGTAGTGGTGTATACATCGCTCCTAAAGCGCCTCAAAGATGCTGCTGGACTTTTTTTTAGCATCCTGCCAACGCACCACTCCAGTGTGAAAGCACACTGGAGTGACAGGAGAGGTGCTTTACAGGCGCTTTGCAGGCGCTATTTTTACCGCTATAGTGCCTGTAAAGCGCCCCGGTGTGAAAGTAGCCTAACAGTTACGTGTAATACAAGTACCTACCCTGAATTTAGAGGCTGTTAGTGTAAAACACTAAGTATACACCCAGACTATGATAGGTATTAGTGTAATTCATGGTGTATATACCCTAAAACGAATGGTTTTCAGCACAATACACCAAGTACATACCTGTTTACTTATGATTGTTAGTGTAATACAACTGTACTTACCCTAAAACCGATGGTTAATAGTTTAACACAGCAAGTACATCCAATGAAAGTTATTAGTATAACACACAGAGTACATTGTCTGTAACTGCTGGTTATTTTTGTAATACACTGAGAACCTACCATGTAACCAGTGGTTATTTGTCCAATACAATGAGTACATACCCTGATAATGATTAATTTAATGTAATACTCAGAGTATCTACCCTGACACTGATGATTTTTAGTATAATACATTGAGTAGGTATGGTACTGATGGTTATTAGTATAATATACCAAGTACATACCATGAAACTAATAGCTATGAGTTTAATACATGGAGTACATACTGCAACACTGATGGTTATTAGTGTAATACAAAGAGCACCTAACCTGACACTGACGGTACTTACTGTAATACACTAAGTACATACCACTGATACTAATGGTCATTAGTGTAATAGTCTTATTTTCAGTTGCAGGCCTGACAATTGCCAATATTAGATAGTTTGAAAATGTAGGGTCCCCAAAATACATGAATATATGTCTTATACATGTGCCTTCATACAATGCATGAACAGAACTGTTCTACAAAAAGGAAATGAGAATCATGTATGTAAAATAGGACAAAGGCAATGCAGCCCAAAGGAGCCAATATGATTTCACTTTCCTTAAGCTTTCTAGGTATTTTTTAAAACATAAGTCCCAATAAACGAAAAAAAAAAAATCAGTTTTTGACCTTTACTCCTACAATACTAAAAAGCTTACTTTATTGGCAAAAAAATAATACAGAGTAACATACATCAACCTAATAGAATTCATCTATCACTTATTTCATTTCAATAAACTGAAATCTGAACTTTTGCTATGGATTACTGTAAATCACACACCATTACTGATTTGTGCACTGCTAAATAAGGTTATGTCCACATCATCAGTTAGTTCACTGCCCTGTCCCATCATATTTTTCTAAGGAAAAAAAAATAGTGAGAGATAGTTGAAGCATTGAGAGAGAATATGACAGAGAATTGTTATATTTCATGCAAATGCATATCAATTGCACAAATAGCCTGCATAGAACAGACATTAGAAAGTGAGAGAGAAAACATGGCAGGATGCATTTTGCTGTATGTTTTTACACAGAGAGCAATGATTCGCTATATATTGTCTTACGCTACCCTCTATCAGCTTCTTACCTCTTACCCAGTTTGACATGGTAGACAGAGTTTTGGGTGGCTGTGTGAACAAACCACAGGTCTACTTGTGCTCACTGCACCAACACACTACAAAAAGCAATATAGTCTGCAAAGCAGCTAATCAGGTATTGGGAACATCCAACTGAATATTTCATTGTATTGTTCAATGCATTTAGAATAATGAAAGCTCATTTCTGATTGGCTGCTATAGGTTACTAAACATCTCTTCTCTTTATGCCACATGCTTTTTATATCATAAGGTTCTTTGTGTTTCTATGCTCTGCAAACAGACTCAAACCTCTAGAGTGTCTGTGATTGCAGTCCTCCAGGTCCCAATCAACAGGATGTTGTCAATGCTTGCCAGTCCACTGCATGTAAAACCTTTGGGTTAGAACTGGTTAACAATGGAAGCCACTGACCTCTTTCAATGCCCTCTCTACTGCCTCCTTTTGACTAATTACACCCCTACTGCTAGGCTTTTAAATTTGCCACTACAGATTATAATTACCCATTAAAATGTTGATTCTTTTTTATATACAACAGCAAAATAGCATGCAACAAACCTCTGAGTCTGCCTACTATGATTATTTCATTTTCTAAGGAAGCATTCATTATTTTGCTTGATTTTACTAAGGTGTTTATAATAATGACTAGCCTCCTCTAATTCTATTAGCTGAAGCCCACTAGGAATGTTATTAACTTTTATGTTAATTTTAATTTTCAAAGAACAAATCCCCTTAGTCTTCAAATGAAAAGCAGCACCCCCAGCCGCTATATGCAGGGTGTCAGGTACCAGCCTCTGTTGTTTTTACTCTTGAAGGTAACAAGAAAACACCCTGCTGTCGGAGATACTGCAGCTGGCTAATTAACTAAAATTACTATTATTATATATTTTTATTTCAATTGCATTTAAGTGGCTGCACACAAAATACAATTAAAATAAGAATTACTGTAGAATGATGTATCGCCATTGGATATGCAAGCATTTTTTGTCTAACATTAATTGGCATTACAGGTCAAGTCCAGGGTATTTTAAAAAGGGCATTGTTTTAAAAGACCAGACCAAAGGAAGCCCTCTCTTCAGTTCCTTTCTTTTGGAATTTAATGCCTGTTGAGCGGGCTGAATAGAATCCCATTCCATAGTAGGTACTCCTAATTATAACACATTATAATTATTTGCAATATATGTTTTCACAATACACTTAATTGAGGCACACTGTTCAAAACAATTTGAAAAGTTCAGACTGAGATAAAATTTATGCAATTTATATTCAATAAGGTCTGTCTATTAAACAGCCACTTAAAAATAAAAAACTGAATAATCTAAGTAATCTAAATAAACAAAAGGAGCAAAGTTGATATTCTGTAGTACATTTTCTATGAATAAAATTCAGAACAGTTTCAAAGAAGGTTCTGCAGCTTAATAAATGTGAACAATGTCTAGCTGAAACACAAACATGCCTATCATTATAAGTTTGTTTTTTCTTATGTGCAAGGCATTGTACAGAAAAAAGAGCACTTGTAAAGCAGAAAGAAAAAGGCAAGCAACAGCAAAGCTAAATAAAGGAAAACTTAATGGAAGCAGATTGAAATTGGCAATGGTGTCTTTGTGCATATGAAGCCTTGACACAAGGACCCACTGTAACTGCTCTTCCCAGTTTATCATCTTCTCAATTGCCCCTTTTGGCTTCACTATGTTGGAAAAACCCAGATTCAAAATCAGAAAGGGTTTTACTGATTACAGCATCTTCCGCCATTTTTCCACCCACCACGAAAGAAACCCAGGGCTAGTAACAGCTTCATTGATCAAACAAATCCCCCACTCCCCAAACTATAATAGATTCCCCAGGCTATGCCATGTAGAAACCTTTTGAATTTACTAGCTAAACACGATCTTGCCTCATGGCCTCAACGAAACAACAGAATTTTTGTAAACCCCCAAGACCTGAGCAACCACTGCAAACTACAGCTCCCACCACTACTGATTCAACCTTCCCAGGACCTCAAGAAAAAGCAGTACCGTAGAACATCATGGACGATGATCACGGATCCCTTTTAAATGTTTTTTCCATACTGTTTAATATTTTCATATTTCTAATATTTTTCATTAAATGCTTCATTTCATTTTATGTATTTGTAGCTCTTTACTCTGGTAATGTGACCTTTAACTTCCCTAATTTTATTTCTTTATATTACCTTAAAGGATAAGTTCACCTTTTGTAACATGTTACACCCATATTCGGCATGTAACATGTAACCTGTTAAAGATGCACCGGCCCCTTTGCGGGCTGTAGGCTTGTACTATAGTTCTCAATGAACTACAAGGGCGCTGTTGAGCGCTGTAGTAGATCACTGAGTATTCCTGTTAGCGTGCAACTGCCTGCCTGTATCGGAGGTATGGGCAGAGAGCTACACAGACAGTCCGCAGGACCCTGGCATTGCACCCATGATCTGCTGATTGCGGGTGCAATGCTTTTTTTTAGCAGTGGTCTCCAAACTGCAGATGTGGCTCTTTGCTTGCCTTCCACTGACACCAACAATGGGGCATATTTCCTGGTGGTGACAAAAATGGGTCACTATTTCTCCCATTGACACAAACAATGGGGCACTATTCCTCCCACTGACACCAATGATGGGGCACTATTCCTCCCACTAATACCAATAATGGGGCACTATTCCCCCCCCCCACTAATACTAATGATGGGGGCACTATTCCTCCAAATGATACCAATAATGGTGCACTATCCCCACCCCCCACTGATACCAATGATGGGGGCAATATTCCCCCCCACTAATACCAAGGATTGGGCGTTATTCCACCCACTGACACCAAAGATGGGACACTATTCCTCCCACTGACACCCACGATTAAAAATTGCTGCTTACATTTTAGTAGATTTTTTTTGGAAAACTCCAAAAACAAACGTTTTCTCCTGCTATGTATTGATAAAGAGAGGGCTGGGGAGTTAAGGTTTAACCCTCTCTGCACTATTCTAGCAGATCTCATTTTCAGTTGTGAACTAGATACAAACAATGTATGTCCCAAACAAAGGGTTAAAGACCTCAAATCATGGGATCTGCATCGAATGTGAATAAGGGAAAACTCATAAGCTAATGCCCCTTCCCCATTTGTGACTCCACTCCCTCATATACATATACATTTAAATTTGGGTGTCAGCAATACCCTGATGATCCAGTCGGCCACCCTTCTTTTCACAAGAATGTGATGACATTTCAGGTAAGCCCTATCCCCAAATTACTCTGGTCTGCCATGGTCCATTTCTCAGTAACAACGATTTAAAATCTGTACCTCAGTTTTTTAGTTTACAAAACACATTTTTTTTTACAAATGACCTCCAGCTACAAAAGAAAAGTAGGCATTGTACACTCCATTGCCTGCCATAACTTTACTGTCCCACCTATATGCACCCTATTCTTTGATCATCAATTCAGTGACTGGTGCTGTTTTTCATATTCAAGTCAGCATCTAACAGTTAAACATCAAATGCATGCCTTTCTAGGACTATGTGGCTGATGCAACAACATTCCCCAATATTGGTGATAGGTGTTAATTACAGTGAAGTACACTTGTTTTAAACCTACCCAGTAATGTACATAAAGAATGAGCAATGACAGGCGCGAGAAGTTACCACTAGCTCCTTTTAGAAAAAATAACTGTATTGACATATAGCATGCATGGGGCCTGTTGGAATACATTTGTAACCATGGCTGGAAATCAGCTTTAAATAGCCTCTGTCACTTTAGGAATACTGAATGTTGCTGATAGGTATAAAGTGTAGCCACACAGCAGTGCCAGTACACAACTGCAGCAGATTTCAATATCTTCTGCTTCACCTGAATGTTGGGCATCCTTGTCAGGTGTTGCTTCAACACATACAGTACATGTCCTGAATGGCACCCAAATGAAGCGCGATTTTACTGCAATTGTCGTGGGGCAAAGGAGAATTGCAGCAAAATGTGTGTAAACTCCTGTCTGGTTTGGCGCCAAAATGTAGCACATAAGACAGCCTGTATACACGACACGTCAAATCACGTGAAAATCGGCCACAGAAAATCACAAGCAGGAAAAATAAAATGGTTAAAGCGGCCCAGTCCACGCGTACTCGCTCACCAAAGAAAACAAAAAATACGTAAGTCGCGCCCGCAAATATAAACGATGTTCAAATTACACATGTGGGGTAGCGCCGCGATTGTCAGAGCGAGAGCAATAATTCTAGTAAAAGAACTACACTGTAACTCTAAACTGGTAACCGATAAAAAAAATATAATTGTTGCCTATGGAGATTTTTAAGTACCGTAGTTTGTCGCCACTCCACGAGTGTGCGTAGTTTTAAACCGTAACAGGTTAGGTATCTATTTACTCGGCATAACATCATCTTTCACAATATACAAAAAAAAATTGGGTTAACTTTACTGTTTAGTTTTTTTTTTTTTAGATTGTGTTTGAAGGACCGCTGCGCAAATACCGTGTGACATAAAAGATTGCAACGACCGCCATTTTATTCTCTAAAAAAAAATGATATAATGTTTGGGGGTTCTAAGTAATTTTCTAGCAAAAAATACTAATTTTAACTTGTAAACAATAAGTGTCAAAAATAGGCTTGGTCCAGAAGTGGATAAAGGGTGCCTTGACTGAAAAAAAGTTGAGAAACGTTGTCTTAGAGCACGGGGTGCCTTCTGCCATCAGTACTATCCTATGTACATTATATGTTTTAGGCTCGCTTTGTGAACAAGTGACAAGTATGCATTCATTAGCAGGATATACTGAAAAGGAAATTATAGGACATTATATTGCCAGCAAAATATATTAAAATGGACATACCTGGAGCTTTTTCAACAAAAATGACTTTGGAATCTTGATGGAAGTTGTGGCCACTCACAACCATTTTCTTCCCTCCAATCACTGGGAAGCTGTCAATACTTTGTTTTTCTACCAAAGGCAATTCCTGAGCAGACCGCTGGGCTACAAAGAAAGTGAAATATAATACAAGCATCACTCGACAGCTTTTCAAATGCCCTGTGTAAATATAGAAATATCCTTAATATAGATTATACACAAGTGCCCGGGAAGTGGTGACACAATGCAATAGATATGCTTACAGAATGGGGTGCACAATGCATGTTATTTGAGGCTGGCAGTTTGGAGCCTGACAAGCCTGTGGTCAGTTACTAGCCGGCTTGTAGTTTTTGTAAGCTATCACTATCGGGAAACAGGCATATAGCAATGTAAAGAATCCATTTTATGAACTAGGCTCATAATTCTCATACAAAACATTGCCAAGTACCACCAGGTTCTCAATGGTGATGGGAAGGCTTAATTCAAAACTGTACACATGTAGCACAAACATATGGAAAAATGTCTGCATATTAAACAAGGCAGTGCAAAAGACAAAGATGATGTGCATGGCCCAATAACCCTTATCAAGTAAATCATGGAAAATATTTAACAATAGCAAATATTCAGAAATAATTTTATCTGGAAACAGTATACTTGAATGTGAATTAGAGGTCAACCGATATGGGTTTTTCTCTGGCCGATATTTAGAAATCGCAGTGGCCGATGGCCGATATATTAGGCTGATTTTTTTTTTTTTTTCCTTCATCTCATAAAATCTAACAGTTAGACCCCTTTCACACTTGGGGCGTTTTTCAGGCGCTTTTGGGCTAAAAATAGCGCCTGTAAAGTGCCTGTAAAACGGCTCCCCTGCAGTCTCAGTGTGAAAGCCCGAGTGCTTTCACACTGAGGCGATGCGATGGGAGGATGTTAAAAAAAAGTCCTGCAAGCAGCATCTTTGGAGCGGTGTATACCGCTCCTCCACTACTCCTGCCCATTGAAATGAATGCGCACCGTTCCCGAAGCGCCTGCAAAGCGTTTCGGCAGCAGCGCTTCATGGGCGCATTTAACCCCTTCCTCGGCCGCTAGCTAGGTTATAAGCGCCCCGCTAGCAGCCGAATAGCGCCGCTAAAATGACGGTAAAGCGCCGCTAAAACTAACAGCGTTTTACCGTCAACGCCTGCCCGCTCCAGTGTGAAAGCAACCTTAAGTAATAAGTGATACAGAAAATTTTTTACATTTAAACATTTATTAAACAAAACAAACCTCCAATCAGTTCACTTGTATGTATAATTTAGATTAAAGAAAAATAACTATATCTTAAATATTAAATACACAAAAACAGGTAAAGGGCTAACTTTACTAAAAAAATGGGCTAACTTTACTGCTTATTTTTTTTTTTTTTTATTTCATTAGTGTAATTTTTTTTTAAAAATTGCGTTTGAAAGACCACTACGCAAATACCGTGTAAAATATTGCAACAACCGCTATTTTATTCCTTAGGGTCTCTACTAAAAAAAATATATATAATGTTTGGGGGTTCTAAGTGATTTTCTAGCAGAAAATACAGGATATTTACTTGTAAGCAACAAGTGTCAGAAAAGATTTAGTCTTTAAATGGTTAACTGAGAACTCCTCCACACACAGTTCAGCTCATTGATAAAAGAACCTGAAGAGATACAATGTATCTTCTTATCAGACTTGGCAGGCTTCCCAGAGGAGGAGAGAATCCTCTTCACAGATAACTTCAGGAAACTTGCATTGACTTCTATTACAGAAGTCATTTGCAAGTCCCGCTGAAGTAATAATCGGCTTTTTTTATCAGCACAATCTGCCGATGCCGATTAAGTAAAAAAAGCCAAATATCGGTCGACCTCTAATGTGAATGGTTGCCTTAAGTACTAAATGATGCACCTTTTCACTGTTATATACATTGTGCTACTAAATAAGCTTGAAGGTAACAAACTAGGTGTGAAGTAGAGTCTATTATTATAAAGTAATTGCCAAGATAACTAATGTACTGTAATTACAAAGATAATCAAATGTGTTGTAATTCATAAAAGCCAACTAGGTAAATGTTTTAACTGAATATAATAACTCTGCCCTCTTTGAGTGACTCAGCAACCAGACAGAATTCATTTTGGCCTCATAGGTGCCTATGTGTGCCATGGCCAGAACTTTGTAGCTGAATTTCTGCATTGAAGGTGAAAGTAAAGCATGGCATTGCAATCGGGAGATCTCATGACTCTGGAGTTCCACATTAAACGGGAATACTAATAACTGTCTACTCTGGGTTCAGTAAACCCTTACATATTAGATAATTAATCAATGACTAAATTGGTGATATATACCATATCTATAGGCATCAGAGAGACTACCAATCTATTGTTCCCGGAAGAACAGATAAATGTTCAGACTGGATTTAGCTGGAGGATCAATATTGTTTTTTCTGAGATTGGGGTGTCTGACTACTTTCTTACTGCTCTTCCCGATAATAACATGCACTCCAGGCTGAACAGCCTGAAAAAATAAATATAGCAATCTAAACAAATACTGTATACATTTTTAGTGATAAGATTACATCTGCATGCCAATCTGCCATCTAATGTCTTTAAGTAGCTTTAACATAAAGTTTATACTATTAAAAGGTGTCCGATCTTGCATCTAGATGCAGAAGAATGCTTTTCAGAGCCATAAGAATACCCAATTTTGAGATATGGGGAGTGTAGTCAAGTCTTCCCTACACAGCACACTTCCAGTGCAGTGCCACATTGAGGAAAGGGGTGATATTGTATCCAAGCCTATGCAAATACAATCTTTGAAAAAAGTTGATATTTACACAGAATTTTCTAGGGGCTCAAGCAGAGCTTTAAATAGGATTTCATTGCAGCTATAGGCATGATCTGGCACATATTTTGCAGCTAGCTTACTACAAAGCGGGGCAAGAAAGGTTTACTTTAAGCAATATTAAGTAGAACTACAGGCAAATGTTTTTTCATTTTGGATAGAGTAAGAGAGGATTATAACCAGGTTTTTTTGCTATCCGTGTCCCATTGAGGACATTTCCCTTCACTTCCTGTCTCATGGCCAAAACAGGAAGTGAGAGGAAATCCCTCCAAAGTGAGTATATCCCTGGTTGTCATATTTCCCCTTTGGAAATATCCCCTCTATTACTGATCTGGGGACAACCCAAAATGAGGGATTTTCTTTTGCTTTCACTTTTGATGATAACGGTAAACAAGACAAATAGTGAGGGACAGCAATAAAAAGGTGACAGGTGTTCTAATCCCTCTCCACTCCATCCAAAACTAAAAAAAAAAAAAAAGTTTTGCCTTTAATTATACTTTAAACTGTATCAATTTGAAAGTTTTTTTTAAAGCTGAAGAACCTATACACCATATAGTTTCCAAATTGTATCAGCTGTTGGGTTCCACTACTTCTAATGCCAAGCCCACGCATATCCGGGCATGGGAACGGGACTTGGGGCTTGAATTCTCCACGGCTCGGCTGACCCACCTGTACCAGCTTACTCATTCTAGTTCACTAGACTCCAAAAAGCAAGAGACAAATTATAAGATTCTATCTCACTGATACCGTGTGCCCGCTGACCTGTCGCAAAACTATACCCCTCTACCTCTGACCTATGCTGGAGAGGCTGCGGCCATCGCGGTACGTTATTGCATCTGTGGTGGGAATGCCCTGTGACAGAACCATTTTGCATAGACATTAAAGCCCAGATAAAGGACATCCTTGGCTTAGATATTTCCATATCCCAGTTCCACTTTCTCTTCCATATCCCTCCTTTACCGATTAGCCTGTATTAAAGCAGAGTTCCACCCAAAGAGTTCCACAATGTCGGCGCCGTGAAGAGGAGGGGGAGAGAACAGAGGCTTCGGGCGGCCGCAACGCTGGACCATGGGACAGATGAGTGGCTGTTTATTAAAAGTCAGCAGCTATACTTTTTGTTGCTGCTGACTTTTAATAAACTCAAAAACCAGTGGAACTCCGCTTTAAAGAAGAAGCGTTTTGCCTCACCTTTCAAATGGAAGCGATTGCTTCCAATTTATTGGAAATGCACCCATATTCCTAGCCGGCAGGAGTGTATACGTAAGGTTAGTGCAATCAGGGATGCGGAGCAATGGATAGCGACTTGCAAGGGCACACGTAAACGCTTCACAAGCATTTGGGCAGTGTGGGTAAATCACAGTTCCAACCCAGGACAAGTTCTTCTAGTTTTGGACTTGGCATTGCTGGAACTGGCGGAACCCTCCCTTAGACAGCGCATCCGACACCAGCAGCAGTGAGCCAGGGCTCTCTTTTTGAAATGGGAATGGCCATCCCCTATTCTCCCCCCTTCCTTTTCTCTTTTGGCTGCTACTACCTTTACTGCGAAATGGCGGTCATTGGCGTGAGCGATTGTGCTAATAGTGAGAACCTAGGTACGTACCTGCTTTTCTTATTTCTTTGGGTGTTAATGTATTTTTTTCTTTTGATGTCCAGTTTTATGTTATGTGAAAGTGCATTAGACTGACATAGTGACCCAATGTTTTGCTACTGTAGGCGAAGGTCACCTCTCACAAGGATGATACCAATTCTCTCTTCCTGCATTCAAATATGCTTCTGTGTGGCCCTCATATTGGCAACCTGTTGGGGGGGGGGGTGTAGATGGAGGCTACATAGGCCCCCTATCCCAACGTCTGAGCTAAATGAGCCACTTTGTTGTCAACCTAGCACTCTAACTGTCTTTGATAGTCTGGGATTGGCTTTTGGGCCTACCTGTCATGACCTATCTATGTTTTGGACAGTATATATGCCCTTTGGGCTGTTCCTAGCTCCTTATGGGGTGTGCATTAATGTTGCGTTGTACTTTTGTGCTCTCACATTTTATACATGTCCGTAGGGCCTCATATTTTTACATCTGTTGCAATGTTCAATGTGACATGTTATTTTGTCTTAAATAAAGATTATATTAAAAAAACTGTATCAATTAAAATGCCAGACATGATTATTAATCATTTGTTTGCTTGTGATAACTGTTAATCATATGCTGCAGCGCTTTCTTGCAATATCCATAAAATGTAGTAAATTGTAATGAAGATGATTAATATATTAGGGATGATTTGAGGTTTACAGGTCACTTAAATGAAAATCCATTGCTTTTTTAAAATAATGTAACATATTAAACTGCTAAATAAACCTTTTTGTAAGTTAAAGTGTATTTACATATGCAAGATAAGAACTGGGAGGGCTAATTAGGCTCCTTATCATAACACAGGAAGTGTGCAGAGGACAAAGGACAGCATTGAATTTTTGACAAGATCACTAGGCTTTGTTTGCACTATTCAAACACATTTAACAAAACACTTCTAATGGTATATTTGACAGACCGAAAGGGAACAAATAAGAGAAGTTCATTGTTAAGCCGGCCATAGATAATGCAATTTTCTTTCCTGCAACTACAGGATATAGGAAAGAAAATTGCTGGAATCCCTCCCACGGAACTATTGTGTTCTCCTGGCAGAGAGCCATTGCTGCCAGGAGAACACAGTGATTATTGCTAGCGGCTATAGCTGCTGGCAGAAATATCAGGCTGGAAATTTCACATGCTGGTTATACCAAAGTCCATCAATGGTACAAACTTGGGTACAATTAGCCTGCCCATAGATGTTTCAAATCTCAGTCGGTCCCTGTTGAACCGGACGAGATTTGAACCATTTATGGCCAGCTTTAGGATTTATATGCATTTTAATGTGATTAAATTTAGGGTTCCATTTCAAACTACAGCCAGCATTTTTTTTAAAACTGCCAAAAAATGCAAAAGTTAGTTCACTGCAACTGCAACCATAATACTAGTACACTGTAGATACTTCTCCCCCCGACTGCTGTAATTGCTTTTCTCAGAAATCTGGACAGAGCTAAATGTAAAACTGTAGGTGTCTCTGTGATACCCTTGGATTTACCACCATGATAATCTCATCTTTGATAAAACAAGCAAGAGTGCTGTACTTCTAGAGGCATGCTGGGCTCATGAAATGTTCCTAATAATAACACTGGGACTAGTCATGTGATTTGGCAGGCAGCTCCTTGCCACTTTGGTATGGAAGCATTCTACAATACCTGCACTGTATATATGTGGTCAGAATATGTTTTTTTTTTTTCCCAACTTAGAACTGGAGTCATAGTTAAACCATATCAAGAGATTATGATTTCCATAGTCTATACATGCAGTATATATACTAAACATAAGGAAGAATTTGGAAAGCAGAAAATATTCATAATGACAATGTGTAGGTCCCCTAACAGGACTGCATAATGTACCATCTGTAGAAATAAGTGTTAATGCAGCTCTTAAAGGCAGATTTGCAGAGAATGGGCAAAAATAAACCATCTGTAGAAATAAGTGTTAATGCAGCTCTTAAAGGCAGATTTGCAGAGAATGGGCAAAAATAAACCTAAAAATTTAGGGTTAACAGAAAAAAAATGGCAAAATGTGCTTTTACAATTCCATATCCTTGACTGCATTGTTTGTAGCCTATGCTTGTATAAAGAATATAATTTGCCAATGTTTTATTGTAACAGTGGCAAATCCAGCATTAACTATAGAATATGATTATTTCCTGTGCCTAATGGTGCTTTCCCTGGAAAATATTTAGGTATTACAATGACTGAATGGCTTAAAATCAGGATGTACAAACAGGGCTATATGTGAAGGAAAGGGAGGCTCCAATAAAATAATACTGGCTTCTATCCATTCATGAACAAGAAATTCCATGTAGTACGCACATATTGAGAAATATGCATCTAGGGATAACCATTTCCTTTAAAAACAACAACCAAAAACGTTGCCTTGCGTTTCCCATAAGAAATATGAATAATTTAAAACATAAGCCCACTATAATGATAAAAGGGCTTTCCTGCTTTATTTATAACCCAAAAAGTCAAAACATAAATCTGAATTCCTTACGGTTTCAGGGTGTCAAGTTATCATTCACACTAATGCAAGCCCTTCCTTTTTGTTTGTGTTTCACCTGCAACTTGAGTCTGTCATTTTAATAATTAGGTCTGTTTAGAGACCCACTTCTCCAAACTTTCTTTGAGCGTTTTACAGCTGCTAAACAAACACAGCTACTGTATGTAAGTCCAGCCATAGATGGTTCAAATCCTGCTGAACCGGCAGAAATTCGAACCATGCATGGGCAGGCTGAATGTACCCAAGTTGATCGCCCAACCAGCCTGCCGGATTTTACATGTACTTATTGCCAATGCCTGTTATAGCCGCTAGCAATAATTAGTGTTTTTTCCTGTCTGTGTTGATGGGGGAATCAAGTGATTTTCTTTCCTGCAACCAAAATCAATCCATCTATGGCCAACCTTAGTTACTGGTTATGAAGTGTCCAGCAATTTATTCTGTGGGATATTTTATAGCGTTAGAAAATAAACTGTTGGAGAGAAAATGACAATAACAGCCAGGATGGACAAAGCTGCAGATGACAACCTAAACAGATCCCTGGTGCTTAATTGAATTTGAATAGTTAGATATTATATGTTATGATGCAGATATATACTTTGAAGATGTAATGACTCACAGCATTCAATTGGATTGGATGCCGCTTGCAGCGTCAGCGTTCTCCCGTTGGGTTGTGGAATGTGAACTCGGAACACCAGACGCACTCTAGTGTTCTTTCTTCCAATGTCGGTTTCCCCTTTTCGCAACTCAATGTCAGAATTGCGCAGCTTCAGTATACCGGCACAGTCAATACTGTTCAAAAAGAAATTGATAGTGTTAGCAGTTTGCCAGATTACACCCCAAAAAATTCCCTTTCTGCTGCATGGCACCTATTGGTATATTTCTGGCAATTTAAAATGATTTGTATGTAACGTTAGGCCATGCATTTCCTAAGCTCTTGCACAAAAATCCATAAGCTAGACCTCCCAGACCTGGCCTTTATCTCTTGAGCTCTTTATAAAGCAGCGGTTCTTTGTGTATAGAAAGAGGATGACACAGCCACTGATTTTTGGTGATGAGACCCTAAACATAATTAATAGCAATTAACTTTCTGGTACAGCTTTACACTTTATTCCCAGAAGTGTTTCCTCATAACATTGTCCTTGGTTTTTAACACTGGCCAAGCGTACCCTAAACTTCTTTTCTACATGTAACATTCCATACTCTTCAGAAGATCGGTGGCTTTCAAGTTCAAATTAATTGTTCTATTAATTGGTGAGGAGCTTGTAACAGACCTCTTCAGTCCCTTTCACTCTGCTAAGTGGGATCCGCTTGCTCAGTGGGGGGTCGCTCTGCTGATCCCCACTGAGCAGGCAAATAACGGGTCCATGTTCACTCCGCTATGCAGAGCGAACACTGACACAGTCCCGCTCTTCTCTATGGGTCAATCTGATCCACCTGTCCGTTTCCATCCGATCCGCCAGACGGATAGGGAATAGGACCACCATCCGTTTTAGGCAGAGAGGATTGGAGCGGATGGTGACAGCGGACATGTGTCATAAGACATAAGACATAAGAAGAAACTGGAGGGTCCGATCAGGTTCGCCTGAAAAACTGACAGGTGTACCTGATCAGACAGCCCGTGTGAAAGGGGTCTAAAGCACTTTGAGCACTGCTGTTTTGGAGTAAGGTACCTATTGAAAATAGCTTGTTTCATTTTAGCTACACAAAGCACATTAGCTTTCCACTGCAGACATTGCTAAATACTGTCTACATAAAAGCACAAAGACATTGGAGGGCAGTTGGCAATGCAGGCATGATCTGGCCACCCCCTGGCACCTGTCACAGCACAACTCTCTACAAGCAAGAATGCTTGGTTTGGTTGAACATTTGTGTTCATGTCAATGGAGAAGGGAGGTGGGAGGAGGAGAAGAGGATCAACTCTCTACAAGCAAGAATGCTTGGTTTGGTTGAACATTTGTGTTCATGTCAATGGAAAAGGGAGGCGGGAGGAGGAGAAGAGGAACAAATCAATTGCATTGAACATGAGATTGTCCCTGAATAGCCATTTTTGTGATCGCTTAGATTTAGTTTTTAATCTCCTTTAAACAACCATATATAAACCACAAGTGTTCTAAACCTAAGAAAAAAATTTTAACATATTGCCTTTTTTCAGGCTTAGAAAATGTACTGCGCGTTTGCAAGATGTGCAGTGTCCTTGTCACAGCCAGTGAGCTAAACAGAAAGAAAAATCAATCCTATCTTTCATTTGTAAACTACAATCTCCCCATTTCCCATTGTAATGGAGATGAACAAAGCCCAGCCTGGGTAAAAATCATGGCTCCCTCCACAGATTCAGTGGAATGAGTGAGTAGAGCGATCTAGGGACCAGAAGCCTGTTATTTTCAAGATTACTGGGAGGATATAAAGAAAAAAAAAAAGCCTGAAAAGAAAACAAATACAGGCACCTTATCTAAGGACTGATAAGGTGCAAAATAATAAACATTTATCTTTGGGTTTAGATAAGTTATAAACAACAAAAGTGCAAATTGGAGTTTTCCTTCAAATGTTGAAAACTGTGGCAAAAACTCAAAGCAAACTTTGTCTATTAAAACTGTTTTACATTACAGAATACCAGAGGAAAGACTTGGAATATGCACAAAACTTTTTTTCTATACTGGTGCAGAGTTTCTCCATGAAGGAACTGTGTTGTACCTCAAGTCACGAGGGGGATATGATATTATCAATGCTGAGTGCATGCTGTCATAAATCTTTCAGTTAATAATTTTACTACTAACAGCAGAAATATAACAGGTTTATTTTTCTATGTCAGGGACTCTGTGTTCACCAAGCGAGCATGCACTGTATTTCCTGCTAAAGTCAGGAATGTGTCATCTCAAAACATGAGGGTGACATGGGACCTCTTTCTCAAGTCTCCCCTAATCATTTGTACATATGTGGGAGAGCAAAAAGTGGTTATTTGTGTTGGATTTTCAAATAGATTTAGTTTCAATTACTTAGATATCTGAAACTCAAATAATTTTTTATATTTAAAGCCATTTGTGTTATTACTGCTAAAAGAATGTTTTAGGTTGAGTGAAGACATTAAAAAAACAGACACATTCAGAAGATTTAGACACACCGCTCCCCAAGAGGAGTTTGAAAATTCCACCTTCCCCAATTAAGGTTTTTTTGATTATCCAAGTAAAATCCCGGTTCGCTTAGATCGGCTTACTCATCTTCATCAACTCTTAAGAATTTATAGTAAAAAAGATATGTCAGATTGGACTGATCTGTAAATTAGGACTAGGCAATGAAAAGTAAAAAAAGCTTTCAGTCACCGGTTCTTTGCTCTCCCCCCTCCAGCGCTCACTGGAGTACCGGGCTGTTCAGGGAGTGGCTGAGAGGCTGATCCAGCTGCCGGTCCAGGAATTTGGGTGGATCCCAACTGTAAAGTCAGGATCTTCCCCCAATCTGGACTGGCTGAGTAATGTCAGCCGACAGCAGCTTTTATACCGCTGTAGGCTGAAAATGGGTCACAGGAGTGCTTCTCCTTTAAAGCGGTTCTAAAGCCTGTTTTTTTTTTTACCTTATTGCATTTCCTGCATTAAGGTAAAAAACACCCCACTTACTATCCCCCCCACCCCCAAAACTTACCTAAGCCTATCAGGGATTTAGCACTGTCCCAGCTTCAGGTCTTTTCTTCCCTCTCTTCCTCTTCTGGAGCCAATGGCTCCTGCTGCTGTCAATCAAATGCTGTGAGGTTGAGTGGGGGGGGCAGCCAAGCCACGCAGTCTGTGTTAATGGACAAATGCAGCCTGGCTCAGAAAAGAGCCCACAGGTGTGCCTCCATAACAAGTAGCTTGCTATGGGGGCACACAGAGAAGAGGCGGAGCCTCAAGGGCGGGCAGGGGACCCCAGAAGAGGATTTTTGGGGCTGCTCTTTGCAAACCATTGCACAGAGCAGATAAGTATAAACTTGTTTGTTAACTTAATAGAGAAAAAAATCCAGCCTTCACAATCATTTTATGTATATTTACCAGAATTTAGATATCTGAGACTTTTTTTGTCCTAAGGGGTTTATTTACAATTTTTGTAGCCCAATCACATCTAGATATGGTTTTGTACATCAGTCAAACATAACTTACAATTATATAGTAATAAGAAAAAGTATGTGAACCCCTTGGAATTAACAGGTAATTTGCCATAAAACGTGATCTGATCTTCACCCAAGTCACAATAATAGACAAACAGAATGTGCCAGAGCTGATAACACACACACAATTCACATTTCTTGTGTCTTTATTGAACACAAGTAAACCCACAGACTAATTACTCCAAAGAAAGATAATTTGAGTTAGTAGATGGAACATCTGGAGTCCAATTAATGAAATTAGTTTGGAGGCATGGTTTAGAACCTTGATTTATAAAAGATGGTAAGAAGCATCAGCTTATGTGAACCATGCCTCACAAAAAGGAGCTCTCTGAAGACAAACCACAACACTACTGGGAAAATGTGCTGTGGACTGATGAAACAAATTTGAAATTTGTGAAAGCCCTGCTTTATTCGGCCACGTGACTATACCAATAGTAGTGAATGAACAGAGATCAAGTCGACTCTAAGACTCTAACTTTAAGCTGTTCATACATGTTACTATTAGATTGTACAATTTATATGCAATATACTTTAGATTTACTATGTATAACTAGTTAATGAAACCTGAACAGTCCCGTTCCTTCTCTATTTGGTCCTCTCTGAACCCTGGTAATCTGCTCTGGCTACTTACTCCATATATAGTCTCCTGCTTATGAACATTTCTGATATCACTACATTTTAACAAATGTGCTTACATCTAAAATAAAAAGGATTACTGACACAATGGTTCATGAGTACTAAAATGGTAACCCATATTCAGGTTTGAGTTATATTTTAACATCAATAAATACACAAATCCAGCCTAATGTGTGCTCTACTTTTAAATACAACCCAAGCTATAGTAACTGTATGTAACTAATTGGTGGATGTGTGCCTTCATTGTAGAAACAAATAAACGTAGCACTTTCCAAACCAGCAGCAATAACACTTTTTTTTCTTTACCTCCCCAGAGAAGTTTAATTGCATGCTTGAAAAAGCTGTGCACTTCAAACTACAAGATCCAATAAGTGTCACGCTATAAAGTGAATGCTGAGGCTGAAGTGGATATTTACAGCTGTGTAACTGAGATGTGATTTATAAAAAGAAACAGTCACATGGGCTCAAAAACTCTGGACGAATGCAGTCCACTGTCAGAAATGTTGTTTTAAGGTTTAAAGTCTGTGTAATATATTGGCTATGCATTTATCATTTTCTCAGTCATATTACATTTCTTTTTTTTCTTTTTTTTTTTTTTTTTGCTTTTTCTCTTTTTTTAGTTGGCAGTTGCCATAAGAATCTGCACATAATTGGGGAATACTCATATGCATGGTAATGGCTTGCAGGAACACATTAAAGGGAACATGTCAGTACAATATGAGAGCTACCAGTGTTGACATGTCTTTAAAGGTAAAAGCCTCAGAACTGTCATACTTATCCATGCTTCACTGCTTAGTCCGTCACTGACCCACAACAAATATGCATCTAGTAAAGTCAGAAATCCTAACCTGCATACTTTTTCTGAGTGAGTGGCTTGTAAAACAACAGCATCAAAGTTTACAGCAGTCAGCAGTGGCATCTTCCATATTTCTATCCTGGTCAGTTCCCTTTAGCCAAACTGACAATGCAGGTAAGGCAACTAAAAGAGAAGCCGTGCACATTGGGAAGGTCTAGAGACCATTTTTGTTTAAGCAAAAAAAAAAAATGTAGAATGGTATAGTAAGACCCCTTTTCACACTGAGGCATTTTTCAGGCGCTACAGCGCTAAAAATAGCGCCTGTAAAGTGCCTGAAAAAAGCCTCAGCTCCAAATCCAGTGTGAAAGCATGAGTTCTTTCACACTGGGGCGCTGCGCTGGCAGGGCATGACAAAAAGTCCTGCCAGCAGCTTCTTTGCAGCGGTGGAGGAGCGGTAAATACACCACTCCTCCCTATTGAAAACAATGGGGCAGCGCTGCTATACCGCCGACAAAGCGCCGCTGCAGTGACGTTTTGCGGGCGGATTTAACCCCTTTTCGGCCGCTAGTGGGGGTTAAAACCGCCCCTGGTAGCGGCCGAATAGCGCCTCTAAAGCGCTGCTTTACCGATGGCGCCCGGGGCGGCTCAGTGTGAAAGGGGTCTTAAAGAGTCATCTCTAATATTTAAAACAATAAAAACTTAAAGTGTTACTAAACCCACAACAGTAAAATCAGTCTGTATACGCAGTAAACCATGCTTGTTATACTCACTGTGGAACCTAAGGGGTTAATCCTCTGCATTGTGTATAAAGGCTATTTGATCATGTCTCTCTGATCCTCCTCTTCTTCCACTGCCTCAAAAAAAAAATAACCTGATATTTACAGAGGCAGTGGACAGGCTGCACATGCTCAGTGTGGTGTGTATTGCTAGAGGTTTTTTTTTCTTTTTCTTGGGAGGATGCATGTGATCAGCACAGGGCCAATCAGCACTGTCCAGACATGCCCAGATAGAGGATCAGTGCAGTATGAAAACTCCTCCTACAAGGTTTATTAGGAACTAATAGAAGTCACAAGGCTGCTATATACTGCCAATGAGAAAAGGTATTTATCGGTTATACTAAAATTATTGCATTTCCATGTTCTGTGTACTGTGGGAGACCAGATTTAGTGACTGCAGGTTCTGGGTTTAGTAACACTTTAAAGTGGATGTTCAGTCAAATACTATGCTTAAACCTACTCCCACCCCCATTCTAAGCCTATATCTACCCTGTGAAAAGAAAGATCTGTATCCTTACCTGTAGAGGAAATTTGTAAGTTCTGAATATAATTGTATTCTATTTTGTATGTATTGCACACTACACTCACTGTGCACACGGCACTAATAATGTTTTCATTACATGTTTGCCATCTTTCGAGTCCCAATTAGAATTAGTCTGCCTATGTTACGCCCCTTGTTACCATACAAGTACAATTGTAATATTAATGTGATATCTACATAATCATATGTATAAAAGCCTTCAATTGTGTCAAAATAAACAGAACAGTTATTTGGAAAGATGCAGAGTTTTGTGTCTGTTCCCTACTGCAGTAGTTATTATTTATTTGGAACCACTAATCAATATGAGAATAGGAGTTGCCTATCTATAAAATATTCGGGACACCTATGCTGAGGGTGCTTTGGTCCAGTCGCATGACCTCCCCAGTGGCTGAAATCAGTGAAGAGGAGAGATCGCCAACAACAGCTGAACAGCCTGGGTGATGACATCACCCATAGTCATTACTATGGGGCATTCATTGCTGGCTGCCCCTCCTCTACACTGAAGTTGGCACAGGGAACCGATCATCTAACCGGACCTACACAATATGGTTGTTTTACCTAATGTGTGAAACTAACTTTTTTTTCCAATTATTTCAACTCTGCCTCCTGAAACGTGCTGGTGCCTGTATAAACTAACGCCTTCAACGGTGGTTAAAAAAATGTCTCTCTTAACTGAAAATGTCAGACGCTACAGATATTGGGAGAAGGTTTCAAAGGATTAAAGTAATCTTAACAATTTGCTTATACTTTGCAAGTGCTGGCATCACAGAGCAAGTAGTGTTGCAACTGTGGGTTTAAAATTCAACGCTATTTTAAAATTTGTAACCCATCAAATGACAAATAATTTCGTTTTTGCCCTGCATTAGTCAGCAAATAAATACCATTATATGGAAACCCAAGTTTTTTTGTTTTTTTTAAATTTGGAGAATGAGGTGTCGATTATTCCTTCATTGTACCTTCTGTCCTAGGGTCACTCAGGAAAGATCAATTTGTGTGCAGGAGATGTCAAGAATATAATATTAAGAACATTTATAATTTTTAATACTCTGTATATGCTAAATTAAGGTGCTTACATTTGCCTAGGAATCTTTAACTGTGTTAAAAAGGCTGGACAGGTTCTGCTATCTACATAATAAAGCATTCACGTAGTCAACCCAAAGGCAGGCACAGTAATAAGAAAATAAGTGGTAAACAGGTGGCTAGAAGCTTACATAGCTTTCATATTGTTCTCAGGCAGCAGTGGGATTTCCAAAACTTTGGTGTTGGAGATGATGGTCTCATGGCTTGTCGTCGAAACGGTCTTGCCAGTGATACGATGGACTTGATAGAAAGCATGAGGTCGCAGCAGGCGATCGTCTGCCGTGCCGATGAACAGCTGGAGGGTGAGTGGCTCGCTCTCTAAATACCCGTGTAGCTGGCAAGAGAACAAAAGTTTTAGGCATGAGAATAAAAGAAATAATCAGGACAGGTGCTGAGTGTTAGGCCATCATTTTGCCTGGCAATATTGGTGTAATAAAAAAGGTGTAAGTCAGAAAAATGTCTCATTATTTCAATGACCTGAGGCATTGGAGCTCGATTTAATCTTTATATGTAGCAGTGCATGTGCTTAGAACATAGATGATCTCCTTCTCTGCTGGGATGGAGGGGGCTCAAATTTCTGGTAGATTCAGCAGGCACAAAATGCATATGTCTGACATACTCAGAGTTTAAAGTATACTGGCATATGGAAAGTTTAGCTCTCCTATTACCTAAAATGAAACATTTGAAAAGGAAATGAAAAATCAAAAGCATTAATTAAAGGATAGCTACTAACACATTAAAATAAAGCCATATTTTGAAATGAGGAATACATATATATATTTCTGGGTAAAATATAACATTTTCACGTCTTTTATCAAATGCTCTTACTTATTCTGTTATTTAGCTAACCATTTCAGTTCAATAGAAAACAGGGCTCAGTTAATAAAACTGGAGGGGAAAATATGTGGAGGCTTTGCCCTTAACAACCATTAATATGCAAGCTTTCGTCTTCTAACCTACCCAAGAAAATAAGACATTACATGTGATTGGCCTCTGTGAATGTACACTTTTCTACAGCAGTCTTTTCTGTTCACAAATGACGCTAACTATAACAGCCAATAATAGGCAGAACCCACAGAGTTCATTTAAACCCCTCTGCAAGTTGCTTCAAGAGGTCCAAAAGCCAGACACCTGCAATATGCTACCTTCGACTTTCTCATATTGTCTGTGGTAAAGAAGAACCCCAACTCATCATGCAATGTCGGTGGCCTATCAGTAAGCTATTTGAGGCCCCACACTGCATTGTGGAAAGCATGCTATACTTCCTGCTTAGAAAAGTTTGGTAGCGCCTTTTGAGCAACCCCTATGTCCTGCAAAGCATATGCTCTATAGCAGCTAAATTAATAATTAAAGTCAGTTTTTTTTTAATTAAAAAGATGTTATATTTACCTGCCCTGTGTAATGATATTGTGCAAAAAGGGCATTTATCTTCTCTTCTCGCAGTTCATGCCAGTGTTGTCGGCTTCTCCCTCTTTTAGGTGCCTCCTATATCAAGACAGGTACTAAGAAGGCACCCATGTTTGTGTACTTCCACTGGATCCTGAGCCAGGTTGCTTGTGTCTATTGATGCACATAGTGCTGGAAAGCCACACCCCCACTCCTTCCTCACAGCAGATTGATTGACAACATCGGGAGCCTCTGACTCAACTGCCTTCAGCTTTTTTCTGTGAAAACAGGAATTCAAGGGAGCAGTGCTAGAACCCAGTATACCTCCATAACCTCTCCCCTTCCCCTCCAAACTACAGTTTGCCCACCGAAAACTATAGGGAAGGTGGATACAAGGCCTGTCACAGCTGCACAAGATGAGAAAGCAGCACTGACTGGTCTTTGTCACAGGAAACTCCTGCACAGCGGCAATGTGCAGGAGTTGTTATTCACTGGTTTTCCGCACAGATATGGCGGAAATACACAAGGGACAACAAGATTCAAGTAAGAACACATATACCTTATGTATTTAGACAATATGCATTTAGCCCAAAGTTCGGCTTTAACAGGGAAATCTATGATACTCATAGCCAGAAATGGGTCTCCAAGTGGATCACATTAGTGATGCTTACACTGTACACCAGGGGTGTCAAACTCCATTTCTTTGCGGGCCGCATCAGAATTATGTTTGCCCTCAAAGGGCTGGATGTATCTGTAAGACTAGATGTCAAGAGTCCCCCCCACCATCAGATATTAAGAGTCCCTAACCCTCTCCTACATCACAGTTACCTTGTGCTGCTCCTGGGAAGAAACTGTGGGTGGAGCTTGGAAACAGGAAGCGGCAGGTCTGCAGGAGGACCAGAGGAGGGCTGGAGTCAGCTTCTGGAGTCTGTTGAATGCTGAAACCAGGGGAGATGGCGACGAGGGGGTGTTGCGGCTGAACAGAGAGGCGCAGGATCTGTAAGAGCACTTCCGTCCACCTCTCTGCTGCCAACTGCTGAGGCGGAGGGGGGCAGAGATGAGCCTCTCCCCGGCAGCATGGAAAAGTGCAGGATCTGTTTAAGGCGGAGATGGGGGGGGGTGCTGCAGCTGCAGGAGAGATGCGAGAGCCACAAGAAATGGCCTGGCGGGTCAGATTCTGCCCTGCAGGCCTTGTGTTTGACACGTGCTGTACACTAAAAAGGTGAGGTTCATGGTCATTTCTATTTGAATTCCCCATACTAAATAATCTGATTCAAGTTGTCACTGGTTAAGTGCAAGAAAGGTCTGAAAACCTGATTGGATGCTATGGGTTACCCAAACACAGTCCTCTAATTTTTTAACACAGATCTTACAGTACATTTTTAGTTTTATCAACCAAAAAAGTAAGTATTTTATATGGTATGCGCCAAGAACTAATTTATTATAATCTGTCAAAATGTGTACAATTCCATATAAACATCTTCTCAATTTTCTAGCATAGTTTCTGAGCCACAGCGAACTATAATATTTCACACAAGACTGAAGCTAAATTTCTGCTCTGAGCTCTGATCCTATTTTTCCCCAGATCCTTGTGGAAAACGGGACAGCAGTTGGGCTGATTTACAAGCTCAACCACAATATCAGCAAAGGATGTAGTTTTGCTCTCCTAAGAGATTAATTTGTGTCTCCCTAAAGGAAAATCCTTTCTACCGTGGCAGGGCGTTTTCCAACTATGTGAGGATGTGCAGATGAACAGGTATGTTTGTTTTGGTTAGCGATAACAGTGCTGAGAAAAAGTATGCGTTAAGATCTTTAAAAATGCTTAAATGTAATACAGAAGTAATTTCAAGTTTTTTTGTTTTTTTTCATGCTTTCGTAACCAGAAATCAGCACTGGATTGCTGCAGGACATGACCTGTGCAGGATTGCCAGAGAAGATCACACAGAGACCCACATTTTGCTATGAGTAGCACATTTCTGTGTATAAGAAAATATTCCATGCTGGGTATTCATAGTTTAATAGTTAGAGCACTGCTGTTCATAGTGCATGTTGAACCTGCCTTAGGTCCATACACCACGAACTGAACTGGTAGCAGAGTAAGCTGACAGCTTGTATCTATAGTTTAAGCCGATGGTTTTCCTTACTTTTCTAGTTGCACTGATACAGGGTCAGCATACTGCTTTTTTCAGTATCCTCAGTGTGCCTTGTGTGGCTAGAACATCTGATCTTATTATAATCTTAAAGCAGAACTAAAGGCTAAACTTTATTTCCATTTTAGATAGAGTAAGGGAGGTGGTTATAGATTCTGTCAGGTTTTTTTGTCATCTGTGTCCCATTAGGGAGATTTTCATTTCTTGTCCCATAGCCACAGCAGGAAGTAAGAGGAAATCCCTCCAAAGTAAGGGAATCCCCATTGGAAGACTTTCCCTCTATTCCTGTTCTGGCTACAACCCAAAATGTGAGATTTTCTTTCACTTTC
Organism: Aquarana catesbeiana; assembly: GCF_042186555.1. Classification (NCBI taxonomy): domain Eukaryota; kingdom Metazoa; phylum Chordata; class Amphibia; order Anura; family Ranidae; genus Aquarana; species Aquarana catesbeiana. The sequence continues at coordinate 417,187,758 of NC_133328.1, forward strand.
ACTCTCGGTGGTAACAGTGAACAGGGCAGTTAGAGAGGGTAAATCTCCCTAAAGGGGGCCACAGAGAGCTATAAAAGCCAAACAGATATTCTAATCCCTCGCCACTCTATCCAAAAGTAAAAAAAGTTGATACTTTAAGACTGGCCATTTGACCTACATAAGAGTGAGGCACAACAAGGCTGTTGACCTAGGAAGAGCAAGAGAAATAAATTCAGCCCTAGCAACAATGAGACTTTAGCAGACCTTGCACTATAATCAAGATCTGCTTGGGCCTTCCCACTTTAAAAAATGCTGCACTAAATGTAAAATAGTAAGACATTGTGGGTAAAAAAGTTAGCTTTTGTACTGCAGAGGAGTGACATCAGCTACATCCAGTACAATGCAATTGCATCTTCCTGTTAGTTTTGAGCTACTCAGTATTCCCCTGGGATGTCGCCAGGATTGTGATGTCTTCCCCTCCTCTAGGTGCCACAGGGAAATTTTGGGGGGTGCAGGCACACATAATATCTAACTTTTTTACCCACTTTTTTAAATATTGTGCAGTGTCTTGGCATAGGGTAAATAAGCAGACCACTTTAACATTTTGTTAAGCAGATTGGGCCTCTGTAATATATCAAATATTTAAAAGGAAAGTATCCATGGGTATAGTTAAGTGCCTCTGCATTCTGATGCAAAATATGTTTCAAGATTCCTTATTATTGTAATTGCTGCCAGGCACTGTTTAAAATATGCCAAGAAAACATATTACTTTCCTAAGCAAAACGGCACCTAAGAATAACTTCTTAGGCTAATGTCAGATGGGTGACTTTGCCACTAGTGATTCTGCAACTGGCACTCTGTCAAAATCAACAGGGGCAGGATTGCTAAGAGACTGCCTGTTTGTCCCTATTTCAGCTCTGTAGTTGAAATAGAGAGATGTTGCTCCTGTTGCTAGCAATCGAGATTCAGCAGCATGCAGGCCAGCAGCAGAGTGACTCCTTGCATCTCCATGATTACACCCTACCTGAGTGAAATGCATCAGGGGGCATGGCTTGGCGGTCACTGTTAGCGTTATAGATCTTGTATAAACGGGATCATAAGGAATCAAGTAATTCGTTTTCGGCCTAACTTGTCAAGATCTTGCTGCATCTGGCTACAAAGGGATTTATTCCATAGGGACAGAGAGACATCTTTAGTAATTTTGTCACTGGCAATTTTTTCTCTAATGGAAGATTAACCTGTGTGACATCAGCCTTAAATTGGTTTCCCCAATCCTAATAATCTGGGGCCATGCTGGAACCAATCCAGTAGCGCAAGCTGCCACTGAGGGCATTGATTGCCCTAGTGTTAGTGTTTTGGTTGGGCTTTGCTTAGCCTAGCGTTAGAACCCATTGCAAGCGAATAAAAAACATTTATGGAAAGGAAAAATGCTAAGTAAGCATCTAAACTACATGATTTTATTGTGCTTTTTATCTGCAATTTCAGGGTCTCTTTAAAGGTGAACTTCAGTCAAATGGCTTAATACAAAGTTTACATACTATATGGGTACTGTTTTACCTGAGAATGAACTTGTATTTCTGTCCAGCTAGTCTTGAGATATATAAGGCCATGCTAGACAGCAAAATCAAGTTGGCAATTTGACTTTTCTCTACTGCAGTTATAGAATACAGCTAAGTCACCCCCATGTTCCAAGCCAATGGGCAATGTAGGATCAGCAGCAGACCTATTATCTCACCCCTTTGCTCATTCTTTTTTTTGTCATCCATCAGCCATGTGTTTGATTGGCAGCCAATTGCTGTCCATCCCTCTCCTAGCCTAAGTGCAGGGATTACAAGGTGCTGATACAAAATCAAAAGGCAGGTACCCTTACTAACAGCGTTTAAAATTACAGGTCAATTTTGTTTAATGCATACATGACTGCTATAATTGGTTTTCCTTTATATCTGCAGAGTAAACATATTAAAAAGCAACAGTTAAACATCAAAAAGCACCTAAAAGCAGATTTTTCCATGGTGGCTTTTGAATTGCTTCACCCATGTAAACATATGCAAAAGTAAGCCACTCACAAATTGTAAGGGACTGCACCTATCTGTCTAAAGCTCAAATCAGATTGATTCTCTGCACCTTTTTATTAAAATGAAGCTATCATTTACTTTGCAAATGCTGATGGAAGAATTGTTAATAAACTAAGCATGAAGCATAACAGGAAATGTAAAAAGTGTTATAACAAATATATGGCAAGCAGACGTTTGTGAATAAGGTGTAATTTGTTTGCTGTCTGGACTGCCATGCAGCTTCCTGTGTGAGATGGTGAGATGGTTAAATAGGAAAAAAAAAACCTATATTTAAGTAATATATTAACATTACAAATCTTAAAAATTTAAATGTCACTACATCTAATTTATACCAGCTGAATTAACATTTTAAGAAGCATGTTTTATATTTTAAGGCATCAGTCTGCATTTTAATAATTTTGAATGAACACAAGCTGTGCATACGACTGCTGCCTTAAAATGGAAGTTTAAAAAAATGTCACACAACCCAATACCTTTCTGTAATGCATCAAACTGCTGCGGACTGGCGGGTGATGCACACAAAGTCAAGTGTGTACAGTTTGACCACAGCAATGCAAATCCTAATCAGAAAAACATGCCAAAATAATAAATGAAAGAAAGAAAAGATGCACCCAATCCGAACCATATTATGTGAAATGATAGCGTGTTTGTGATTGGTCAACACCTTCACTACCTCTTGGGAAAGGAGCAGAAGGAGAAAAAAAAATTAAATTGTCATTAGTTCTAAAGATTGCAAAAAGTACAATGCTTTAGGCCCCTTTCACACTTGTGCGACTTCAAAGTCGCGAGATTTTACCACGATTTCACGGCCGCGATTTCAGGGAATGCCTGTGTATACTTGTGGCAACTCGCATCAAAGTCAAACCAAAGTAGTACAGGGACTACTTTGAAGTCGCACAGCTATGAATGGTACTCATTGGAAATTATGAGGTATGACTTGTCATGTGACTTTGCAGTCCCAAGTCGCAGGACAGGTCTCACAAGTGTGAAAGGGGCCTTAAGAAAAAAACAAAACATAACAATGATTCACTTTGACAACGGATGTACTTATCAGTAATGTATAGTTACTTAAAAAATGAATTTCTCCCTCATGTATATGCATTGCAATCATATTCTCTTAATGTTTGTTTCACACAGCAGGTCTTTCTTTTCTGTCCTTGGAGGAAAAGCAGCTTGAAGAAAGCACAAAGCTGGGGAGGCATATCCTCATCCTTGTGCGTACAATGGATTCATTTGTTTAATTGGATCCCATTTCAGATCGCCTGAACATGCCACATATAAAGTAAAGAGACTAGAAAGAATGATAACAGTATGATAGAACGCATGGATGATATGTTTTCCCTGCAAGTCTGACATATATATATATATATATATATATATATATATATATATATATATATATATATATATATATAAAAATATATAAAATGTTAGGTTCCGCAAGATAACAGCTTGAATGATGATTCTGCCCTCACGGCTAGCGGCAGCTCTAGCTGCCAGATTATTAATGATATCATTCATGCTTCCAAACAAGTAGCAAAACAGGGAGGCAAGCCAAAGAACGCACAAGAGTGAGCACACACTACTTAACTGAATCACTGAACGGAATTAGACTTAATGATTTTTTCTTATTCTGTTACTATGCAGGACTGGGATAGCACACAGTTGGGTGCTGATCATTAGATGGCTCATGTATCGTTTCTTCTAGCACTTGTAGAACCTGTGTCCTATTTACATCTTTTATCTGAAATATAGGAATTAAATGCATAATGTTTTTCTTATTATATATATATATATATGTGTGTGTAGGCAATTCTCTTGCTACTTTATTGTTCATGTCTGAAGTAAGGATCTGAGGCTGCACATATCAGGCTTACTTTAAAAACACCCCATCCCATCTCTTCACTGAATTGCGAAACAGCAATGCAGACCCCATTATCAAACTGGTCTTCTAACTGTGGTAGACTGCCCAATACCGGGCAGTGTGTTCATTGCCTTAAAGTGTTACTAAACCCACAACAGTAAAATCAGTCTGTATACACAGTAAAGCATGCTTGTTATACTTGCTGTGGAATTTAAGGGGTTAATCCTCCGTATTGTGTAAAAAGGTGTTTGATCCTGTCTTCTCTGATCCACCCCTTCTTTTACTGTCCCCAATCCAACTGTTAATAGTACAGAGCCTTGGAGGCACGCTGCACATGCTCAGTTTGGTTTGTATTGCTAAAGAGTTTTTTTTTGGGAGGGTGCATGTGATCAGTATAGGGCCAATCAGCACTGTCCAGAGGGTCAGGGGTCATGCAGCTACATAGGACAGTCAAAGGATAATGAAAAATCCTCCTACAAGCTCTAACCAGTGCTCAGCTAGACACTGATAGAAGTCACAAGACTGCTATATACTGCTGATGAGAAAAGGTATTTAGCAGTTTATATTTACCAAAATAATTGCATTTACATGCTCTGTGAGAAACCAGATATAGTGAATGCAGGGTACTGGGTTTAGTAACACTTTAAATATTCCATTGACTTTGTGACAAGTTGTGTGAACTGGTCCAGCCATAGAGAATAGTGGTTATCTGCATCTTGCAGCTCAAATTATTCTCTATGACTGGGGTAAACACCATTGAAGGAGGATTTGGTTCTGGCAGGGAAGACAAAAAAATTGTTTTTCTTTACAAAACATGTGCATCACATAGTATTTGGATTTGTTAATCATTTAGACTGTCTTAGACCCCTTTCGCACTGAGGCGTTTTTCAGGCGCTTTTGGGCTAAAAATAGCACAATATGATATAGATAGATATAATATATCTATATCTAGATATATATATATATATCTAGATATAGATATATATGTATATACAGAGTCATATATATATATATATATATATATATATATATCCCACCACGTGAATATTGATTGGCATAAAAAAAAACGATGGAGCAAAATTTAGAAATTTTCAAAAGTATACACACCGCTCCTCCACTGCTCCTGCCCATTGAAATGAATGGGCACCGCTGCCGAAGCACCTGCAAAGAGCCTCGGCAGCGGCGTTACACGGGCGCATTTAACCCTTAATTCGGCCGCTAGCGGGGGTTAAAAGCGCCCCGCTAGTGGCTGAAGAGCACCGCTAAAAAGACGGTAAAGTGCCGCTAAAACTAGCGGCATTTTACCGTCAACGCCCGCCCACCCCAGTGTGAAAGCAGCCTTACAGAAGCCTTTATTTGTACTTTAAAATTGTAATAACGATTCTAACTCTTCTCTACTTTGCTGCAATAAAATCCAAACAAAGCTTCAATGCTTTTCTCGACTATTATATCTCTTAAAGCAGTCTTGGTCAACTTACACGGTTTATGTGGCCTCACATGTAGCCCCTATTATTTCCAGAGGGCCACATATAATATTTATTATTTGTAATGTTACAGAAGACTGTCAAACTGGCTTGCTACAGGAAATGGACAGAGACTGTTCTGCAGGAGTGGAAACTGAGGTTATGTAGTAGGAGACAGTCAGAGATAAGGGGCATGTTACATTAGATAGAGACTACAACTTTAAAAAGGCCCCGTCACAAAAGAATGCTTCACTACCGACTGCTGGGGTCCAAGGGCCACACTTAAACCACAAAAAGGCCGCAGGTGGGGCACCTGGGTTCTTATGTGTTTGTGGATGCATGACTACATGTCTGCACAATATTAAAGGGGTTGTAAAGGCAGAAGGTTTTTTATCTTAATGCATTAAGATAAAAAAACCTTCTGTGTGCAATAGCCTCCCACCCCCAATACTTACCTGAGCCCATCTCTATCTACAATGTTGCAGGAGTGACTTGGCTGCCCGGGACTCTCCCTCCTGATTGGCTAAAACAGTGGAGCACCATTGGCTCCCGCTGCTGTCAATCAAAGTCAGTGAGCCAATGAGGAGAGGGGTGGGGGGGCCTAGCCATGGCTCCATGTCTGAATGAACACACGGAGCTGCTGCTCGGCTCGGATTCCCCCACAGCAAGCTGCTTGCTGTGGGGGCACTCGGCAGTAGGGAGGGGCCAGGAGCACCGACGAAGAACCCGAGGAGAGGAGGGTCTGGCCTGCTCTGTGCAAAACCACTGCACAGAGCAGGTAAGTATAACATGTTTGTTATTTTAAAACACCAAAAAACAAGACTTTAGTTTCACTTAAACCATTCACATGTATTGGTCAGGGGTCTCCAAACTTCATAAACAAAGGGCCAGTTTACTGCTCTTCAAACTTTAGGGGGGTGGACTGTGGCCAGTGGGAGAAGAAAATGTCCTGGCATCAGTAGGAGTAATAATGCCCCATCATTGGTGTCAGTGGAAAAATAGTGCCCCATCATTGGTATCAATGGGAAGAATAGTGCCCCAAGGTTAATGTCAGTGGGAGGAATAATGCTCCATCGTTGGCGTCAGCGGGAGTAATAGTGCCCCATCATTGGTGTCAGTGGGAGGAACAGCGCTCCATTGTCAGTGGCAGGAACTATGCCCAACTGTTGCTGACAGTGGTAGGGAATAATTCTACAAGGGCCAGATAAAAGCAAGCAAAGGGCCGCATCCAGCCCCCGGGCCCCAGTTTGGAGACCACTGGTATAAGTGATTACAAAAATGTAGCTTATGTATGGTTAATCACAAAGTCCATTCAATGCAATGTGATTCCAGTTACTAACAGAAACTGTATCTGATGTGAACTGCACAGGATCTATTGTCGCTGATCAGTGTATTTTGTGAAACTATCAATTTAGAAGGAAAATCTAAAATAAATCCATCAAATACAGCCAGTCCGGCTACAAATGCTTCCCATATGCCGATTGGTGACTTTACTACAGAAGCACAGACATTTTTTTTTTTTTTTTTGAGAAAATGTCTCCTTGCTATTTGGTTTTGTAATAATGATTGATCGTATATTAAATACAAGCAGACCTTAGAGATACCTCTTAGCAAGCAACCCCCTAAGCAAGATATTATAGATGGTTAGTTATAGCCAGACCTATAAAAAAAAATGTATCGCTTGCCTCATGTTATATGCCCAGCACTTGGCAGGTAAACTGAAAATAATTGTGCGTTTGCTTGCTGGCTGAGCCAAGCCATACATGGCTTCCACACAACAATATTAATCTGAGAAGTCAGCTGCATGTATTCTCTTGTATGGCTTTCATATGGATCGCTTTTACTTGTAACCAAAATAAATGAATTAAGTGATAAAAATGGCTTGTCCTTTGTGCAGTGGACATCTGTTCTTTGTTCATTTTGCTTTATAGCAAGTGATTTTTTTTTTACATGCGCACACAAAAATAGTTCACACCTCTTCAAAATATATGATGTGCAAGGGTGCCTGTCTGTATGACAGAGGTTACACAATGACTGCATACAAAGCTTATTGGAAGCAGAGGTGAGAGACGCACGGCTTTATTAAGCAACTGTTAAGAAGTGCTTTGCCATTTCAGTAAAATAAAAGCATTAACTTTCTCAGTAAAACAATAACCATGTTTATTCGTAAGAAAACTGTCATAATAGTAGCTAACTTGATTTACTAGGGCACGCCGCTATTTAATAAAACAGGAAGTAAAACACTGTAAGAAGAAATAAAACTAGACCAAAACCTTACAAGAAAAATGATGCACTAAAATATGAACTGTACCCACACAAGTTCAGGGAACATGATTCATAAAATTGTCCTGAACTTTGAATTTGTCCTTAGATGTAAGAAGATGAAGCCACTGCATTTCACATGTTTTTACCCTCAAAATATAAACTTTTTCAAATTTCTACACAAGAGAATCTGATTCGGTGGTCACAATACCCATCCGCCACACGGCTTATTATTGTATTGCTGTGAAAACTTTGTGGTAAGCTAGCAGAAAACAGTTCTCTCAAACCACTTCAGCAAAAACACAGTGTAAAATTATACAATGATATACAGTAAAACCTTGGATTGCAAGCATAATTTGTTACGGAAACAGGTTGGTAATCTAAAGCACTTTTATATCAAAGCAAGTTTGTCCATAAGAAATAATGGAAACTCAGATGATTCGTTCCACAACCATTTATTTATAGGTCTTTCAGTTTATAGTCCATATAAAAAGATTCTAACAATGTGATAAGTTGTGTAACTATAAAATGTCCTAATGTCCTCAACAAGGGGATTAGAAGCAAAATCCAACAGGAACTACAGAGTATAAAAGAAAAAAAGAGGCGCCTCTAAATGTAGCAATATGATTACATTTAATTTTGCTGGTCTTGCAAAACGCTCTCAAACCAAGGTTTTACTGTATATTAGTTAAAGGATCGCACGCCACCAGTAAATGCGGCAAAAGAGATAAGCACTATATTTGGGGAGGGTGGGTGTTAGCGGGGCTCAGTGGGGAGATCTACCTGATGGAATCTTTGAGAGATATTCACCCCTGTTCACACCAGGGTGATCTGTTGTGCATTTCCAGAAGAGTGAAAATGCTCGACAATAAGATTTACATTTTATTCTAGGGGGCCAATTCACATCTCAATGACGTGCTGTTGCACCAAGAAGGGTACAGACACTTCTTTAGGGTAGGATTGCATGTTTTTGGCCTCATTGACTTCAATGGCAGTCCTTGAAAATTGTGCATAACATGAGTTTTTCCTCAAAATTTTGAGCCTAGAAGCCAGCCTTCCCCTCATAGTAATCTGCTTTCCATTATTCCAAACACAAAGCGCTTACTCCTAAAAATGCCAGAACCATTTATAAAATACAGAATTGATCCAAGGATCTATACTAAACCCTAAAATCTGCCAGAGCTTTCGCTCTTCAACACTGAAGGAATTGTAAATGAAGAAGTATCCTTCTGAATATCACTTTAAAAGGAGTTATTTGAGCAGCTATGGACTTCTCGTCAGCCTGTACACTTTAGCCATTCTCTACTGTATTCACTCACTAATGAGGTCTCTTCCCCCAAAGAATTGCCACTCTTTGGGGGTAAATAAAGTAATTCTAAACATCATGTTTTTAAAAAAAGAATAGACATGTTATACTTACCTGCTCTGTGTAATGGTTTTGCATAGAGCGGCCAGAATCTCCTCTTCTGGGGTCCCCCTCAGCACACCTGGTTACTCTGTTTCTCCGAGTGCCCCCTTAGCAAGCTGTTTGCTATGGGGGCACTTGTGCGGGCTCAATCCTGAGCCACGCAGCCTGCGTCAAAAGATACAGACAATGTGGCTCAGCCCCACCTCCTGGTCCCTCCTCACAAAATTTGATTGACAGCAGCAGGAGCCAATTGCTCCTGCTGCTGCCTTTATGTCCTGAGAGGAGAGAGAGCGGAAAGTGCCGCTGCTCTCGGACACAGCTCTTGATAAAGACCAGGTTTACATAACTTTTTCTGAGGGGAGGGGGAGCTGGGCATTGAAGGTTTTTTTACCCTAATGCAGATAATGCACTAAGTTAAAACCCATAAGCTTTTACAACCACTGTAAGAAAGAGTGGTTCAGACAAAAATCCTGCTTCATTCTTCTAAATTGAGAAAGTGGAGATCCTGTTTTCCATGCTGTGTCTGGCCCAGACACGGCATTGATATCTGGAGCTCTTTGCCACGTTTCCCTCTGTCCACCCCTCTGTTCAGCTGAGAATGAGGAAGAAGGCCATTAACTTTGTTTGTTGGGGTTAACAGCCAGCCACGTAGGCAGAAATAGGAGCATTTCCTGCCTATATGCAGGTTCTGCTGATGCAGTATGTTCACTGCATGGACAGAGAGGCATGCGAGCTGTCTGCCAGGTCTACCGGCAGACAGTTCACATTCTGTACACCAGGTGCAATCTGGCAAGGATCTGCAGAAGTTTTCTATATTGAAAACCGCTGTGATTCCATTCTTAATTAGGCACAGAACCCGTGCCAGTTTCTATTTTACTCTGAAATTGACCATGGGGCAGGTGAAATAGGTCTATGTGCTTTTTTTTAATGTGGCCCAATGCACTCATGCTGTTTTCCCACACCATTATAATGGCATAGGAAGCTTTGTTAATTCCAATCATTTAATTTTTTTTCATTTTTTTTTACCTCATTCTCTTCGAAATCCAGAGATGGTAGTACATAAAAATCAGAAAGGGCTGAGCAGTTTCTAAAAATGTGCAATTGTCACATCTGGCAAAGTGTTTAAAATAACATTTTATCAATCTAATGTTTGCTAGTTGAATGCAAATGAACAGCAGGCCCTGTTTACTCCTGGCCACCCAGAGAACAGAACGGGCTCTGTCCATGTCCACTCTGCAGAAACTGAGCAGACATGGATATGTCATAAACCCGCTCTGCTCCAATCAGTAGGGGATCTGTGAGCGAATCCCCTGCTGATCAGAATGAAATCCGCCCCATGGGAAAGGGGCCCTACACTGTAGATAGTTTTTATTAATATAGTTAATGCCTTTATCTCAAAAGGAAAAATCTACTAGACCATCTAGCACTACTCTCTCCACAGGTGCTATTCAATGGTGGCTACATTGCTCCTCCACAGACAAAGTGGAGGAGTGAGTGTAGCAACCCCTAAGATAGGAAGTATTTTACTGTCTGGATCACCAGATGAAAAGAAAAAAAAAATCTAGCCTCCACATCTAAAGATTGGAACACTGCAAATATCACAATTTTTTTATTTTTGGGTCTTGATATACTTTAACCATGTTTTGCATGCATTAAGTGCTTAGTTACAAATACTTGATTCAATGCTTGGCTGTATGCAAGAATGAGCACATGTACCTGATTAAGGGGTGCATTGAGTGTAATATGCAACCAGTCCTTGGCCATGTGTCTGAGTGTTACACAGAGCGTTTTCTGATATTTTCATTCCAGCAACCCCAGACATGATATAACCAGCTCGGAGGAATTTATATCGAGAAGTAGAGATAGATCAGAAGACCAATGAAACTGAAGAACATGCTACAGTACTGTTCTGCCACTTGGAATCGCCAATCTGTTATTTATGTTTATTGAAATAAAGGCAGTGGTGAAAACTACAGAGACAACTGGCGTGATCCCAACCATTAAACTTACGGTTTCCAGCTGATGAAATCATTGACTCCAATGTAATCTCTTTCACGCTGAATATGTGTGAATGTATTATTTGGCAAGTGCTGGCCATGTGCATACGGCAATAACCCGTGCAGCGTTGCTGGTAAAAAGTGCCAGCCGTTTATGATTGAGCTATAAAATGTCTGCTTTTTGGTATGTTTGCTTGGCTTCATTACATATAATAATTGCATCCTGGCTCACAGATGTGTGTTAATGTCTTTTTTTTTTTTGCACCTCTGATACATTATAGAAGCATATGGACAATAGACACAGGGCTTTTCAGTTAATGTGTGCAGGCGTGAGTGCCAAGGAAAGATGGGTGGGGTACAGGCTAGCAATTTGTGCATTACCCCAACATAAATTACAGGTAACGGATAATGAAAACACGAAGCTACAGACACCAATTTAGAGGGTTTCCTTTCAGTCTGCCATTCCAGCTCTACCTCCTCTTCCTTGTGATTCACAGCTACAAAAATATTCTCCTTGTTTTAAATGAGTTGTAATTAAACTTTCTCCTTGACCCTGAACTATAATTAGAACAGCAGTTGGGCACCGCTTATTTACCTGTCCTAGTAGATTTGCAAGTATGAGAGAACACTAGGCATACAATGAAAAAGAATACTTTACAATAATATGAAACATTTAACTCATTCGTCCTTTCCAAACTGTCTTTTATTTTGGGTCGATACACATTTCTGCAGCTAAATTTACTAGTTGGCTATAAAAAGTGCTTAAAGTATATGTGCAGACACTTCCTATTATAGAGTGACAACGTTCAGTTCATGTCTCCCAACCTGTGTACTCACCCTCTCACATGCTCAACTGCTCTCCCAATGGGGATTACAAGCAGCTGTGCTGATGCACATTGCTTAAACAGTCAGCCATTCTCATCACCAGGAAACCGGCCCTGAGAAATGACATGCAGCAGTTGCCGGAGTGCTTGCATGTAGATAAGAATTGGATGCAAAGAGGCTGGAGATTAAAGATTGAGTAGCTTTGTGAAATGATCCTTTTGTATACCTTTTCTCCTCTCAAATTTTACTTGTAAACTACAATTACATTTAGGAGGGATAAAAAAAAAAAATTGGCGGGTTTAGATTCTGGGGTTGATTTACTAAAAGCAAATAGACTGTGCACTTTTCAAAGTGCGCTTGTACTCTGAGTAGTTGCTCCAGAGCTTAGTAAGTGAGCAGAAGCTCTGCTGACTTCCATCATCCAATTATGTGCAAGCAAAAATGCTGGGGGTTTTTTGTTTTTTTTCCTTGCATGTGATTGGGTATTCTTCATAAAGTGAAGCTTTACCTCACTTACTAAGCTCTGGAGCAACTGCACTTTGCAAAGTGCACAGTCCATTTGCCTTTAGTAAATCAACCCCTTTGTATCTTTCAAGGAAAACTGCAATTAAAGAAAATCTGTAAAGTGAACTTACACTGGACCTCTTTCCCCCCCGGTCCCACTAACCGCTAACCTGGAGTCTCGCGATCCCCATACTGACAACTTATGTCGCCACCGTACCGGTCTGGTGATCTGAAATGCCTGTGGCTTTCTCTCCTCTTCGCTCGCAGTGACAGGACGGGCTACGCTGCCCATGTGATGGCACCAACCAATTAGAATGCTCCTAAATGTACCTCCTAACAAGGTGCGTTTGGAGATAAGCTGCAGAGGATTTCTAAGCCCCAGACCAGTGAGGTGGCGACCCGATGTGTCAGTGCGGGTGATCGCCGTGCTCTAGGTCAGCGGGACTGGGGGGGGGATGAGTAGGGTATCCTGTGTAAGTTCACCTTACAGATTTTTCTGTAAAGGTGAACTTACCCTTTAAGCAATCTAAAAGCATACATATAATGTGATTCTATATAGTTGGCCTCTTGAATTTGAAAACCCTGAACAATGTTGTAAAACTGGAGAGAACCCAAAATCCAGATTAGTCTGTCTGATTCCAACCAAAAAAATACAGTCATTAATTTTAGTGCAACCAAATATCTCATCATGTGTTATGTTGAGTCAAACTTTGTACTGTCTTGATGATTTATATCACCAACTGTCCCCATTTTTGATGGACTGACCAGACTAATCAAATCTAAATCCTTAGGAGAGCACAGCAGGGTGTCAATGTTTTTCAAAATATGAACAGATTTTTTCCAGAACTTAAGATGACTTGGGGAGGAATGGCATTATTGAAATGGAAAGGTGTACCCAGTAGTACAAGTGCCAGACTGATGGGACAATTATGTTCTTACAAGACCAGATGGGTCAGATTATATGGGACTTCAAAAAGCTACCCTGCTGGCATCTTTGCCCAGTCATCTTCTGGGTACTGATCTTTAACCATTTTCATTGGCTGGGCTAAGATAACACAATTCCCACGCATTTCTGGGAATTGATTAAAGTGGAAGTAAGGGGCAAAACCTAACTAAGGTTGGATTCACACTGCTGCCAGATGCGGCTCGCAGAAGGGGTCCAGTGTGTCCCTGTTCTCAATTTCAGGGATGAATCAGGGCCGAATTTTTGGCTGAATTCGGCCCTGAAACGGAGCCAAAGAAGCACAGGATGCAGCCGCCACAGAGATATGTGAACCAGCTCCATAGAGAGCCAGTCACAATCTCCTGACATGCAAATACAAGCGCTGACATTTTTTTTTTTTTTGCTGACTTTGGTTCATCACAAAAATTAACTACTTAAATTTTTGCAAAAACATGTGACAAGTACTAGAAAGCCATAACAAATCTCACAGAAGTGGCTGTAGTCTTTAAAAAATGATACTGTGGTTGCATTATTTGGCCACCAAGGATACAACCAGTGCCTAGCAGAGCTGCAGATATTAGGCTGCATTCACACCCGAGTGTGACCGCTTACAGGCAATATTTTTCTGAGTATTTTTCTGTGTCACCCAAGCACTCATATGTGAACAGGTACAATTTAACCACAATTTTGGTTGTTGAGCACTTTGAGGCTTTGAGCGTTAAGCTACAAAATGCTGAGGTATGAATCTGGGCTTAGGGGGCATATGACCAGAGAAGAGACAAGAGTAGATTTCAGTTTTGAAATTGTTATTGCTAAAATTAATCCTGTTTTCAAACCTGGAGGTGAGATTCACTGTAAAAAAAAAAATCAAAGAATTCTTGTAACCCCTACCCAACGTCAAAAATATATCATATGGCTCAGTTTGTTTAGAAGTTTTTCAAGACATTCTTTAAATTCCATCCTGGTCTCCAAACTTTGAGTTGAGCTTTCTGCTCTTTGCTTGATAGGCTGTCTATTTATTGGCTCAGTTGTCTGCTTTATGCCGACTAATCAAATAAACTATTTGCATCTACTTCTCCTATTTTCACCTAGCACACAAGTTAAAGTATTTACATGCTGCTTAAACACTGACATATAACAGTCTTGGCAGAGTATTGTCTCCCTGAATAATGCATCAATGTATCATGGCCAATTTCAATATTGTATACATATAATATTTCATAATTTCATTTTGATCGGCTTCATATAAAATGTTTTTTTTTTGTGAAGTTGCAATTTCCGTACTGTATGGATTAGCAACAATACATTTTAAAATGAGCAATCCTGGACTGATTTCATATATATATATATATATATATATATATATATATATATATATATATATATATATATATATATGTTCTTCAAAAAGTTTTTTTTAGCTCTATTAAATATAATAAAGTGCAGAAACTTTTTGAAGACTGTGTGTGTATATATATATATATATATATATATATATATATATATATATATATATATATATATACACTCACACACACACATATATATATATATATACACACACACATACATACATACACACTATATATATATATATATATATATATATATATATATATATATATATATATATATATATATATATATATGTGTGTATGTGTATATATATATATATATATATATATATACACATATATATATATATAATATATGTGTGTATATGTATGTATATATATATATATATATATATACATACATATATATATATATATATATATATATATATATATATATATATATATATATATATATATATACACACACACAAATTTTTCTTATTTATTTATTTTACCAAATTCTGTTTCAAAACATTTCCTGTTCATTGCATATTCAAACCTCAAAGAATAGTTAAGATGCATTTTGTGCTTCCAGCCCACGCAGAAAAGAGGATTTATTTTCTAGGTGTGCAGTATATGACAAATTTATCTTGTGTATATTTAAAAAATAAAGTACCATTAAAAGAGCAGACATAATCATCGCCAAATGATGAGGGATAGCAGTATGCTCACATTACACTGTATTTAGTCTGTAACGGGTACATAATTCTGCAGTATAAACAGTTTTTTTTTATAGCAAAAGCAAACAGAATGGGGAAAATGTGTAAAGGCTGTCTACATTTTTTAAGCTAATCAGGGGAGAGGGATAGCCAGCCCAAGTTGACTGTATGTCATTTTCATTTCATCTTCAGCAATTCTTTTGCTGAAGACAAAAATTTCAACGTTATTGTTTTCAATACGCTTTAAGCTCATTTTACATTTTGCTATTTTGAAGTCATTAAACTATTTTCCCTTTAATAAAATTATGTTTAAATAGCTGTTTAAGAACAAGGGTATGATTCAAGGGTATTATGTGCATGTGATGCTCATCTTAAATGTGATAGCATTGGACCTCACTTTATAACGTGAATGGACATTCTTGCAGGAGTCATACCAATGGACCAGTGTATATTATATTGTTAAGTGTAGCACAATGTGACATGTTTAAAGAAAAACAGATACGCATTGGTGAGTAAGGATTAAGTACGGGGTCATTCAGCCATTGCACCAATGTCCTTTTTGCTTTTGTGTACAAGCCATTATTCTGAATTAGAAGCAAAGACAAGTAGTGTCTGCATAAACTACCCTCTAATATGTATAACCAAAAGCTCTCTGTATTCTATTTACACATTTTTTTCACACCAGATTCATACAATGTTCACCCAAGATTCACACATTCCCAATAAAGTGTGAGTAGAAAAATGCGTAAATCTTGGGTTAAAGCTGCGTGACTCTTGTGTAAAAATGTTTTTAAAGAGACCCCTAAATATTGTAAATATGACTCTTTATGACTGTTCTGTGATTAAATTAAATCACATTATTTGAAAACGTAAATGTTATATATTCCTTAATTTGCATGTTGTAAAGCTAATTTAGGGTATGGTTGAGTTATTTTTTACTATTGTGTCTTCTTCTAGTATAACGAACAAAATATAGTACACAGGATATGTAATCAGTGCTGCATGAGAAAATAACATTTAGAGAAGAAAGTCAATTTGATTTATTCCTTATATGTTGTAAAGTTAATTTAGGGTTCAAGTTGTATTCAACTGCAATAGTTTAACAGGAAATACACTTTTTTCGACAACTTATGAAAGGTTGTAACAGATCTGAAATTTATATATATATATATAGATATATCTATATATAGATATATCTATATATAGATATATCTATATATCTATATATATCTATATCTATCAATAAACAAAGTAACACACGTGAGATACAGGGGATGATTTACTCAAGGCAAGCAGGCTGTTTATTTTGCAAGGGAAGTTGCATTTTGCAAGGGAATTTTCCCCAAGAGCTTAGTGAAAGTGGTGAAATTTTACTTTGCAAAGAATACCCACTACCTGCCTGGAGTTTGTATATTCTCCCTGTGCCTGTGTGGGTCTTCTTCCGGGTACTCCGGTTTCCTCCTACACTCCAAAGACATGCTGGTAGGTTAATTGGCTCCGGCCTAAATGGGCCCTAGTATTTGTATGTTTGAATGTGAGTTAGGGACTAGATTGTAAGCTCCTTGAGTGCAGGGACTGATGTGAATGTGCAATATGTGTATGTGTAAAGCGCTGTGTAAAATTGGTGTGATATATAAGTACCTGTAATAAATAAAAAAATTACCAATCATGTGCAAGCAAAATGTAAAGTTTGCTTAAAACACTAAACTCTAGGAAAAAAATCCCCTGCAAAGTGAACAGTCTATTTGCTTTTGGTAAAACAACCCCCCACTTGTGGTCATTTGAATGCATCTGGACAGTCAAAAATTGAGGTTCAAGGATTGAAGCACCTTGGAGTCTGGCACCCTAAGATCAGTAAGAGGAAGAGGAAAAAAAACTAGTGGTGGGGGGGTGTTAAAATGGAAGGGGGAGGAGAAGAGGAAAGGAGAAGGGACAAGTTGCTTTTCATATTAGCATATTTACTGCATAATAAATTGCTTTGAGTAAAGAATAAGATGTCATCTGCCACACTTTCAAGCATTATTCAGTCTGGCAAAATCTTTTAATTTGTCTTCTTTAGACGTCTAATTTATTAGATTATATTTTAACAAAATAATTCATACATCAAATAAGATAAGCAAGTATAATATGTACTGCAGTCACTCGGAAATTACTAGTGGACTCAGAATCTCATATAATCTAGATTAAAAATGGTAGCACAAAGTTCAACGACAAGCTACCAAGCCTACTAATGTATTGCAACAAATCAGATTTCAGTTTAGTATAGCCAAATGAGAAGACAGATGAAATATGATTGACTTTGAGTTATCTTCATAAACTAATGTATTGCAGTATGTGAGGAAAAGCAGCAGTTATATAGATTCCAGTGAAAATTAAAAATTAGTCACATGGCTGAAAAACTACAATTACTTTTAAGGGGGATACAATAAATTACTTGGTGTCTGATATCATGTGTCATTCATGGAAACCTCTTCAGAGTAGCAATTTGCCCATGTAATGTAATCCTATATAGTTTGACCTCTTGAATGTGATAACGCTGACCAATGTTGTAAAACTGAACAGAAACCAAGATTCAGATTAATCTGTCTGAATTCAGCCCAAAGAAAAACAGCCATTATTTTTAGTGTGACCAAGTATTTCATCATGTGTACCCAATCATGTTGGGTCAAACCTTCGTACTGTGTTGATGACATGTATTCACCAACTGCCCCATTTGTTAATGGACTGACCAAAGTGTCAGAATCCTTAGGACAGGCTTTAGCATTGGTCTTGGTGTTTTTCAACATATAGACAGGTTTTGGGCAGAATTTACATTGTCTGGGGGAGAAGCTTAAATATCTATATTTCTTTATAGAAGAAGTAGTTGCAAACCCTCTCATATACCCAGTGAAGTGAAAAGCCTCGGATGATACACAGAGATTAAATAAATCCTCCTACATAAGTTGTACTTGTTTATCTGCAGTTATCTCTTCCATACACCCCTTCAAAGGGGCAGAATCTTTCTTCATCCGTCAGGAGCACAGAGGCGGGGGTGGAGAGCTGCAGTTACAGTGTGTGAGAACTGATTGCAGGAAAGGCACACACCCCCCTTCAAACAGGACAGGACTAAAGGAAGGATACAGAGCTGTGTTGTGAATAGGCAAGCTGTATTCTGAGCTATCCTCCCCATGACAAATGTATCTCTTGTATTGGGAAAACTTCTCAGAAGTGACTCATTCTGATAAGAGAGGAACAAAGCACCAGAGAGAAAACACTTAGAGCTTTGGGGAGAGATAAGTAAACACTACATATATACAGTATGTACTTTGTTCGGATTTCATGACTGAGGTTTACAACCACTTTAACTAATGTAAAAGTCTGGGGGTATACCTTTCAAGTTGTCCTATTACAATACTGAAGTGGACAGATGTACCCAGGTGTCAAAGTGCCAGGGCATTTGTGCTGAAAATGAACAGGGGCAATCACAACAGCAATCTCTGAGACTCATGTTCCTGTATCAATAGATGTATCAAATTATAAAGGAACTTTAAAAGTATACCCTGGAACATTCACTACTTCTGTGACAAAATACTTTTGTGCATAAAAAAATAAAAAATTTTTTTAAAAGGGATACATTTAATGCCTTACTGTAGTGGATATGGCTGCAAGGTTTTCAAAGAACAAGACTCCTTTGTTTGAAAGTTGAATCTGTCGTTTGCACTCAAAATGTACAATGATTTGCCCTACGGTTAACTAAGTATTTTTTTAAGCCTTTTTTAATTTGAATGGACAAAATACAGACACTTGTAGCGCTAAAGCTTTTGTTTTTCTTGCATCACTTCCAGTTTCACACTTGCAGGAAGAAAGAAAAAAAGAGAGGAGCTACACTGCTGGTCAAGATAAATATAACCCCTCTGGCAGGAGGGGGCAATTATCAGCGAGCAAATAAAACCCATGTTTATATGCCACTGCCACAAAGTGCTACACTTTGGTCCATTCCATGGCGAACATGATGCCATCACATGACATTTCAAAGACATTTTTTCCCAAAAGGACAAGTTTTGTATTCAGTGTATCATTAATCCTCTGCATTCTAAGACACTAATGTCATAAATGAGTCTGGTTTTTAAAATATTTTGTGTATGTAATTTATGACTGCTTAAGAAAACAAAGTAGGTATTGTAAAGTATCCGATTCAATTCACAGCAAGTTAATTTGTGACATCTCTGGGAAAGTACATTTCATCGCTCTACTTTGCCCATCATCATAAAAAGTGTTTTGAACCATAGCCAAGGTATACAGGGTGTCCTATCACATGCATACCTGCACAATGGGATGGCCTCCCGTAGATGCTTTCACCGCCCCTCGGCTTCCTTCCGTCTCATAATGAGCTCTGTGATGAGATTTGGGCTGCATTTCAATTCGCAGTTCATAAGGTCCTGACTGGGATGGCAGATGCCAATCAAGGGCCGGCAGAGAGGGGCTGTAATGGAAAAGAACAGCTATTTAACAGTGATTAAATATTAACACAAAATGTATTATCCCACACCACAGGAATTTGGCACTATTACTTTAGAGACCATGATTAGCAGGCCATCTTTCACTATCTTACATTTTAAATTTCATCAATAGGTCTAATGCCACGACATAAGTAATTTAAAAGGCCATGAAGCAGCCAAAACCTCTTTCCACTTCATGAAGATGAAGAGCCGCACAGCCGCTGATGCTACACTGGCTATTAGGCTGCTTAACTCAATGGAAATTCTGCGTGCATTGTTTCCCTTTCCACAATCTAACTGCTTTTACTCGTCCTCAAAGTGAACATATTAATATAAAAGCAACCAAACTATGGATAAATGTTACACACAGGGGAGCCTAATTTGTCTTATTGTAAATTTTACATTTTTATTTCCCTGAATAATGCAAACACATTTGGCAGCGCTGTGTCTTAAGCAATGCGGTTTAGCTATAGTCAGAAAATGGTGTAAAAATGGATATTTGTAGTACGTGAACATTTCCGGGGGCATATTTATGCAGTAGTAAAATCGATTTTCAGCAAACGTTCACTGCAGGTGAATCAGTTAATACAATTTAAAACCCATACGCCAGGAATATGCAAACTTTAGTGAATGTTTGGTAAATGTCATATTGATTACTTATTTTATAAATATATCCTTTGTTGTCCATGACTTGTATATTTTTATAATAAAAAGCACACAACTTGAGGCAAATCTCATTCAAACTGTAGTAGGTATAGGATTAGATCACTTAGATCTTTTTTGTTTAATCCTTTTTATAGTATCCTTCAGGTCATCCAAGTATATATTTCTCTTACATAATAAAAGATAATCATCTGACCCAGTTAGGCAGTACTGTAAAATAATTACAATTATGTATTTTTAAAGCTAGTACAAGTGACTGCATCTTTTTCTATGCTTGCTTCATGTAAACCCCCTGCACAGCAAGACTCACAGTGAGAGGAAGTGGCAGCACGGTGAGCCAAAATGTGTACAGTTCTATCAATCTTAAAGTGTTACTAAACCCAGGACCCTGCATTCACTATATCTGGTCTCCCGCAGTACACAGAGCATGGAAATTCAATTATTAAACTGTTAAAGTGCTTATTAATAAACTGCTAATCCTTTTTTTCATCAGCAGTATATAGCAGTCTTGTGACTTCTATGAGTGTCTGGTTAAAGCTTGTAGGAGGAGTTTTCATTCTACTCTGACTGTCCTATGAGGCTGCAGGACCCCTGACCCTCTGTCTGGACAGTGATGATTGGCCCTGTGCTGATCACATGAACTCTCCCAAGAAAAAAAAAAAAAAAAAATCTCCAACAATACACACCAAACCGAGCATGTGTAGCCTGTCCCCTGGCTTGTATAATATTCGGAGATATATTGGAGTCAGTGGAAGAACATGATCAAAGGAGACAGGATCGAACAGCCTTTTTACACAATGCAGAGGATTAACCCCTTAGGTTCCACAAGCATGCTTTTTCTGCATATACACAGATTTTATTGTTGTGGGTTTAGTAGCACTAACTATAGGAGCTTGCTGGGATAAGAAGAGCATATAATGATGACTTTCCATGAGTACTGATGCTTCTAAATTTTTTGGGTCACAATGCGACGAATGGGCTGGCAACAAAGCTGAATTGCTTAACTGCAGAGAAGAAAAGTGAGGTTTTCGCTCTTTCTGCAGCTTGTTAAGAGTAGCTGAATTACAAGAATGTCTGAACAAAATTAAGAATCTTTCACAGGCAAAGCTTTTAAAATCTTTGTATTCCTTAGTATTTACGTATCTATTGACCTGGAGTTCTGCTGTAATTATTAGGATACAGCAATGGAGTCATACCCCAATGTGTGGTGAATATGCTCAGTTTTACAACTGTGAGAGTCTACAGTATATACATTACAGATAGTAAAAATGGTGTTTGCAAAACTTAAAATGTTTGTCTGGCCAAAATCAAAAAGCAAGTAAAAAGGAATTCAGTTCAGTACATCTTTGCAATACTGCAAATGGATTTTAGCAAGAACACTGCAAATACCGAAAAATACCTGTTCATTTTACCAGAAGTCCAGTGATCTTCTAACTTCCTCTAGTGAGCTGACAACTCTGCCTCTACTGCATTGAAATCCTAAACAATGTTGTCAGCCCAGTCAAAGATTTGAAAAAATGTATTATCTGCACTACACACCTAGCTCTTCTTGTCGTATTTATTATTGTCAATAAAGTGAATGCATATAACCATAATTCTACCCGAAAATCAACCTTGCTTGATGCTTTCACTACTCTTGGCTTGCTCACAAGGAAGGAGACTTCCGCTATCCTTGTGAACAAGCCAGAGGTGGTGAAACACGACAAGAAGGTTGGTTTTCGGGTGGAGACACTGTTGTATGTGTTCTGCTGAGAATGAATAAATACAGCAGGAGGAGCTACGTGTAGATTGTAGATGATACATTTTTTTTTCATACCTCTAATGGAGAGTGGAGGCAGACTACAGTAGCCAGCACTAATGTGTAACAGGAGCGAGTCTTAAGTGGAGCTATGGATTTGGGTATGTTAGTGTTCTTAGCCCTGCTCTTGCCAGTTGGACTCCAGAACACCACCGTCTCGCCTCAGCTACATAACATAAGGGGAGGTATTCTGTAGTTCAGCAGGGGAGAACTTAAGCAGGGCTGATAATTAGCAGATATTTTTCTGTATTTGCAGTGTTGGGAGATTGTGCATGTCTTGTAAAAACGTACTGAATATGTCTCTTTACTCTTCCCACTTTGCTGTCTACTTTAAAAAGCACCAAATAGTTTCACCATTTCCTCTACCCACATGCTAAGCTGATTTTCATTTAAAAATATAGGCATTAAAACATTGGTACAGTCATATTTTTTTTGTTTACAGTGGATTTATTCCAACAAATAGTTTTTTAGCCATAATACAATATTATATGAAAGAAATAAAACATAAACAATACATTTTAGAGTGGTATTTCACAGTCTCTCTTTGTAATTTAGTAATACCAGACATACATGGTCTAATCATTTCACAATATGCAGTATTTGAATCATGCACTGGGAAACCATTAATCATCAATCTCTAGAATTACATATAAGGAAGATGGTGCAATTATCAAAAATCTAGGAGATTCAATTAACAAACACCAAGATGTTTGTTAAATAAAGAATTTGAAAAAAAACAACAAACATCAAGATAAGGACCCTAATTTTCTAAAAATTGACAGTTTTTTTCAGTAATGCGTTTAAAAATTACAGTAAAACTGCTGAAATGATTGATTCTTATCATGATGTAAAGCTTTGTGAATTGAGCCTAAGGTTTCTTAAAGGGTTTGTAAACCCTAAAAACAAACTTTTCAAATTTCCCTTTTGGCTCGTAAAATACACACATTAAAAGCATTTTGATTCCCAGCTTTCTGAGTGGATTGCAGACTGGTCCCCTATGTTATGGAGAAAAGGATAGGAGAGGTCTACGGCAGTCCTAATATACTTCATGTCGTAAGTTGACAAAGCTGCTTCCTTATAGATCCAGTACAGTGAGTGAAAGTTGTCGCCAGGTAAAATGTCCAAATATAGGGGGCCTTTCACATGGGTGGACTAATCAGTTCTGCCTGTCAGTTTTTCAGGTAGACCCGATTGGACTCTTCAGTCTCCTCTATGGAGCGGCGGGTGTCAATGGACATGTCAGTTGTCACCCACTGACATCCGATCCTGTCCGCTAAAAACAGACGGACGGGGCTTCCCATCTGTCTGGTGGATTGGATGGGATGGCAGGTGTGTAAATGGACAGGCAGTCCATTTACATCTGGCCGCCAATAGAGGAGAGTGGGCTGTGTCTGTGTCTACTCTGCATAAGCGGACATAGACCAGCCATCTGCCTGCTCAGTGGGGATCAGTGGACAGATTCCCTGCTGAGCAGGCAGACTGCAATGGAGCCTGACCCGTGTGAAAGAGCCTAAAACTAATGAAGCCATCGCATCTGAGGCCTGGTAAACTACAATAGATTACATATTTTCTCTTGGATTTAGATGTGGATTAAACTTCAATGACAGGCCAGTGAAAATGATTGGCCTTGAAGGTCTATTCCATAAAAGATTATATCTATTAACAATATATGACTGCTTGCTAATTATTTTACTTCCTGGCTTTTTGCAATTCTACAAGAATACA
The DNA here is from genome assembly GCF_042186555.1 of Aquarana catesbeiana. NCBI lineage: Eukaryota > Metazoa > Chordata > Amphibia > Anura > Ranidae > Aquarana > Aquarana catesbeiana. The sequence goes on from NC_133328.1 coordinate 417,211,798, forward strand.
GAAGGAAGATCTCCGCCAGAATTTCTAGATTGGTCCAACTGCAACAACTATTGAAAGTGTCATGATTCCAAGATAGGTTCTCCAGAATTTACAATACAGAAATAGTTTTGAATCCCAGCTGTTAAAGAGTTATGCCTTTGTTTTGGGTTTGTGGTTAGCTAGCGACACAGCCAAAACATGCCAGGAGGACCACCAAGATGAAGAAAATGTAGCTGTCAAGTGATTCGATCTGTTAGTCTCTCTGCCTACCCAAATTTGAATTACAAATTTTGGGTAGACACAATCTTTGATGCTTACATAAACACTTAATTTCCATACATTGTGAGAATGGGAATGGTTATGGAGTACATCTTCCTTTTTTGTGTGGGGTAATCAAAAGCCAGTCATTATCAGTAATTTATGGGTAGATAAGGACCAGTACAAGGTTACTCACATCATAAGTCAGCAAAAACAGTTAAGTTGCTACACTTTATAATATTCTGTTCAGTAACGCATCCATAGTGCTTGGTTCAGTTCTATCAAGGGGCACACTGGGGTTCATCTACTAAAACCGGAGAGTGCAAAATCTGGTGAAACTGTGCACAGAAACCAATCAGCTTCAAGGTTTTATTGTCAAAGCCAAATTGAACAAGCTGAAGTTAGAAGCCGATTGGCTACCATGCACAGCTGCTCTGGATTCTGAATGCTCCAGTTTTAGTAAACCTCCCCCTCTGAATTGACCTTGTATATTCTCCCTATGTTTTTGTTTTTTCCCAAAACCCAAACTTTTACTGGTAGGTTAACCTGAACCCACCCAAAGTGGCCCAAATATGTGTTAACAGTGGTAAACACAATAGATTATAGACACCTTTTGAGGCCAGGGGCTGGTATGAATGGTGCTCTGCGCCATTTAAAAAAAAATTGGGGAATTAGGCAGTGCCATAAAAATATTGGCAATAAATTATAATAGGATACAATGCATCTTTTCAGCTTAATGTTGCATTATAATACAACAGGCACATTATGCTCAAACCTGTGCAAGGTTCCTTTCCAAACCCAGGAAAATATAGTTTTATGGGATTTTTTAGGGAAGCAATTCACTGACAATGTTCCCACTCTTAAACTTTATTTTGACTTAAATAGATTTTTCCCAAAGGGTAAATAATATTCGGCCACAGCAAGAATTCCAAGAAATTCTGAATGCTGGTTTTTATTTACATCCGATTTAAAGCCACTCAGGTTTCCCTCCTTGCTACTTCTTATTAACAGCAAGGGCCTAATATTTGCATCTGTTTCAGAACAGAAGGCTTGCCTATACATATTGTTTTTATGCCCAGGGATAATCCTTTTTAGAACTTAAAAACATAAGAAATGTTTAAAAAAGAGCCAAAATGCACAGGTTAGATAATTTACCTTTTTCAGGTAAATGGAATGAAAGACGTAAGGGGGTCTAATTATAACCATTTTAACACAAAATGTAAATACCATTCAGCCAGTATTTGCGCATTTTTTAAATTTAATCCAATTCTAAAAATGGGTAAATCCTGGGTGAAGGAAGTGTGAATATTGGGTGAAAACATTTATAAATTGAACCCAAAGCGTATATGTCTTGCCAAAAAAAAGAAATCAGTACTTCTCTTTATTATATACACATTTCCCTATTTTTAAAATGCTGCAAGGAAATAAAAATACTAATTGATCCTCTCAGAAGTTCTGTGAGGGCATAACTTCCTGTGCACGCTGCTTCTCTTGCACTTAATTCTTAAGCAGTATTATCAGTCCTGCTCAGTTCACCTATGTGGACTACAGAATGTCTCCTAGGGTGAGAACACTGCTCCTCCATGGATACAGCACAGTGATTGAATATTGTCAAGCTAGGACAAGAAGTGTAGTTACTGGCAGGATCAACAATGAAACGTAAATGAAAATGGTGTCCACATGACTATCAAATAAAGCATCAAAAACAGGTATCCAAAGTTATAGTAAAAATATTATTGGATATATTACAGTGTGTATTATTTGGTGTAAGTTCACAAACACTTTAAATGTTATTCCTATAAAGCAGGGGTCTCCAAACTGCGGCCCTCCAGCTGTTGCAGAACTACACATCCCATGATGCATTGTAAAATTCTGACATTCACAGACATGACTAGGCATGATGGGAATTTTAGGTCCTAAACAACTGGAGGGTCATAATTTAGAGACCTCTGCTATAAAGCAACATAATTATACATTCAAAAATGACTAAACGCAAAAAAATAATGACCCCGATTTACTGAAGAATGTTCACATTCTTTGAAGATGCGCTTCAATTAATCGATCCTGTGAAAGGCAATTTTTTTTATATAGTTTTTAGTTATTCTCTTCATCTACACATGACTGGATAACTGAAGTAAACTTTCACTCTTTTTTGCACTAACATTCTCTTTTAGTAAATTGGCCTTAATGGAGGCTGAATCCAATATCACAGAGTTACAATGTAGGGTGTGTTTTGATGCAACATACCCATGCTAATAATTGTGTATATTATAAACCAATATTAAACAATAAGTCATAACACATTAAAGAGCAGCAGGAGGAAGTAAGTCTGCAGCCCTTTTTTTAAAGCAAAGTGGAAAAAAGTCACTCCATTACGTAGTCGCTGACCCCAGTGACGATTCCCTTTTTTTTTTTTTAAATTGCTACAAACATTTATGTTGATGGACTCTCACTGTGGAAGGAAGTTTAGCTAAAATGTGCGATTAACAAAATAATCTACATTTCTGTTTGGTGCCAGCTTTCAGTGGCCCAGAGCAAAAGTCACAAGAGGTCAGATGGAAACATTCTGAATGGGAGCAGGAAACAGATTGAGACCAGAACAGTGGAAAGCTGTGCGATCAGAATCTGTATTAAGATCATTCCACTGAAGCTCATCACTGTTAAAATTTTCCTAGAAAACAAAAATGTAAAAGATCTGAAGCATCTTGCCCTGTCAAGCCAGATCTGATCTACAGGTTGAAGTAAAACTGTGCACCATGCACAGAACTTTAAAGGGAAAGTCCCTTTTACATTCTGTACTTCCTTAGCATGGCTGCTACTCTAATATTAGTTTTATTGTAGGTCACAGTATAAAAATAAAACAGAGCTGCACTTAAGGCAATGGAGGCATCTGGAGCAGTTGTTAGTACAGCGGATCCTCTCGAACTCTTCAGTTTTTTTGTTTTTTATTTGTTCAGCTCGCTGGGTTGAATATAAAAAAAAAAAAAACTGCAATGTGTACCAGGCTTAAAAGAGAACTATGGGATTTTACTTTTTTTTTAATCATACTTACCTAAGTGGATGCAGCATCAGTCAGATGCTGCATCTGTCCCCCGCTGGCTCTAAGGCTGAGAACCAAGTGATCAAACGCTGCCGATCGCTTGGTTCTCAGAGCACCTTGAGCAGAGAGCTGGTCACTGTCAATCACCGGCTCTCTGCTCCCCCCCATGCTCACTGGAGCACTGGGCTATGGACTGGGTACCATATAGTCATGATCTTTCCCAAGCCTGATCCCTGCATATCCATTGTGTGTGGATGCAGGAATCTGCTTTTTGAATGAAAAAAAACTGAACATGTATACCCTGCTTAAGGCTAGCCATAGATGAACCGTTTGTTTCCATTCAGCCAAACAGATTCCTCATCCCATTCACATAATCAAGGTGGAGAGAAGAATTCTCCCCACTGAGACACTGTATTCTGACAGAGGAGACTCTCCACTACCAGAATGCACCTATCAGCAGCTGCAGCCCACTGGTTGCAGTAGCTGATCGAGAAAAAATTTCCAGCAAGCCTGTTCAACAGAAGTCAATTGTTAGATCGACTTCTGTTGAGTAGACATGGCCGCACATGGATCAAAATTCAGCCAGTCCCTGTTGAACCAGACAAATTGTATTCCATGTGTGGTCAGCTTTAGGCTAGCCATACCGAGGCTGAACAAAACCAAAAATCAATCAATTCCCCTATACGTGGGAGATAGCACAGATGGTGGAATTTTTCCTGCAAGCTATTGAATTCAGCTTCTACAGCTGCCTGAATACCCAAACACTGACTGCATTTGACAGAATGTAGTCACTGTTCGGCCAGCAAATTTCCACCCAGCTCCCTTGATTTTTCAATCAACTTTTTCTGAGCCAGGTGGCTCTGATAGGGCCACCCATAGTTTGAATTTTGGCCAATTCAGCAGGAATCGGACATAATTTTAGCTATTTATGGTCAACTTAAGGAGACACAAGAATCATAAAATTTAATATTGCTCATATTTACAATATGAAAGCATTAATGCCTAGACATTGTCATTGTCATAAATGATATAGCCAACGTTAGACCCTACGGTACAGGGCAGCAGTCTTCCTTAATAAAGCAGCACAAAATATGTACAAGAACCTTCAGCAGCCAGGAACATTTCACCCTTCATAAAATGAGAGTAGTCAGAACAATATGAATTACTTCACCTTAAATAAGCATGGCAGACTTTATATTTCTGCAGAGCAAAATTAGTGAAAGATGAATGTTTATGGATGGCCTTGCATTTAAGAAGTCAAATGAAAAGCAGCTTAGTCTGGTTAGACATGTGGACACCTGTGTTGTAAACACAGAATTCCAAAGCATAAAAGGAATTTCATTTCCTCAGGGTTTTATTACAGACTTGTAGACTAAGTAGCCACCTGTTTTTAAGGCTAATAGAAACCCATTTCAATGGTCCCCTTCTATAGATCCCTATGTCAGATATTAGAAATTACAGATCCACTAGCTATAGATATTTGTTAACAAAGGGTATATTTGAACAATTCTACAAAGCCATTCTGTGACTTCAAACCAGCTTCTCAGCAATAAACCCAATACCTACTACAAGTACATTTTTAATACATGAAAGCTTAAACAAACAAGTTTAATTTCAATAATGTATGCAAATTAATAGCAGGTCTACTGCCACTTTGTGCATTTATAATAGCGGAAGCTTTGTTGACATACAGACCCCATAACAGTTATTTATGGATCAGTGAATTCTACTTAACCTCTGGAAACCCAGGGGTTAAAGTAATTAGAATAATGTAATTTGTCCCTTTTTGTCATTACGTGAAGAACGAAAGAAGTGCAAGCGCTGTGTAAACCCTGATTCACCAGGGGGCCAAGAGATGATAGGCAACTACTCATAAGTGAGTTGGTGAGCTGTAAGTGGTGATTTCCTGACCTTCAGCAGCAAAACTGAGAAGCGTGAGTATATGTTTATGTGACTCTTAGAATGACTTTCCTGCCTTACTCTTTTAACACTTCTTTTGTGAAGGCTTGACATCCATGTTAATGAGTGTGTTGTATCACTTCCAGATCACATACTCATTTAGAAATGACATTTTTTTTCAGGCCTGTGAGCCTTCAGTCAGTGGTAAGGGCTGCCTTTTTTCTATATTAATGTACACCTGAGACCTAACCATACTTAAGGCAGACTCTATGTCTCTACGTCTGTAGAAATGTAGAAAGTGGTACGATAATTTCAGGCACCAGCAAACCATCAAACACAGAACATTTGTGTACAGACTATTTCAGTCTGATGAAAATGCAAATTTTATTGTAAGCACACAAGGTCTCCTAGTACCACCTATCCTTATACTGTAGTTTATCCTAGATGTAAAAGTTAATCCCATCACAATGCCGAACCGTAAACCCCCCAACACTCATGCTAACTAAAGATTTATATACAGTACTTAAATATTTTCAGGCCCTTCTGGTGTGATCACGGGATCTCCCCTGTGTCAGCCAACAACGGTTGCAGGGGAGAGAAGAGAGCGCTCCAACAGCAACTAGTAAGGCCTGGAGTGAGGACGTCACTCATAAGCTTCAATAGCCCATGGCTCCTTTCCTCTGAAGCAGTGCTGGCTGATGGGGGGGTGCTGGATAGCATGACTGGACTGGAGCGGCCTGAAAATAGGTAAGTATATACATCTTTTTATACAGGTAAAGTCTGGTACACACCACTAGACTTTTCTTTTTTCATTCAACCCAGCGGGTTGAACAAAACAAGACTGACAGCTCCGGGTGGAGCCACTGTACCAACAATCCAATGTTAGTACGGCGATCTCCCCTGCTGAGCTATTGTGTTCTGACAGGGAGACGCGCCCCCCCCCCCCGCCAGAACACTATTAGTCACTGGCTGAGAGTGCTGATCAGGAGTCGGACCAGCTGCCATACACACAGGCCGAATGTTGGCCAGTTTCTATTGAACCAACCGATGTCACCCGACATTTGGCCTGTGTGTACTAGGCTTTAGTTAGCATAGGTGTTGGGAGGGGGACAGGTAGTTTTAAGGTTAGTTAGGTGTGAACTGGAATTCTACTTTACAATAAACCAGTCATGATAGAAACGTGAAGGCTGCATTTGCGAACCCCTACTTCTAAAAATTCGACTTTAATACTCTGAAGATTTGGCTGCTGAATGACCAGGTAATTTTTTGCGATTTGGCACTGCGTCGCTTTAACTGACAAGTGCGCAGTCGTGCGGCGCTGCACCCAAACAATGATGTCCTTTTTCCCCCCAAAAATAGAGCTTTCTTTTGGTGGTATTTGATCATCTCTGCGGTTTTTATTTTTTGCACTATAAACAAAAAAAGAGCGACAATTTTGAAAAAAACACAATATTTTGTACTTTTTGCTATAATAAATATCCCCATTTTTTTATAAAAAAAAAAAAAAAAAACTACTTTTTTCTCAGTTTAGGCCGATGTGTATTCTTCTACATATTTTTGGTAATGAAAATTGCAATAAGTGCATATTGATTGGTTTGCGAAAAAGTTATAGCGTCTACAAAATAGGAGATAATTTATAGCATTTTTATTATTATCTTTTTTTCTACTAGTAATGGCGGCGACCTGCGATTTTTATTGGGACTGTGACATTATGGCAGACACATCAGACACTTTTGATACATTTTTGGAACCATTGGCACTTATACAGCGATCAGTGCTATAAAAATGCACTGATTACTGTAAAAATTACACTGGCATGGAAAGGTTTAACACTAGGGGGCAATCAAGGGGTTAACTGTGTTCTAACTGAAGGGGGGGTGGGACTGTCTAGGGGAGATGACAGATCGCTGTTTATACTTTGTGTGAACACATGATCAGTCTCTTCTCCCCTCAGAGAACCTGGATCTGCGTGTTTACACACACAGATCCCGGTTCTCGGTGTGTCACGAGCGATCGCTGGAGCCCGGCGGTCGCACACTCGCAACGGATCAGGGGGCGAGCAGTGCACGCGTGCCCCTAGTGGCCACTGGGCAAAGTGACATTACATAACGTTGTTTCGCCCAGCCATGCTATTCTGCCTCAGTAAAACTGCGGTGGCTGGTTCGGCAAGTGGTTAAGCTTTGACAATAAAAATCTGGAAGCTGATTGGTTTCTATACACAGCTGCACCAGATGTTATACCCTCCAGTTTTAGTAAATCAACCCCTATATGTCCTACATGCTGTAATAAAAATGTACAATGGATCATCATGTTCTCATGAACCAGCCCACATGAATAAAACGCATCTTGCCTATAAAATGTGTGAATTAATCAACAGCTATATTGAGGGCCAAGGTAAATCTTAACTGATGAAAACAATAAGAGAATCTGAGAGTGAATTCTCATTTTTCAAGTGGCACCGAAGGACCTGTTAAGTTTTTTCATTAACGTCTTATTTGGCATACAAGAAATGACTCTATAAGGTCTTCTGTGTTCCTGATATAGAGTGTGATTCCAGATGTTCATGGAGCAATGGTCATTACCAAGCCCGTGTTCCTCATAAGTGTGAGGACTACAGCTGCTGCATGTCAGGTCAGATGTAAACATTCAAGAAGCATTTACAAACCCTTGAGTTGTTAGTGACGTAATCCTATTTATTACTTCACTTTCATTGAATACAAGTCTCTGAGTGTAAGTTAGAAATTTGTCTGTATATTTCAGTTTCCGCATCAGCCATCAGAAGATAAAGGTCTAGCACGTAAGAAACACACATTATTAACCCTTTCATTGACATGCTTTTTTTAATTTTAGAAATCCAGTAACTTACATAAAGATATTGTTTGATAGCTACAATATTAAAGCGCACCTCCAAGACCCCCCTCCAAACTCCAAAAATTCTATGCAACCCCCCATTTGATCTGGACATGTGATATCCCATAGAAATTAACCTAATGCACTGGTAGCAGGCACCACCTGCCACTATTGACAGCAAATTGTAAAAAGGCTCCAATGCAACCTGAGAAAAGCTAAACATGCAAATCTTGACTATTTAGAATGTGAAGAACTGCCATCTCACAATGTAATGCCGCACCTCTAAACAGGTCACTTACATTGCATTGTGGTATATTTATGGGGTCAACCACGACACTACCTGCCCCGAGTTTGCATGTTCTCCCTGTGCTTGCATGGGTATTCCGGTTTCCTCCCATGCTCCAAAGACATGCTGGTAGGTTAATTGGCTCCTGTCTAAATTGGCCCTAGTACTGTATGTGTATGAATGTGAGTTAAGGATCTTAGATTATAAGCTCCTTGAGGGCAAGGACTGATGTGAATGTACAAATATAATATATTTAAAGCGCTGCGTGAATTGTCAGCGCTATACAGCATAAGTACCTGAAATAAATAAATAAAAGAATAACTACATACAAGTCTGGCTTGAATGGAGGCAAAGGTTTGGATGCCGCACACCGGATGTAGTAAAAAAACTTCACTTTATTGAAAAAATGGGATCATCAAAATAACAAGACTGTCATGCAGAAAGTACAGATAAGCTGACGCGTTTCGCACTCAGGACTGAGTGCTTACTCATAGCTATGAGGACTGAGTGCTTACTCATAGCTATGAGTAAGCTATGAGTAAGCACTCAGTCCTGAGTGCGAAACGCGTCAGCTTATCTGTACTTTCTGCATGACAGTCTTGTTATTTTGATGATCCCATTTTTTCAATAAAGTGAAGTTTTTTGACTACATCCGGTGTGCGGCATCCAAACCTTCGCCTCCATTCAAGCCTGCTTTGTCTAGCATTCAGCCAGCACCTGGAGCTCTTCTGCTCTGAAACTTCCACTTACACCTGGGTCAGTGTCAGCCTGAGCGGTGGAAATACTTTCTTTGCTTGTCTACATACAAGTCTGGGGGCTCTCTGTTAAAGCTGCAGGCTCATAGATATTTGCTGTCAGCATCAGTTGTCATCAGGTGGTAACTGCAATTATCCAATAGGCTCCGAGTGAATGAGCTCACTTGGGCCCTGTGTTCCCAGCTTTGTTTAGCATCTTTTTAATGTTAGTTGGCACTTGTAATCAATAGAATCTCAATAAATTCTGATTTGAGTTCCAATTTTTATTAAATAAATCTTCCTATGGTATAGTATATAGTATAGCTGGTACCTCCAAGTGCTGCCCATAACCTCTGTTAGCTTCTACAGTACCCTGGGAGGTTCGAACTCTGAAAGCTCTAATAAATAAATACCAATTTAAACTAGGAATCGGCATCTGGTCAACCCCTTCCACCACATTTTGTGATTGGAACATCAGTGATTTGTTTCCACACTGACCAATATGAAATGTAGAACACAGGGGCAGGACCAAGGGCCGGCTTCCTTTCTATCAACGAGTGAGGTTAAATATTCAATTTCTTGTAGCTAGACATAGGTGTATTCAACCCAAATGTCTGCATCATGTGTACTATACCCCACATCAGTGGTCTACCTTTTGCCCATTGGTAGATTCCACGTGCCCCAAGTGCAGTATGGACCTAGGTACCTTTACTCATGTATTCTGAACTAGTCCTAAATTACAGGATTTTTGGAGACGTGGTTCAGATTGTTATTGCTGTGGTGCATCTTACTCTGTCAGCTGATCCTCTAATTTTCTCCTTGGCATTATTAACAATATTGAGACTTCCAGCTATCTTTTATACTGCTTTCTACGCGAAGAGGGAAATTATGTTAAAATGGTAATCTCAATCTCCTTCTTCTTTGGGTGGAAGAATGCGATTAATGAGGTGCTACCCTTGTAAGAATGACCTATGCCAGCAGAAACTGCCCCAAAGATATGGTAAAATTCAGGCCAATTGGTGTTGATCCATGCTCTTCTACTACTGCAAGACTCTTATTCTGGGAAGTTGCCTTAATTGATTTTCCACAACTCTAAAAGTTTATTACTTTATTTTACACATTTCTACATACAAAATGACAAAATATCTCCTTCCTCCTCACCCTGCAAGTATCATTTAAAAGTCATCTCCTTTTCGTATTTGACCACTGCTATAGATGCCATTTTTGACTTTGGTCTACTACCCATCACTTTGATATTGTACATGCCTTTGGGAAAAGTGTGAGTGCTTTCTTTCTGGACCTTGTATTTACCTTGTAACTGGAGGTGATTATTTCTCATTTCTTACTGATCATTTTAGTACATGCTGTACAGTATGGTACACTGCTGTCACTGTCTGTACCTGTTTCTCTAAAATTCAATAAAAGTTTTCTGGAGAAAATATTCAATTTCAATTTAAGATGTTTAATTACATCAATAAAACACTGTACAGGGAGCTTTCAGAGCCTGAAGTGTGAACTTTAGCATCAACTTTAAAATAGACTTATGCCGCGTACACAGGATCGGAAATGCCGCCAGCAAAACTCTGATGAGAGCTTTTTGTCGGAAAATGCGACCGTGCTTATGCTTCATCGGTCTTTTGCTGGCGGAATTCCAGCCAGCAAAAGATTGAGAGCATGTTCTCTATTTTTCGGTCCGGAAAAGTTCCTATCCGAAAATGCGTTCGTCTGTATGCAATTCGGATGCGCAAAAAAATCACGCATGCTCGGAAACAATTTGACGCATGCTCGGAAGCATTGAACTTCATTTTCTCGGCTCATCGTAGTGTTGTACATCACCGGGTTCTTGACGGTCGAAAGTTCAGAGAACTTTTGTGTGACCGTGTGTATGCAAGGCAAGCTTGAGCGGAATTCCGTCAAAAAAACCATCCAAGTTTTATCTGATGGAAATTCCGATCGTGTGTACGCGGCATTAGGCTTTGCCCATGCAGAGCAAATAAATAAATGCATATAACTGAGCACCCTCTGCTTATATTCCCCTTCCCCCACTGGAGAACTCTTTTTCCCACAGTGTAATGCTGGGTGACCGAAAGCCCAGTCACAAGCCCTGAGCACGGTCACATGGGGTTGGGCACTTAACCCTGTGTAAGCTCTAACTAAAACAATTTCGTTACACAGAGTTTTTTCATTTCACTCTGTCAGGTGAACAGGGAGAGAAGGTAGGTTAGTATATGCAAGCAATTAAAGTGGTTCTAAACTCTCACATACACCCAGTGAAGTGACTAGGTGATTCACAGAGATCAAACAAATCCTCCTACATAAGTTTATATGCAGTCCTCTCTTTTCTAGAGCCCTAGTATTTTTGCAGCTTTTTTACAGAATTTTTTACACCTTTTACACCTTGTGTGAGCTACTGGAAGAAGGGGGCGTAGGAGCTGATTGGAGGAAATAGACACACCCAATTTCACACAGGAACAGAGCTAAGGCTGTAAATCACAAGCTATATGCTGGAGCTCCCAGTTTTTTTCTCCTGGTAAAATTAGACATAACTCATGCAGATAGAAGTGGAACAAGTCAGCAGACAGAAATGACATTTGGTGCTTTGGATTGAGATAAGCACACACTATAGAGGGATATGCTTTGTTCATATTTCCTTGAACCTTTGAAATGTAAGTGCCCTGTAGAATCAGCTGGTCTCCTGAGCTCTTGCCCTGATATCCAGTTTTAAAGTGGCTCCTTTCCTTTGCAGGGTTCTATTCAGCCACCCTTGGATATGCACTCCTAGCCAGTAGCTGTGTGCTACTACATACACAGGCAGGAAGACTAGGATAGAAAGCCACTCAAATGTTCCCCACCTTCTCTTAGACTGAGAACTGAGTGATCAAAGACTGATGATCGCCCAGTTCTTGGTCTACATTGAGCAGAGATCCAGTGACTGTCAGTGGAGTGGGTGGCAGCAGCTGGCCCAGGCACTCAGTGGCGTACTGAGAAGCTGAGCCAGCTGCCAGTCAGGCATCTGGGTGGATCTCGACATTAAATTTAGGATTCCTCCAGAGTCTGGACCGGCTGAGTGACGTCAGCCGACAGAGGACTTAATCCCGCTGTCAGCGGAATCTAAGTCAAAGGAGTGAAGTACTAAGTGCACTCCAGTGATTCACAGGAGAAGTAGGACATAAGGAGGTCTGTCTCTACTTCTCCTTTAAGCCTGGCATCATTTGTTTTGTTTAGTAATGTCAAATCAATGCGTAGCCAAATCAAGATTTTTTTTTACTATTAAATTTTTTAAACATGCAAATATTGATGGCAATGTATGATTACTGAGCTAGTAACAACATTATTTCAGTTCTTCCTCAACAGATTGAATATACTAAACCCAAGCTGCAGCCCTTTGCACTTATTGTTCCGCCCTCATGGCCCCTGCACATAGTAGCCCATATTTTTGTGCTCATCCAGGCCAGTGAGGGACAAATATTTTCTTTAGACTGGTTTCTAGTAGTTGCATAGTTTGTTTATTGCTTTTGCACTCTGATTTTTTTCTGCGCTGTCCATTTCTTTTCTCATTTCATGTTTTTTTTTCTTCTCTGATTCCTAATTATGGATCTTGCAAGTGAAAATATCAAATGTTGCACAATTTTTTTAAGATGGTTGTAGAGGGAACAAATGCAGAGGCACTGATTTTTAAAGGGTCGTTAAGAGCAGTGGAGCAGTGATAGCATTCTTGTGTAACACTTTTCAGTCTATAGCATGGTACACACTATTCGTTCTTTTTCATTCAACCCAGAAGGCTGAACAAAAAAGAAAAAAAAAAAAAAATCGAGGAGCTCGGTACTAACTTTGATATGTGATGTTAATACAGTGATCTCCCTGCTGAGCTATTGTGTTCTGTGCCCCTCCCCGCGCCAGAACACACTGGTCGGATGTCGATCAGCTGCTGGTTTTCCAGCATGCCTGTTCGACAGAAGTCAGACATTAGGCCAGCTTCTGTTGGACAGGCCGTTGTACTGGGTGAATGTTGACTGGTTTCTGTTGAACCGGCCAATACTGGCTGATATTCAGGCCTGGTGTACCAGCCTTTTGAAGATCTCCTGAAGCATGTCTGCAGTCTCTGACCAGCTCCTATGGTACACCCATAATCTTTCTGTAACATACAGTACCTGTTGTCTCCGACTATCTTCTACTGCATGTCTGCAGGTTCTGACACCTTTCATAGCATTACATTTACTGGATATTATGTGCCACCCTTTGGGGATGTCTTACTTGAGCCCCCTCCATTTTAAGTAAGTTGACCAACACTTTACTAGACATAAACCAACTCATAATTGTGCGCAAGGACTAATACATTATTAATAATATAAATTGTGGATCTTGCACAAAATGCAGCAACTTTGTTAATTCCTGTGAGCTGCACTGAAGGTTATCGTCCTTCCTAGCTATCTTCTGCAATGCCTTGCATAACCCACCCCCCAATAAAAAATTAAGCCTAGTCGACATGGGCCGAAAGTCGGGTAGCATCGGCTGATTCAAAAGACCATCATTTGGCCCTTGTGTACTGCAGTCGGTCCGACAGAAGCCAGCTGTGAACCGAAATTTCTGGTTGAATCCAGAGCTCCCTAGAACCTTAGAAATAACAGCATATCCAGGCTGATGCATCAAATAATTGTAGTGATAGAGTAGGGCTATGCAATTTCTAGACCTCCAGCTGTTGCAAAACTACAAGTCCCAACACGCCTCTGCTTCTGGGTGTCATGCTTGTGGCTGTCAGAGTCTTGCTATGCCTCATGGTACTTGTAGTTCTGCAACAGCTGGAGGTCTGCTGGAGGTCTGCTAATTGCATATCCATGTGATAGAGGATCTTTTTTTCCCACTATATAAACTATTTCCTCCTAATGGTTGGATTAGCCAAGCATTTACAAGCATTGGATTTATGACATACACACTCTGGGCAGCCTAAAGTAAACAAGACTTACCAATGCAAGGAGAACAACTTAGAGGTTCTATTAAAAGTTCAACAATCATCAGATGCCTGGAAATGTCCTAGTCATATGACATTTTGGAATATATAAATTTATTGGAACATTATTGTGGAACTTCTTATGGCTGAGCTTACTTGATAAAAAGAAGAAAAACAAAAGGAATAATATGTTGGGTCAAAGTTACAGTGCAATACAATGCAGTGGGGTTCTGCTTGCATGAGCTTATTTGTGAGGTTTTCGAATGCTTCCTGAATGTTTTGTAATTAGTAATTGTAGTTTTAAGATTTTTACAATTAAATTTTGATGTGAATAATATTGCATAATGGATAATTTAAGTATATTTTGGTAATAAAGTATAAACAAAGGAAAGACGTTTTTGTGGATGGAGTAGTAAGGGGATAAAACGATTCTCTAACTGTCATATTCACCAAGTTGGGAATGAGAATGGATAAAAAAATTTAGGTAGCAGGCCCCATCCTTTAGTTCCCTCAACTTTTTCCTTTTTATCTTTCTTTTCCACTTCACCAAGCCAGAAGGTAATGTCTGCAATTTATGCCGGACCATCAAGTTACCCTTAAGCGCCCTTGGGGCCTACTTCTGCCAGTTACATGCTTGAGTCTCAGCTGGACTCTGCACTGGCCATTAAATAGGTTGGCTACTTTAGTAGTCCTTGTTTATCATAGCCTGGCCCTTTGGCCTACAATACAGAAACCCTTTAATCTCCAGTGCTGCTTTGCATGCTATAATTATTCTGTTCTATAGCTCCCTGAACTCTCAAAGATCAAACTCTTAAAGTATCTGAATGTAAAATTTTCCCATCTCTCAAGAGGTATTTTGTCATAATGGCACCTATATTCTGATGTTAATGATACCTTGCTGTCTACATGATGAAAATTCGACTGTTTAATGGATGGTTTGATCAATCAATGTACTTTACTTGTTCCTTCCTTTCTATAATGCCAATTGTATTTTCTTAAAACTTTCCAATAAAAAATATTATTTTATTAAAAAAAAAAAAAAAGTGCCATCAGAACAGGAGTAGAGAGGAAATCTTGCAATTGGGCAAGTTTTGGCTTTAAATATACTTAAAATGTCCTCATTAAATAAGTTAGAGTTCCCCTTTAAAAAGCAGTACATGTTAATAGAAACATTGTAGGATGAACAGTATCTATACACATGAATAATCTGTGATGGCAATATGAAATATTACTATTTCTCACATGCTAAGTCTTAAGATTCTTGTTTGCATGAGTCACAGAGGCCCAGATGTGGAATGCAGCAAGATCAATTAGAGCAATGTAAATATCTGACACTTTTAGCTTCAGAAAAAAGCATGCAACATTGCAAGAGACACTGCTTAAGAACTACGAACATACAGCAATACAACAAACTTCCGCTTTCCCTTCATGAAAATCGCACGGTTTAACCCCCTCACTGCCTAGGGAGCCTGCAAGTCAAAGCAATTCCACTCTATAGTGGAACAAAGTTGAGTCAGTATTTTCCTGCCTCCTCATCTTGATAAAGATTTATGGTGTATGGTGATTTAATCGGAAATATGCAGACAATATCCTCATGGGAAAAGAGGTGGCCTTTGAAGCCAACAAAGCTTCATTTCTAATGGGGGCTTCTTCAGTGGTTCTAGCAAAACAGCATAATAACCTGTCTAACATTTGATACATTATTTTTTTGGAGTCATGGAATGTGTATTCCTTCTTTCTGACTCAAGAATTCAACATCTTTATCTGTTTCATATGTTCCTCATACATCATGAGTTTCATGATCTGTAGCTCCAGCCTTGATTAAATGGTGACTTTCAACACTGTCTAAATGGCAGCCTTTAACATCTGTGACTGAGGAAGATGGACTTTTTGCAAGACTGATTTTACATCTTTTTTTTTTTTTTTTTTTTTTTTGTTGTGCTTGGTGCATTTGTTGATGAAAATGCTTGCAAAACTCAAACTGTGCGTTAAAAAGAACTAGAATGCCTAGTACAGGCGATGAGGTTATCGGACGAATGACTGTCCATTGTAATTTGCATACTAGTCTCCATATCGAAAACAAATAGGTTACTAAAGTCCGAAAATTCTCATAAGGCAGAATAAAAATTCTGAAGTGATGTAATGTGTTTGTATTGTATTTTCGGACAAAAACTGCACTGATTTAACGAAAATCCCAACATCTGGTATCATACGAGAATATGTTCCTGTTTGTCCCTTCGGATAATTTTGGACGAAAGCTGTGTACTAATGATCAGATTATCATACGACCGATTCGAAAGTGGTATTTTTTGTACGATATTCTGATCAGCATTCTCCTGGAACAGATTATGCTTGTAATCCAAGGGTCCACTGTATTGGGGTTGACTTACTAAAGGCAAATAGACTAGAGCAGTTGTTCCAGAGCTTAGTAAATGAGCAGACTTTCATCATCCAATTACAAAATGCTTTTTTTTTTTTTTTTTTTTTTTTTTAATTTCCTTGCATGCGATTGGGTATTCTTTGCAAAGTGAAGCTTTACCTCATTTACCAAGCTCTGGAGCAACTGCACTTTGTAAAGTGCACAGTCTATTTGCCTTTATAAAATCAACCCCATAGTTTTTGAGACCAAGGACTGGTGAAAATTTCCAATAAGGAAGTGACTGCTCTGGGCTTCAACAAAATGGAGGTCTTCAGCAAGAAGACATAGGAGTAGTGCTGGAGGCAATGCACTCACTCATTTTGGTAGCATAATTATTAATGAGGAATGTATGTTCTTTATTAAAGAACATTAATTGTTAGCAAACTGTTATGCCCCGTACACATGATCAGAAATTCCGCCAGCAAAAGTCGGATGTGCGCTTTTGGTCAGAAAATTAGATCGTGTGTATGCGCCATCAGACTTTTGCTGGCAGAATTCCAGCCAGCAAAAGATTCAGAGCAGGTTCTCTATTTTTCGATTGGAAAAAGTTCCTATCTGAAAATGCGTTCGTCTGTATGCAATTCGGACGCGCAAAAAATCACGCATGCTCGGAAACAATTCGACGCATGCTCAGGAGCATTGAACTTCATTTTCTCAGCTCATCGTAGTGTTGTATGTCACCGATCTTGACGATCGAAAGTTCAGAGAACTTTTGTGTGACCGTGTGTATGCAAGGCAAGCTTGAGCGGAATTCCGTCGGAAAAACCATCCAAGTTTTTTCTGATGGAATTTCTGATTGTGTGTACGCGGCATTATGGGTAAAGTTCCACTTTAAGCTTGTATTGCTGTCTGTGTCCCTGCTAGATAGATTCACAGCCAGCAAAAAATAACGGGACAGCAGTTTTAACCCTCCTCTACTCTATCTAATCTAAAAAAAGAAAAAAGGTTTTGGTTATACATGCCCTTAAACTTTAAAGGGGAACTAAACCCTCCTAACCTTTAACCACATGCCGACCAGCCGCCGCAGTTGTACTGTGGCAGAATGGCACGGCTGGACAAAGCAACGTTATGTAACGTCGCTTCACCCTGTGGCCACTAGGGGCGATGCGAGTGCCCGGCGGTCACGAACACCACCGGGCTCCCACCATCGTGGCTGACACAAGGAGAACTGGGATCTGTGTGTGTAAGCACACAGTTTCCGGTTCTCTGAAGGAGAAAGAGACAGATCGTCTGTTCATACAGAGTATGAACAGTGATCTGTCATCTGCCCTACACAGTCCCCTCCCCCTTCAGTTAGAATCACCTCCCAGGGAACACAATTAACCCCATGATCGCGCCCTAGTGTTAACCCCTTCCCTGCCAGTGACATTTTTACAGTAATTAATGCATTTTTATAGCACTGATCGCTGTATAAATGCCACTGGTCCCAAAAACGTGTCAAAATTGTCCGATGTGTCGCAGTCCCGATAAAAATCGCAGATCGCCGCCATTACTAGTAAAAAAAAAAAAAAAATTAATAAAAAATGCCATAAAACTATCCCCTATTTTGTAGACGTTATAACTTTTGCGCAAACCACTCAATATACGCTTATTGTGATTTTTTTTACCAAAAATATGTAGAAGAATACATATCAGCCTAAACTGAGGAAAAAAATTGTTTTTTTATATAATTTGGGGGGCTATTTATTGTAGCAAAAAGTTAAAAATATTGCGTTTTTTTTCAAAATTGTCACTCTTTTTTTGTTTATAGCGCAAAAAATAAAAACCGCAGAGGTGATCAAATACCATCCAAAGAAAGCTCTATTTGTGGGAAAAAAGGGAAGTCAATTTTGTTTGGGTGCAACGTCGCACGACCGCGCAATTGGCAGTTAAAGCGACGCAGTGCCAAATCGCTAAAAGTGCTCTGGTCAGGAAGGGGGTAAAATCTTCTGACGCTGAAGCGGTTAAAGCAAAGGAGGCTGCCATATTAGCCTCTGTTTGATCTGCAGTTGCCATTGTGCTGCATGTGTGATCATTTATGACACCGGCCATTTGATGGCATGATGGTTCAGTTAAGCACAAGCAATTGTAACATTTATCGTTCACATCACGTCTTAAATGTAATTGATTTGGGAAACAGTTAACTCGATGGGTTTAGCTCTTCTTTAAGTGGTTTAATTAAAATTACATTCTAGCATATCTAGTGAGCAAAAGAGTAATACACTAAATGCAGTACCCTGCATCAATACACTGACATTAATACTTCACTGATCTTACCATATTTTACAACTGTTTGCAAATTATTATTATTATTACTATTCTCAGTTCTGCTTGAATTTGTGGTATTTTATGCATGGTGCTCTTTACATTGTAATATAAAGGGCACTAAAGTGGTTCTAAAAGGCAGAAAGTTTTTTTACCTGAATGCATTCTATGCATTCGAGTAAATACCCTCTGCATGCAGCTCCCCCCTCCACCCCTCAGCCCCCTCCCCTTATAATGCCCTGAGCCTAATCTCAATCTCATGCTGTACACGAGAGCAGAGGTTCTCTCAGCTCTCCCCCTCCTAATTGGCTCAGAGCTCAGATGTCAATCACAGCCAGTGGAGAGGGAGCGAGGAGGGGAGAAGCCAAGCCGCGCTCTGTGTGTCTATAGATGCTGACGGGAGACCTGAGAAGAGGAGGACTGTTTTCTTTCAATAACAAACATGTTATACTTGCAATGGTTTTACACTGAGCAGGAAGTATAGCATGTTTGTTATTGAAAAAAAAAAAATCCTTTACAATCACTTTAAGTGTTTGTACATCTATTATGCAATATTCTTTCATATATAAGAAATTAACAGGAACCAAACATAGAAGAGAATACATCTTTAACTGGGTTTCTCAGCTATAGTCTCAGGGTCCCCCAGGCGGTAATTCCACTAAAATTCCCCTAATCATATACAAATTAGGTCATCTTCTTTACTAGGGGCAGTCGCTAACCCACATAGAAGTTCTAAGTATACAACAGTGTGTGAGGACTAGATCTGGGCAGATGTAAAGTGTATAAAATCACTCAAAACCAAAAGATATATCCTTGAAACAAGTTTTTGATGTATGCAAACCTATACGGACAGAGACTTGTACCTCCATAATAAACCAGTAAAGCAAGTGAGGACAAATTAAGAACACTTTAGAAGCCAGTCTATTCAAGCCAGCGCACAATTTTTAAGAGTCAGGGATAGTATAGTTTTAGTAGAAAGGCTCAAAACTGAGTGTGCACCAGGTGAAAAGTCTTAATCCCACTAGCAAATGGCTATTGAGATTTGTCAAACCTTGTAGTAAAGCATTGTGTGCACTACATTTTTCTCTTTACTTCATATCCGCTTTCCTGAATCCTGGCACAACTCATGTTTATATATGAAAAAATGAACATGCATTTTTAATAATTACATTATGCTAATCTATTGTCTTACCTCAAATAGGATGTAGGGGATATGTTCTTTGGTTTGGCCCATTGGTAAGAATGCTGTGGAACTGACAGATATTGATCACAGTAATTGCCTTTCCTGATGTGATGGAATCCGGAATAGTCTTCTGGTGACAAGTCAGCAGATGGTGACAATGTGCCATGTTCATCACAAATGGGCTCTGTTTTTAGAGGTATGCTGTAGTCTGTTTTTCTGGCTTTAGATGGAATGTCATCATTCATGTCTATTGGGTCAGTGGTGAGAGCATTAATTGCTGCCACAATTGCAGAACTTGTATACTGGTGAGTGTTTCCCAACCAGGTCTCATCAGTGACACTAACTCTGGGAGAATTGTGAGGAGATGGAGTCGGAGAGTGATGAGGTGAGTAAGAAGTCTGTCTGCCATTAATGCTGTATTTTCTTTTGTTGCATGGAGATGTTGGACGTGAGTTTGGAGCTGCAAGCCAATTTTCTTCTGAAATACTTGTCCTGGGAGAAGTGGATGGGGAATGCCTGGGAGAGTTCAGCAAATTACAGGTGACCATGCTTCTCTGATAGCCTTCGTCTGGGTCAGTGGTTTTGGGAGAGACACACGGTGACTGCCATGGAGACGTCTGAGGGGAAGTATATGGATAAGAGTAATTTGATTCAAAAGAGGAAGCTTCGGAATTGCAGCTTCTGGAAGACAAACTGCTTGCTGGACTCAAGCAAGATGGATCTCGATAGTTGTCAACATTTGGCAAGGTCAGCGTTGCAGTTGAATGTGTTCGCTTAACATTAGGGATCGATTCTTCCACATCTCCTTCATGAAAGAACTGGTTATTGCTACTATGCATCCCTAAACAGGATGTAATTTCAATTCTAGGGCTCTCTAATGGTGCTCCATTAGGTCTTAAATTTGGAGATAAGTAGTATCCCGAGGTTTCAGTCTCAAGATTCCCTCCATATCCCGATGAATGGCTTGCTGATGGAATAATGGAAATGACTGGGTTTGATGACTGAAGACCATGGCATGAAGTTTGTAATGAAGGATTCATCACACTCAGTGACAGGCTGGCACTTATATTGGAAGATGCATAGTTATAGTGTTCTGGAAAAAAGTGATGAGAGATGCCCAGATTAGTTAAACAGAAATCTAGTGATATGCGTGTATTTAATCTTAAGGTAAAATAAATTCAGAAAACCGGTACTAAAATACTATAATAGTTGAACTAATTGTTGGCTTGCAGAGATGACTGGTGGACAAAAAAAGAATTGTGATCTTGTTATTAATTGTAGGATTTTGTTGGTTGAGAAGTTGGATGGGGAGAAACTAATGACAATGCACCTCTGCTAAGGTCTCGAGTGGGTGGTGGGCAATGTACCTGCATTAATACTTTTCATAATGTGTAGGAAGGGACCCAACTGTAATTTCTGCACATGCCCTTCTATTGTGTTAACCCACCACTGATGTTGGAGCTGCACAAACCTACTAATTATACTGCCAACTCCCATCATTCAAACCTATTAACATTAATTGTATTAGCACTTCTAGTCTACTCTGTCATAGAGAGAATTCTAATTTTACTACATTTATCACAAAATACTAACCAAAACATAACAATTCTACAATTATGTCTCTGAGCACTTACTATTATTTAACAATAAAAAAAGAACAAAAAAGGAGAATGGTATAAGTATTTCCTGAAGTAGCGCAAAATAAAGTATGCAGCTAGGAATATAATATACTCCAGCTAAATAAGTGACATATTATGCATTACTGGTTATTAATTTCACAGCTCCTAAAGAGATTGGTAAAGTTAGAAGACTCAACACTAGGTTAGAAGGCAGGATTATGGCCCAGCCTTTTGTTATCACATTGGGTTACTGTCCAGTGTCTGGAATAAAAGAAACCTGCCTACCTGCAGTCTTCCTTCTTCAGTTTCTGCTCTGGCACAGTGTCTGTGTGCCAGAATGATTGCACTCTTGCACATGCACAGGAGTGGCTTCATCCCACGCCGGCCAATGAAGGCAGCCACAGTCCCACACACAAAAGTAGTACTGTACAGTTTAGCTTTGCTTTAAAGAAGGCCATAGACAGTGCAAATTTCCATGGGTTGCAGGAAAAAATTTGCACAATTCCCCCATCAACCCAGACAGTGCTGACAAGGGAATCCCTCCTGGCGAGACATTGGGGTTGATTTACTAAAGGCAAATCCACTTTGCACTACAAGTGCTGTAGATCTGAGTGGAAGATCTAAAATGAGGGGAAGCTCTGCTGAATTTACCATCATGTGCAAGCTAAAATGCTGTTTTTTATTTTCCTTGCATGTCCCCCTCAGATCTACAGCGACTGCACTTCCAAATGCACTTTCAGTGCATTTGTAGTGCAAAGTGGATTTGCCTTTAGTAGATAACCCCCATTGTCTTCTCTCGGCAGGGGGAAGCCGTCCCTGCCAGGAGAAGACAGTGATTATTGCTAGTGGCTATAACAGCTGCTAGCAATAATCCCATATAAAATCCATCAGTTTGTTTGTACCCAAGTTAATCGATTCATCAACTTGGTACATTCAGCCTCTCCATACATGGTCAGCCCGTTTCTGCTGAACCGGCCGAGATTTGAACTGTCTATGGCCGACCTTAAGCCTCATGCACACAGGACGTTTTGCAAACTCTCCTAGAAGCCTTTCCTCCTGGCATCAGCGTTTTGGCAGAAAAAAAACCTGACGCCTGTTAAAGTGTCTAAAGCTTTTACAAGCTTTTAGGCACGTTTACAAGCATCAAAAAAATGTATTCTGGCCACTGAAATTAATTAACGCTCAAGCTCTAAATGCACTTATTGCTAATGCGCAATTAACAGCTTCAAGCGTTTTTTCTGTTAAAATGCTGATGCTCCTGGACACACTGGCAGTGGAGTTTTTTGTTCAGCCTCTAAAAGCCCCTGCTGCTATATGCTGCTAAAAGCCTATGTGTTCATGGACACATAGGCTAACATGGAGGGGAGTTTAGAGGCAGGGGAAAAAAATGCCAGACGCCTCTAGAAGAAGCTGCAAAAACAGCCAGTGTGCATGAGGCTTACAAACAATATACATACAAAAAATTAAACAGGTTGGCCAATGACAAACTCCCAGTGTAGATTTGTGATACTTGATTAGGGCTTACATTCAAGAAATATTTAGGAAATGAAGTTCACACCCACCCCCATTTAGTAATTTATCCAAGCAGGTCTACGGAAAGTTTCTATTGATTTTATTTTGCTTGCAATTGAGTGATTATCTGAAGACTAAGGCTGGCCATACACGGTTCCTGCTGAACCGGCTGAGATTTAAACCATTAATGGGCAGGCTGAATGTACCAAGTTGATCGACTGATCAACTTGGGCACAACCAGCCTGCCGGATTTGCTTGCGAATATCGTAAGCAGCTATTATAGCCACTAGCGATAATCACAGTCTTCTCCTCGGCGGGAGGTTTTCCCCTGGCAACACTGTCTGTGTTGATGAGGGAATCATGCAAATTTCTTCCCTGCAACCCATGGTTTTAGGAAAGAAATTTGCACCGTCTATGGCCTGCCTAAGGTGAAAAATTAAGTTTGCAAATTTTTAGGTGGGTGTTTTATATCCAACATATACAAATTGGAGGAATCGGGCTGTATGTGTTGCCCATACAAAACCATAAGGAATACAAATATAAATTTTCTAGAATCACTTTTCAGATTCAATTTTCAACTACTTTTCAGATTCTTAAATAAAAGTAAAACACGCGCATTGGTTTTTAGTGCATAAGAAAATTACAAGCTTTTTGTTGGCCTCTACTGTGCAGTCACGTATGTTGGCATACCCAGATTTGTCTGTTATCCATATGTGTTTGTATGTTTGTAATAAGCTCTCCAGCATGTGTGCATTTCACGTTTCCTTGTAGCATTCACTTCATCTTATCTGTTCAGATCTGTCTATCCACTACCCACACATGTGATGTCTACTTTAGCTATAACCAGACAAATGAGCAGGAAACAGTACGCAATTTTACATATAGCCTATCAAAGTACACTCAAAAACAGATTCTGATGGAAATACCATGTGCAAGATAAAATGAGATGTTGATTATGCAATATGTCAAGTTTTTTTCTGCATGGAAAAACTATTGTGATCTTAAGAAATCACGAATCACGGCTATATAATGCAGTTTACAGGTAAAATAAACCACATTACCGTATACAGCACAGCCTTCAGACTTTCTTCCTATACTACCCAAACAAACAAATATAGCATTATTTCATTAACTAGGGCGTTAATGTTCACATTTGTAGCTGATTAACACAATAATCACTGTATTGGTCTGATGGCTCAAAAGGCCTCCAGTACTATATAATGCTCATTAAATGTTTCTTACACTGTAACCAAAGTTTTCTTTTCATCATATAGATATTTCAGTGGTCTTGTTTCCTTGTCACAAAAATCCCACAAAGCACGCATGTTTTTAAAATGGCTTGTGTAATCCGGCGGGGGGGGGGGGGTTGGCGTCGTCCTTTTAAAAAATTCAATAAAAACACTAGTGTGTCACATTAGTGTCTTCTGCCCCGCTTCAAATCACTCACCCCCACCACAGTAGTATCCTCTGCCATCCCCTCCTCCACAGCGGTGTCCTCTGCCTCGTTTCACATCATCCCCCCCTAGTTATATACTATGCCCCCCCCCACTGTAGTGTCCTCTACCCCCCTCCCCACACACACGGTAGTGTCTTCTGACCCCCCCTCCCAACAGTAGTGTCCTCTGCCCCCCTCCCCCCCATAGCAGTGTTCTCTGCCATTTCCCTCTACCGTAGTGCACCCTGCCCCTCTATAGCAGTGTCCTCTGCCCCCCCACACAGTAGTGTCCTCCACCCCCCTAACCCCAAATAGTTTCCTCTGCTCCCCCTGTAGCGCCCTCTGCCACCCCATAGCAATATCCTCTGCACCATTCCCCCCCAGTTTTGTCCTCTGCCTCCCCCCATAGCAGTTTCCTCTGAACCCCCCCCCACAGTAGTGTCCTCTCCTCTCCCCCCCCCCCCCCCCTGCATAGCACTATCCTTTGTTTCTATCCTCCCAGTAGTGTCCTCTGGCCCTCTATAACCATTTCCCATCGCTCCCAACACACAGCTGTAGGTAGCTCTCTCCTACCTTACAGTGTCTGTACATCACAGAGGAGTAGAGAGGCTGCACGCTGCTGAGTGGAAGGCGGGACCGGGAGCTGCTTTAGTTAACTTTTTATGTTAACAAGCTCGTGATTGGTTGCTAGGACCGCCTAGCAACCAATCATCTGCTAGTTAACTTGCAAAGGTAACTAAAGCAGCTCCCAGTCCCACCCTCCATCCAGCGCGGCTTTTCCTCTTGCTCCTCTCTGCTGGTGAAGGGAGAGCAACGCCGGTGTTCTGCCGAGAAAGTTCCCCTCAGCGGATAAGGACCCCCCTCTACTGCGCAGGCAGCGCTTGCGCAGTAGGAGCCTGCGGAAACAGCCGAAGCCGAATAGTTGTAAATCAGCTGTACACAGCGCCTGTAAGAGGGCCCCTCACGGGCTCGCTTCGCTCTGCACTGTTTTATTCTCCCTCTGGGTCCAAATGGATGGTGGGGCTTGAACCTGGAGCCAGGGCGCAGGTGCCGTGTACAGCTGATTGAAGGTTTTCAGCTTCGGCTATTTTCGGCGGCTCCTTAGTCGTTCGTACTGCGCAAGCGCTGCGCTTGCACAGTACAGGCGGGTCCTTATCCGCCGGGGGGAACTTTCTCAGCAAGACACCGGCAGAGCCTGGGAGAAGCATCGGCACAGCCCTGATCCGGATCTACCTGTTGGCACCCCGCGATCAACAGGTAGCTTGCGATCCACGGGTTGCCGACCCCGGGTATACAGTATATACAAACACTGAATAGAGTTTTCACATTTAATATTTCAAGCGCAGACCATCCTATCACCCTGGTGTCAAATCTCCTGTATAACTATATATCAAATCTCCATGTATATATTGAACTTTAGTTCCACCTGTACAGTAAAGGCCAGGCTTACAGTAGTCCATCATATTGAAAGCAGACAGCCTTGAGTTGGATATAACTGATATAATTTACATTGGATATTCCACCGAACCAAACTACATTTCAGTTCAACACTTGCTGTCCACATATAATCATAAAGAATCATTACTATAAAATTCCAATAGCAGCGTAAAGAAATACTGAGATGCATTATACACCAGAAAACAGAGCTGACAAAACTACATACCATTCACCCTAGTTACAACTGTCATGTTTTAGGCCTAATAGGAAGCCCATTGGTTGCCCAAGCACAGCCCAGTATTTGCAAGTCACCTAAATTATTTGAAAATCACCTGTGATATAGTAATTGGGTACTGTGGAGATCAAAACCCAAGATACAGTGGGGTTCATCTACTAAAACCGGAGAGTGCAAAATCTGGTGAAACTGTGCACAGAAACCAATCAGCTTCAAGGTTTTATTGTCAAAGATTAATTGAACAAGCTAAAGTTAGAAGCCGATTGGCTACTATGCATAGCTGCACCAGATTCTGAGTGCACCAGTTTTAGTAAATGAACCCAATATAACAAAGCTGGAAAAACCAATGCAGCCTGTGAGCAATTGTTATTGCAGACTGACTTTGCTGTCTTCCATCCAAGCTGGGAGAAAGATTCTGCAATTCTGCAAATCTGCAATCTGGTTGTTTAGTCAGTAGACAATTTTACTTTTATCAGTAAAAAAAACCCAGCCCATCCGTCCTTGCTTCCTAACCTAATTTAAGCTAGAAGCTCATGCAGGTGCTTACTGCTTCTCCATTGTTTACATCCATGGGGCCAGCAAAACCTGTACAGTAATTTCCCATAGGTTTGAAAGGGGTCATCTCTTAAAGTAGAGACCCTAGGAACACAACCGCTTTAAAGTGGATATAAACTCTAAAAAAAATGTTTTTTAATTAGGGCTTGCACCTTGTACAGTATAGGATTTCATGTCATCTGTGCCCAGTCTTGCCATGAAGAATTAATCCAGCTCTGAGCAATCCTCTTATCTTTTTTCAGTGAGATAAAACAGACAGACAGAGAAATAGGAGTCTGTTTCTCCCCATTTCTGTGAGTGACAGGTGATTTACATATCTCATGCACTAGCCTGAGAGATACATTCTGTGTACTTCAGTTCCCCTCCTCCTTTCCAGCTCTCCCAGGATTGTCTGCTCCACACCTCAGCATGATTGGGCATGCTGAAGCCATGTGGTGACTTTTCTGGGTTTTGACTGGGTGTTAGGGATCATAGCAGAAGTTCAGTGTAAGAAATACACAGGATAAAATGCATATGGACAAGGGGAGTGTAGAGGTGGGTGGGGAGTCTACTGAGATCACGACTCCACCCACAGAGCTCCGGACAAGAGACAGAGGGGAAACATTTGACAGGTAAAGATACATGCAGGAGGCATGTATATCCTCCTAGATAACCACTATGGCAGTATTTTAGAAAGGATGACAGTGGGTTTACATCCACTTTAAGTGTATTGGGAGTTGGCACACTGCTGCAATCTGATTTTGATCTGACCTTCGGTACAATTATGTAATGCAACTTGGATGCTACTTTGAAATGGTTTGCATATTCTGTGGAGCCAAGGTCATGCTGGAATCGCACCAAAGTAGCACACGTACCTTCCACAAAGTTGCATCTCAGTTGCATTGCATTGATATGAAGAAGGGGCACCACTGAAAACCATGTCATTTCCATTGCCATGTGATTCTGTGCAACTCTAATCGCATCTGAAAATGCACTAGTGTGAAGGGAGCAGATTTCTCCACCATGTAAACATCAGATGAGGTCCCTGCCATCAGTAAATAGGCACCTAGAAGGGGGGAGGGTCACTCCTAAATTAGGATAGGGGCTAGGAAGCATGGAATAGGGTTTTGGGTAAAAAAGTAAAGCTTTCTTATTTTTGTATAGAGTTGTAAAGGGTAGGATATTCTATCAGCATTTTATAGTTGTCTTTGTTCCTCTCAGGTAATTTGCTCTAGCATCCTGTCTTAGTGATAAGACAGGATGTAACAAAAGCTCCAAAGGCCTCATGCACACTGGGCAGAAAAAAAATGATGCCTTTACAGGCATTTGGAATTTAATTTTTCAGGCTGTAAACACACCTGTATGCTACACTATGTGTCCATGCAAGGCCGTCTTTAATATTGATCGGACCCTGGGCAAACATTTTCTTGGGCCCCCCTTCCATGTAATTTCGCTCTCTGCCTGCTCTGAGACATACAATAAATAGCAGCTAGACTTAAAATCAGTTTACTGAATCAGATCAAGCAGCGATTGCGTTTGGTTGGCAGAGGTTACAGTGTATCATTACCGTTCACTGACTGGCTGCTAGAGGTTACAGCACACATTATGGCTCACTAATTTTTTGCTAGCGTTTACAGCACATGACTTCTGCCAATTGATTGGTTGCTAGAGATTACAGTACATCGATACTGCTCACTGCTTGGTTGCTGAAGGTTACAGTACATCATCTCCTCACTGCCTGTACACCATGGACTGGGGACACAAGGGAACCCATCAATAGACCGAAAAATCATAGGGATCTAGAAGTTACTGGACATCCTTACCACTCACTAATTGGTTGCTAGAGGTTTCTGCTTCATTGCTGCTCACTGATTGGTTGCTAGAGGTTGTTGCATATCCTTACCGCTCAATGATTGGTTGCAAGAGGGTAGTGCACATCATTACTGCTCACTGATTAGTTGCTGAAGGTTACAGTACATCATCTCCTCACTGCCTGCACACCATGGACTGGGGACGCGAGGGAACCCATCAATAGACCGAAAAATCCTAGGGATCCTAGGACTCCTGGGATCAGTGGCAATGCTGGGGGAGGGGGTGTGATCAGTGGCAATGATGAGGGGTTTATGGGATCAGTGGCAGTGGTGGGGGTATGGGATTAGTTAAGAGGCAGTACACTGTTGCAAATTTTGAATCATGTAGAGCAAAGCTGGAAATCTTTGGCAAGTATATAGTGGGGGAATCTACACTGACCACCAATGTGAGGGGGCATTTGCACTGACCACCATATAACGGGGGGATTTTACGCCACCCACCAATATAAAGAGGTATTTCTACACTGACACCAATAGAATAGGAGCATTTACACCAACCACCAGTGTAAAGGGGAATATACAATGACCTCCATGTTAGGGGGAATTTACGCTGACAATAATTGTCGAGGAGATTTGTACTGACCACTAATGTAAGGTGACACTTCTACAATGACCACCAATGTTAGGAGGGATTTACGCTGACCACCAATGTAAGGGCAATTCTGCAATTACCAGCAATGTCATGGGAAATGTACACTGATCACCAATGTAACGAAGAATTTACACTGACAACTAATGTAAGGGGGACCTTCACACTGGCCACTAGTATGAATGAAAGGATTGTACACCAAGCCCCAATGTAATGAGAAGAATTACACTGACCAATGTAACTGAGACATTTTGCCTGCATTCACATTTCTTTGCGTAGGGAACTCATGCAAAATCGTTTTCCTGACACCACAGAAACGTGCTGCCCTTTAGCAAATACACAGCAGAGGCAATAATTGTTAAAGACACCCTCACACATTGCTGAGATGTGCGTATTCACATCCACCAAAATTTAGGGTGCTGTGGCACCATGTTATTTTGAAAAAGGATTCCACCTTTAATTTGCTTACCTCTGCAGAACAGGCTGATGTTAGGCTTAATGACCGCAGTTGTAGGCAGGACTTTCAAGCATGCCCCTTTACCTCCCCAGTGGGCAGCATTCAGCAGAAGTAATGCTGGATATGACCTTAGGGGGCATGATTTACATATCAATGCCGTAGGTCTGTGGCTATTTACATATGAATGCTGCTGCTAGTTACATATCAATGATATTTACATGTAAACACAGGGCTGCAGGTGAGGTGAAGGCAGCATTAGTAACAGAACTTCACGCTGAGATATCCGGACACAGCATGGGACTAAAAGTTCAAGGGACAAGGGAATTTAAACTGGGATAGTTGGCAAGTATGAGGAAGCTGCTTTGGGCCCCACAACAATGATGGTGCCCAGGGCAGCTGTCCCTTTTGCCCTGCCTTCAAGATGGCCCTGTGTTCATGCACACATAGGTGTTTACTGGCGTTCTAGATGAGGAGCATTTACAGGTTGAAAAAAAAAAAAAAAAAAAAAAAAAAAAACACATCAGCGCATTCAGGAGAGAATAGTTTGGGCAGAAAAATACACGTGAATGCGCATAAGTGGGAGTTATTACTAGACGCGTTTAGGCGTGATCACGCGGTTATGCATTCTAATGGTCAGAATAAATTAAGAATAAATTAAGATTCTGGCCAGTCTAATACATTAACACTGCTAAACACAGCTTTTACCGCATTTTAAGCAGCTTTTCTCCTGCCAGTTCAACATGCTTCAAAAAGGTGCTGGATAATGTCAAACACTGTAAAAAAAAAGAATAAAATAAATGTTAACTTACAGAATTTTATCTAGTTGGATACTAAAGGCTGTCAAAGGTAGATGGTTGTGAATGACTTAACACACAAGAGACATAAAATCTGCAATGTCTGTTAATTGTGTCTTAACATTTTGTGTGCAGAAACTTTTTTTTTTGTTTAAACAGCATCTGGAGAACTGTATGACATGGCACTATAATTTGAAGCAGTCACAAGTGCTTAGTGATCATTACAAATATGGACAGATTTCAGATTCTTTGCCCGAAGTGTCAAAATTGCTGCCAGTGTAAAGGCAGTATAAGACCGGCTAATATATAGCACAATCAATAATAATTAAACCTAACCAACAGGAGAACCATATTATATTATAGTCACACCATTGGGTTGTACTGGGCAAGTCTCTTATTACAGACTGCTGAACGGATCACTTGTTAAGCCCCTTTCTAACTCTGTTTTGCTTTTTCTTCCTGTGACATCATATGGTTTATTTTTTATTACATATACTGGTGTGACATTACAAACACATCCAAACAAACTAGCAACTCTGTGGCTCTGTGCAGTATTTTTGTCCTCTCATCCATGTATAACAAAGGGATGGAGGCTGCAATTTCGGTGCCCTGTAAATAGACTATAATTAGAGTTTCAGCTCTGTATAAATGCATTTTAAGTCTTATACGCCAGGAGTTCCTTCCATTCAGTACATGCGGTCCTCCGCTTGCCAGGGGTGTTAATGGCAGATGGCAGCATCCCACTGTGGAACAACTACTAAGCCACATGCCATTTGGTGAGTTAAATCAACATTCATTTATCAGCAATAGAATCAGAATGATTAAAATGTTGGTTTCAGATGAAAGATAAAAGGGTCTGATTTACTGTCGAAGGTTCCCTTAAAAAATGGTCAGATATATAACCTACAGGTTGGTTGTTAATATATTACTGGGGCCAGGGAGAAATACCTTTATATATTTAAAATTACAGTAGTTTTTTATTAATGCAAGAATAACATAGCACAACATTCACAAAGACAAAATCAGCAGAGAAGTGTGGGGGGGGGGGGGTCTACAGTTACAGAATTTGTAAGGTTTAGACAAGTATACTAAAAAAGGAAATACATGGGAGAATTTACTAAAACTGGAGCATGCAAAACCTGGAGCAGCTATGTATAGAAACCAATCAACTTCTAACTTCAGTTTGTTCAGCTGGGCTTTCAGAATGAAAGTTATGCCGCGTACACACGAGCAAACTTTTCGACCGGACTGGTGTGACGAACCGAATCCGGCGGACAATCCGACCGTGTGTGGGCTCCATCGGACCTGCAGCGGACTTTTTCAGTCGAAAATCTGACGGACTTTAGATTTGGAACATGTTTCAAATTTGTCCGACGGACTCGAGTCCGGTCGAAAAATCCGCTTGTCTGTATGGTAGTCTGACGGACAAAAACTGACGTTAGGGCAGCTATTGGCTACTGGCTATCAACTTCCTTATTTAAGTCCGGTCATACGTCATCACGTACAAATCCGTCAGACTTTGGTGTGATGGTGTGTAGGCAAGTCCGTTCATTGGAAAGTCCGTCGAAAGTCCGTCAGAAAAATTGTCGGACCTTTGATGCCGAAAAGTCCGCCCGTGTGTACAGGGCATTAGGAGCTGATTGGTTGCCATGCACAGCTGCTCCAGATTCTGTCTTTTACCAATCTTAGTAAATACCCCTCATATTTCTTTGATACCAATTGTCTCGGAAATACTAATAATTTACACTGGTTCTCAAAAGTGACTTGCAATAAAGAGAGAGGAGTTGAAGATAAAGAAAAAGATAGTGGCTAAAAGAAAAAAAAATGTAAAAGGAAATACAACAGCGGGAAGGAGATAAAGATGCTGAAGAAGGAAAAGGATTCCCCCACCCACTCCCCCTTTGAGTGAGGCTCTGAATTTAAACTCTGGGGCAGTAGTGGTCCCCACCATAATTTATTTATTTATTATAAGTATTTCTATAGCACCAACAATTTTACACAGCGTATTGTACATTCACATCAGTCCATGCCCTCAAGGAGCTTACAATCTAAGGTCCCTAACTCACATTCATACATACACATTTGGGCCAATTTAGACAGAAGCCAATTAACCTACCAGCATGTCTTTGGAGTGTGGAAGGAAACCAGACTAACCAAAGGAAACCCACACAGGCACAGGGAGAACATGCAAACTCCAGGCAGGTAGTGCCGTGGGTTGGGATTCAAACCATTGACCCTATCGCTGCTAGGCGGAAGTGCCAAACAATTAGCCACTGTGCTGCTCATAAAGTTATAGTAAATAAACACCATAGCATCAAACAGTTAAATATTTTAAGGGCTTTCTTTTTTCTACATCAGTACAGTCTAAACCAATGGGTGTCTCAAAAACCTTGTAAAGAAAGGACTAGTTTATTGTCCTTCACACATTAGGGGGACTAGACTGTGGCCAGTTGGAGTAGATAAAGCCTCAGGCTTGGTGGTCCGTAAGAGTAATATAATTGTGCCCCATCGCTGGGGTCAGTGGGAGGAATAGTGTGTGATTGTTAGTGTCAGTGGGAGGAATTATGCCCGATTGTTTGTATTAGTGGAAGAAATAGTGCCACATCAATGGTGTTAGTGGGAGCCCCATCCTTGTTGTAAGGATTAGTGTCACATAGTTTGTGTCAGTGGAAGGAATAGTGCAATATCATTAGTGTCAAAGAAAGAAGTTATGCTTCATAGTGTCCCAAGGGCCATATAAAGGCAAGCAAAGGGTTGCATCTGGCCCTTGGGCCTTAATTTGGAAACCACTGGTCTAAATGTCTTCCAATCCGGTGCTATTATTATT
The DNA here is from genome assembly GCF_042186555.1 of Aquarana catesbeiana. Classification (NCBI taxonomy): domain Eukaryota; kingdom Metazoa; phylum Chordata; class Amphibia; order Anura; family Ranidae; genus Aquarana; species Aquarana catesbeiana. The sequence continues at coordinate 417,244,948 of NC_133328.1, forward strand.
ATTATTATTTTCCCCTCAATGGAAAATACTCTTTTAAAAGGAAAAAATGGAAATAAAATGCATATAAGACCTATGACAACACTACTTGGCTGACCGAAGTCTTGTAGAATTTAGGGCACTGATGTACGCAAGGTATAACATAATCCCTGATCCTCTACGCAAACTTCTTTTTTTGCACCATATAATGCGGAGGCATGTTTTCTTTTTCTCCTTCTCAGTGGTATTAAAATAGCACGTAGGGGGCTTCTTTCCCACGATTTAGCTTTTCTGAGTTTTGAAGAACAGTCTGATCTTCCCCCACCCCAAAGGTGAGCAATCGGATCCTGGCTTTTCATACTGCATTCAAGTAGGACATTGGCTATGTTGTAAGAGTGTGCATTCTAAGAGGACACACAATGCTCATTGACACAGGCAGCAGCAGGCAACTATACTAACACAATACATAAATATTTTACAGTGCACTGGTTAGGAATCCCTGCCCTAGGGTGAGAAGTAAACGGTTCTATCTGATCATGATTGGAGTGGACAAAGTCAATTCAAGGTTTCCTATTCTCAGAAATTTATTGTGAATATCACTTTTGATCATATAGTATTTTAATTTTATTTCATGAAATAGTACAGACCATATTTTCATCCACGTGTCTGTAAAATAAGTAACATTTTTATATTTGTGCAAATTCGTAATTTGGTGCTTTAGGAGCACAATTCATGGGACTGCACTCCTGAAAAATTAAATACAAAAAAAAAAAAAAAACGTTCCCAAAGAGGAGGCTTATCATTGTCAGATCCACAACCCCCAAAAATTTCATGTGATGTTGCAATTGTATGGATTATTGCAGGTTATAATGCTGATGAAGCATTTAGACAGAAAGACCCCCGATCTTAGTAGATCATTAGCAAATGATTATAGCATGTGTAAGACTGGGGGTAGTGACGTGTGTGTTTTTACATCTGGATTCATACTAAGAAAAAAACAACCTATGTAACTTTGCTGATGATACTGCTAGGCCAAACCTATAAGAATCACTGAGAATTTAGAGCCATTGCACAACACAATATATGACCTTCTTGTGTGTTGGTCCGAGTCTACCACAGAAAATAGGTCTTACAGACATCCTGAGCACCATTCCCTTAGGCCTGAAAAATGCCACCTTTGGAGGTATCTGGTGTTTTTTTTTCCCTGAACACAGTTGCATGTTAGCATACAAGCATTTAAACGTGTAATTGTGCACTGCGTTCGAAGGCGTGAAAAAAAATGGCCCAAACTCGCATTCCCGGAGAAGCGCTTTTTGCATACACAGAATCGCATAAACATGCACACCAATATTCTAACCAGCAGATTAAGTTCATGTGCATGTGCTTCTAAATGTCACACGTACATAATCATGCGTAATTACATACCAAGACAAGCCAGCTCCTTAGCAGAAAGATTCAGCGGAATTAGGAGTATTTTAATATGGCCATGTGCATGAGGCCTAAGCTCAGTAGGCATGTCTGCCTACTTGTGTACATAAATACATTTGTCTTCTATTTGCAATACCATTTTGTGGATTGAAATTATATTATTATTGTTACTGTTACTATAGAATAACAATTGCTTAACCCGCTACTAACCAATGTCAGTCTCATGGCACTAGATTCTAATATACTATTGCAGTGGCGGCTGGTGCTCAAAATTTGGGGGGGGCGCAAGCAAACTGAAAAATTCTGAAAAATCCCCATCAATTACAGTCTCACTGTACCTTCAATCGCAGCCACTGTGCCATAAATCGCAGCCACTGTGCCCATCAATTGTCATCAAACGCAGCCACTGTGCCATCAAATGCAGCCACTGTGCCCATCAATTGCCGCCACTGTGCCATCAAATGCAGCCACTGTGCCATCAAATGCAGCCACTGTGCCCCATAAAATGCAGCCACTGTGCCCCATAAAACGCAGCCACTGTGCCCATCAATTGCCGCCACTGTGCCCATCAATTGCCGCCACTGTGCCCATCAATTGCCGCCACTGTGCCCATCAATTGCCGCCACTGTGCCCCATCAAATGCAGCCACTGTGCCCCATCAATTGCGCCACTGTGCCCATCAATTGCCGCCACTGTGCCCCATCAATTGCCGCCACTGTGCCCCATCAAATGCAGCCACTGTGCCCATCAATTGCCGCCACTGTACCCCATCAAACACAGCCACTGTGCCATATCAAATGCTGCCAGTGTGCCCCCTACCGGCCCGCCATCTGCACTTACCATCTGCTCAGCCAATCAGGTGACGGGTAACAGATCCAAGCACCTGATTGGCAGAGAGGCTGTTTAGTGTTAGGAAAGCGAATATTCATTCGCTTTTCTAACACAGGTGAGTGACCTGCAAGCGCCCAGCATGGCGCTCGCAGGTCAACTTTTTTGACGCCTATTAGAGCCTATGGCTCTAATCAGGTGCTTCAAAAACACACAAGGATCTAAAGACTGTGATGTGAGAACATTCTTATAATAAACTCTGTGAAGATTCCCTTTAACTATCCAATCATGTGAAAAGCAAACCCCTGTTTATCTCTTTCACTTGCACATGATTGGATAATTGATGTGAATATTCAAACATATTGCAAATCCTTTAGTAAATCAGCCTCATCTTTACTGTGTATAGTTTAAAATGTATATAGCTACACAGGGCAGCCATATTTGCTCATCGTATACTGCGTGTTCCTTCTTGGAATGCAAGTCGATAAAGTTGATTCACTAAAGAAGTGGTAGAGAATGTTCACTTCGTTTAGCAAAGATAAACCTTTACATTGAGTACCCAATCACCTTTTTTGTTTAATCTTCATTAGATAATTGAGGAGGGCACAGCTTCATCTTATCCACCAAGCTATGTGAAAAATTCACTTTGCAAAGTAAAAAATCTCTAATGTTTTAGTAAATTAACTCCTTCTGCTTAGGTCTATAAACCCAATGGAAACAATGCACTCCCTAAGTGGCTGCCATCTTAATTTGACAGCTGTTGAGCAAGGAGGCCAAGTCATTGCAATAAATTACAGAGCTCCCTCTAGTGTTTAATGTGCAAATCTCTATAATTAATGCAAAAACCATAATACTGTACTGTACAGCAAGCATGTACAATTAAGAAAGTCAAATATTGCTGAAATAATAACCCAAAATATGCAATAAATTTAAATACAAAATAGTTTCTCTTTAAAGTGGAAGTCCATTCAAAATCTAAAATCCCTGCATCTACCAGGGATCTAACACTAACCTCTCTATCCCTGTAAAGAAAACATGAGTATGCATACCTTTTTGGAAGCTGATCTGACCCCCTCCGACCCGATCTCCAGCGCTGGAAGCTCTGCGTTGGACACAGAGGACAACGGTTGTAAAATGAATGGGAAGGGACATCACCCATAGAGTTACTATGGGGCTTCCGCTGTCCTCCGTCTCCTCTGCACCGGCCTACACAGAGAGGCCATGGCTGACAGCTCAGCGTGGGATTCGGTCGGAGCGGGTCAGATCGGCTTCCACAAAGGTATGTATACTAGTTTTGTCTTTACAGGGATAGAGAGGTTAGTGTTAGATCAGTGGTGTCTATAGATTCAGGGATTTTAGATTTTGCATGGACTTCCACTTTAAAGTAAAAAAATGTTGAGGGATCCTCTGTTTGAATAAAACCTATACTTAGATTTCCAGGGGAGAATATTCCATCCGACTAGAACATTTCATAACTTTGGTAACAGTGGCAGACTTCACCCATATCCCTAAGCTTAAGGCAATATTATAACTCATAAAGATGAACGGTCATGCACAATCAAGACAAATAGCCTGAAGATTTAACAAATACTCTTTAAGAATCCAATTTTAGTTTAACCTCTCACCATCTATGCATTGCATATACTGTATATTGTATATGCAGTGGCAAGAAAAAGCAGAACTCCGGCCAAAAAATGTTTTGCATGTCCTTGTTGCTGATCTCCTACCTTCACCCACTTTGCCATCCATCTTCTTCTGAGCTCTGTAGTTCCTCTGTAATAGGCTGCTGATCTTGCTGAAAAACCGTTATTGCCTGCTGACATCCTGTTTGTAAGACCGCTGGCTTCTATCCCTCTCCTCAGCTCAGCCAGCGGTCTGACACGCCCCCTTGTAGTCCTCAGAATGCCGAGCAGGAGGAAGCAGACATGTTGTGGGTGGAAGGGGTCTCACAGCCCCCGGTCTGTGCAACCATGGAGGAGGTGTCCTCCTTCTCCTCTCTCCTCCCTCCTCCTCTTCTCCCTGACAGTCATTGCCCCCACTCCACCTCCACTCTATCCCTGCTGCACCACCACCCCGCCACCGTCCACCTGCTATCTCCGTGCAGAGCGGGGATTATAATCAGTGATTACTTGTATGACACAGCGGGGAAGTCCCGCTGTGTCAGGTATAGTATACGAGAACACCGATGCTGATGTCCCGCCTCCTGCCCTTATAGGAACAGTGTGCTGTCAATCATAATAACGGCGGGGGTGGGGCATCAGCGCTCGGTGTTCTCATATAACAATACCGGACACTGCGGGAAATTCCCGCTGTGTATATACAAGTAATTACTGATGATAATCCCCGCTCTGCACTGGTGGTCCCTGACAGATGGCACTATTGTGGTCCTTGACATGGTGGTCCCTGACAAATGGCACTGGTGGACCCTGACATTTCACTATTGTGGTCCTTGACATGGTGGTCCCTGACAAATGGAACTGGTGGTCCCTGACATGGTGGTCTGTCCATTAGGGGCATCCGGGCGCCACCCCCTCTATCCACAGCCGCCACATCCTAATTAATGCTCTATGATCCACGGCCGCTACCCCCTATTCATGCATCCAGTCCCTTTCAGGACACCGGGCGCATGAATTACAGAGGCGGGGGTGTTTTTTTAAAGCACCCGATTAGAGCCAGAGGCTCTAATAGGCATCAAAATAGGATGTGCTCGAAGCGCAGAGCATTGTGCCATGAGTCCACCCAGGTGTTACAACAGTGAATGAATATTCCCTATTAAAACACTGATCCTCAATCCAGCCAATTAGACGCGGGTATGAGACCTGTTTTCTGATTGGCCGAAAAGAGAAGAGTCCCAATTGGCCGCCGAGGAGGAGGGAGGAAACGGAAGCCGACGTGATGCCTGTGGAGTGCAGGAAAAGGTGAAGCCGCCTCCATGGAGCAAGGACAGCCGGCAGTGAAGCCCAGGAGAAGCGCTGCCAGCCATAGATGGGGTAAGTGCTCCAGACCCGGCCGACTGACCGGGGGGTGGTATAACTGTTTGCTGCCCCCCCAAAAAAATTACCACCGGCCGCCACTGCATACTGGTGTAGTTGACCTGTTCACCTGCTTAGTTGCTTTCACATTCCCAAAGACTTGAATGTAAGCACAATCAGTTCTGGAGGAAACAAAAGCCAGTTGACTTATGAATGGTCAGTGCCAATATAATGGAATACCAAAGCCATTTTAAAGCCATTTGGTTGGGATTTGCAAGTTAAAGAGGAGGTGCTTCTGGGAACAGTTGATGTCTCCGCACTTTACACTATTGTCCTGTATGCCAAAGGATTACAAGTTGCTGATCATTTTTTGGATTTGGATCATTCTATACCTCCTCTACAAAAACAGTTTGTGCTTGAGTTACTCCAATTTTCTATGGAGCACAATCATTTTTATTATGGAGGTAAATTCTATCTACAGCGTATTGGGATTGCTATGGGGGCCAAATTTGCCCCCAGCCTCCCCAATTTATTTATGGTGTGCTCGGAGGAGGAAACTTTGTGTGGAGAGGAGATTAGGGATTTGTTATTCTGGAGGTGCTACAAGGATGAAGCCTTTATATTATGGGGGGGGGGGGAGACATGGATTCCCTTCATAAGTTTTTGGCCCACTTAAATAATAATTTGGTTGGGGTGACAAGGGTCTTTCAAAAAAAGTGGACCTTCCATTTGGTATAGAAGAAGGTTATTTTTAAAGGAATATGTTTACCGGTTGATTTTAGGTTTATGCTTAGGGGTTTTTATTTCAGATAACAATATATTACATTTTTGGGTGTTACCGATGACATATTAGGGAGTGAAAAACTGTACCAAAAAACGAATGTACCAAAAACTATTGAATAGGGATGCACCGATATATCGACCACTGAAAATTATCGAAAATAGGTTTATCAGGGTTTTGCCAAGAGAAAAAAAAGGTGCCAATAATGGCATCTCATGTCCCATAGACTTCAACACAAAATCACCCCCTATTGACTGCAACGCAAAATTGTGTTCCATTGACTGCATTGTAAAATCACATCCTATTGACTGCAATGCAAAAATTGCATCCCATTGACTTCAATGCAAAACCACCAGCAACATTAATTACATTTTTTTTACAAATTAAAAAAGTATCTGTTCTGGTTTTCACCAAGTGCATCCTGAATTTTCGGTTTCGGCACTGGAATTACTTACTGTATTTGACTGACTGAATAATAATATTTGATGAACCGATACATCTTTCTGTAGCACATATGCTTAGACCACATATTACTTCGACAGTCATCTCTATACGTAAAACAGCATAGCAGACTAAGGCAGAAAAAGCATTTGTTTCTATCTTAGATATGTACACTATTTCATGTGGTGGCAGAGAGAGGTCTGCTCTTATATAAATAGATCATGCCTTGAAGCTTTAAAAAAAAAAAACTCAAATGTCATTACAAAATCAAAGCAGAAAACTTTCTAAGTGGTAAAATGTAACAAATAGACTGACAATCACAAGAGTGATGCCGCGTACACACGGTCGGACTTTTCGTCTACAAAAGTCCAACGGACGCCGACGGACTAAAGCTGGCTGGTAATCCGATCGTGTGTGAGCTTCTCCGGACTTTCAGCGGACTTTTTCAGCCTCAAATCCGACGGACTTTAGATTTGAAACATGCTTCAAATCTTTACGTCGTAACTACGACGGACCCCGAAATCCGCTCGTCTGTGTGCTAGTCCGACGGACAAAAACCCATGCTAGGGCAGCTATTGGCTACTGGCTATGAACTTCCTTATTTTAGTCCGGTGTACGTCATCACGTACGAATCCGTCGGACTTTTGTGTGGTCGTGTGTAGGCAAGTCCGTTCGTTAGAAAGTCTGCTGCAAGTCCGCCGAAAGTCCGCAGGAAGTCTGTCGGACAGGCTGTCGGACTTTTGTAGACGAAAAGTCCGACCGTGTGTACGCGGCATGAAAGAGAACTTAAATTCGAATCTGCTGCCCTCACAGACCAACACAGGAAACACTGAACAGAAATACTGGATGGGATGCCATACACCCAGCTAATAAATCAAACAACAAGAAAATGAATGAACGCCGGCTCCACTGGGCCCCAGGACACTGTCAGCTTCCTCACCTACCCCAGTGTTATTTCTGACAGCTCCAAACAAAGCAGTGACAGTGTTTGTTTACTTTACCTGTTTATCCTATACAAAGTCAGAGAGGCAAAACAACATGTTTGTTTATTTAAGGTCCTGAGAAGACAGAGAGATAACAATTATTCCCATTCTACTGAGGGCCTGCATTGCTAAAGCCAGCCATACAAGGATCCAAATTCGGACAGGTCAGAATGGCCAGACGATTTTTCATCTATGTATGGGCGAGCTGGTTACACACAAGTTGATCTATCAATTGACTTGTGTACAACCAGCCTGTCGGGGTTTTCCTGTCCTGTATAATAATTAATAATATTCTCTGAGCGGAGCTGATTGCTCCCATCTGGGCAGTACATGTGGAGTAAAGTCAGCCATAGACGGTTCAGCAACAACCAGCTGAGATTCGCCCCATGTATGGGCAGGCTGAATGATCAAATTGGATACAACCAGCCTGTCAGATTTTACACGCGATTATTTCTAGCGGCGCTAGCAATATTTACTGTGTTTTTCTGGGGTGGACAGCTCCCCCCCCCCCCCCCCCCCGGCAGAACACAATGGTTCCGCAGGATGGACACCCCCATCAACACTGACTGTGCTAATGGGGGAATCGAGCGATTTTCGTCCATCTATAGTTGGCTTAAGTACTCTGCTCTGCTCACTTGATGCTGGCAAGGTAATTCCTATTGCAACATGGCCCTTCCAGTTTAGGGATTCGGTGAATCCTCTCTCCACCCCCAGCCTGCTAACTGGACAGTGAAAAAGAAGAAAGCAGCAGACTGATGAGGTCATCCTCTTCTCATTCTGCACTCTCCTCCTATCAGCATGTAACTTGCCCACACTTTTGCACACCTGATTGGCTCCCAGTCCTGCTTCTCCCTCAGCCTGAGTGCTGCTAGATTAGGGATTACAAGAGGCCGATGCCAAATCAAATTTGGGTACCTATACTGGTTATATAATATTTATTCATGAACATCATCAAGGATTAATAAAGCCTCCCAGCTTTTACCCCAATTAACCCCTTCCTGTCATCGCCTCCCGGGCATTTAGAAGCTTCTAAATGCTGGGAGGCAGAGGCAGGCTTTCAGATCATCTGATCACTGTGATTGGCTGTCACAGCGGTCATATGATCCGAAAGCTCCCATTTGCAAGTATGCTTTGGGAGCTTTCCGGTCCCAGCAAGTGACTGTTTACATAAGACTGCATATATATATATGGCCTCTTGGCATTAAAGCCCATCGAGAGGCCGCATATATATGCTATGTCGGCAGAAAGTGGTTAAATCTATTCTGGCCAGTGGAACATAGGACATAAAAAATAGAGGAGCACGTAGTCACTACTGCACAGAAACTCCTCTTCCTTAGAACTACAACTCCCAGAATCCAAATGCATGTATGCCCTGTCCAGTCCTCTCGGTGAGGCAGCGTACTAACATCAGCTTGGAGTCTCTTTCCTAGGAGTGTGCACTAAAGGGTGGCTCCATAGGACCATGCAAGGCTATGGAACCACCTAAAATCCGCAACAAGAATCTTTGGTCTGGATCCTTTCAGAAAGGCCCACTCACACTGGTGGTCTCTCCACTGATCCCCATTGAGCAGGCAGGCGACAGGTCTGTGTGCTCTCTGCTGATGCAGAGCAGACACGGACACAACCCGCTCTCCTCTATGGGCTGTCAGATGTAAATGGACCGCCTATCTGACTCCATCCAACTGTCGTCCAATCCAGTCTGCCAGATGGATGGGGAACAGATCCCCATCTGTCAGTTTTTAGCAAACAGGATCGGATCGGATGTTAGTGGGTGTCAAAGCACACGTCTGTTGACATCCGCTGCTCCATGGAGAGCAATAGATGGTCCAATCGGGTCCGCCTAAAAAACTGACAGGGTTTTGGTCCCACCGTGTGAAAGGGGCCACAGAAGAAGCAGTCAAGGTAAGCTGCTGTCATTTCTATTAAAATATTCAGGTATAACAAGACTTTCCTTTGTGTGTGTTATATCTGCCCAGAGTTCAGCTTTACAGAGGAACTCCAGGAGATAAAAAAAAAAAAAAAATCTATCTTTGCAATGAGCTCTGGCCCCTCCTCCCCACCCCCTGCACTGCAAGGGTTAAATGCTTGTTTAGTATAGGGGGGTAAGGTATAATACTTACACTGTCCCTTGGTCCTATAGGCTCCAGCTCTGCTCTCTTCTGCCAAAAGCGCCAGTCTGGGGACGGTCCCCCAAATTCATCATGTACAATGCAGGGCATTGTACATGGAGGAGGTGAGCATGTGACCACCTTAGGACGAGGGAGGCGCAGGACTGATTGCACTGATCAAGGGAGACAGGTGTAAAATAAGTATTACAGCTTATCCCTGCGCCCCTACATTAAACGAGGGGGTTCCACTGCAATTGTAGATCGTATCTCATGAATAGTAATTCTATAGTGTGTAACACATGGAAAAAATGGTTTATAAAATGATAAAAAGCACACAACATCTGACAGCTCCCAGCAGCCTCAGTCTAATGGTGGCCATACATGCTTTGATTTTATCATATGATCAGAATGATGGAACTGGTAAAATAATCAAACAGCCACCATTTCCATTGGATTTGCTAAAACCGAGTCACTTGACCAGGGTGGAAAATGATCAATTGTTTTGCTATGATCGGTATCACCGAAACATTTCATTCATAAATCTGATCATATTTGGATTGTATAGATTATGAGATTACATGGCAGAATAAGAGAGCCAATCGATAACCTATGATCCCATTTACCAATTCTTAATCTGAATTACTTCCTTGTGTGGGTAGATTTACAAAAACTGGAGAGTGCAAAATCTAGTCCAGCTCTGCATGGTAGCCAATCAGCTTCTAACTTGTACAATTAGGCTCTATTTACACCTGATTGCAGGCAGAATCGCCGTAATTCCACCCACAATTTCAAATCACTGCAAAACGTGGGACGCGTTTGCAATGCTATTACCTCAAATGGCACCCCAATTGCACCGTGATTTTGCCACGATTGTCACGTGGTAAATCACGCTGCAATCGTGGCGAATTGCAACGCGTGACACTGTCGCCTTTTTCCAGTGAATCTCTATTACCTCAGCTCCTGGGCTAGACAATTCCATTGGCCCAACTGTTCTCCATTACCGCTTAGGCTGGATTCAATACCGAATGAAAGTTTATTTTGGGTTGAACTATCTTGATCTTATGTTTTTTATTATCTGAACAATAACCTATACTTAACCTCCCTGGCGGTTTTCCAGAGTGTGGCTCGGGGTTAAATTTCAGCACCATTAGCGGTAACCCCGAGCCACACTTGGGATTGCATTGCAGGATCCTGGTGCGGTGTTACTTACCTTGTCCCCAGGATCCTGCGATGTCTGTGGGCTCTGTCCTCTGCTCGAAGACTCTCTGTGCTTTGCTCTGTTCCCTGCGAGTGTCGCCACACACGGGGCGGAGCCCGGCGGTAAATTAAAAAAAGTGAAGAATCATAATACATACAGTACACTGTAATCTTACAGATTATATTACTGTATGAAATTATTTCACATCCTTTTAGTCCCCAGTGCTTTGTCTCATGCCCTGCATGCAGTTTTATATTATATATAGTGTTCTTTCTGCCTGGAAACTGGAGATTGTCCATAGAAACCAAAAAGTGTCCCTTTACATCAAAAGTGGTTTTAGACCAGCTAGAAAACAGCGATGATAAATTAGAACACTTGCAGAATTGAGCAATAGTGATTTGTGGTGAAATTAATTTTATTATCATTATATTATTATTTTTTATAATTATTTAGATTTATTTATTATAATTTATGATTTTGTGTTTCTAACTTCATCATACCCGGGATATCTACTAGACTCTTGGTGGACAGATTTAGGTGTGTTATTGCTAAGAATTACAGGCCTACAATATAAAACACCAAATTTCTATGCAAAATAATTTTACTGCTTTGAGACACAAAAATCTGACATAATCATACCGCCAGGGAGGTTAATGGTGTCATATATATTTTTTTTTGCAGACATATCAAGCATCAGCTGCTGATGAGTGGATTAATCCATGAAGTGTGTTGAGCTTTACTGGATGCAGCTCTGTTTTTTTATATAGGATTTCTGTTACTTTGTCCAAGTTTTTGATTCTTCCACATGTTCCAGAATATAGATAGACCATTTTACTCTAACACAATGACATGTCATATTACGTCTTTTTATGTGGTTATTTGCTATGTCACAAATTTTATCTAGGCAACAACCTTCATGCTAGGTCTTGCATTTTAGAATGGACTGTTCTGTATGTAATTTATGCAATGTTCATTGTTTATGCCAATATTTTGATACTATGACAGTTATTACTTGCCTCATTTAAAGTCCCAACCTTTTTAATTGTATCTCTATGAACAGGGATGGAGGCACCCTTCATTATGGGGGTTATTTACTACAGGCAGTCCCCGGGTTACGAACGGGCTAGGGACTGTAGTTTTTTTCTTAAGTCGAATATGTTCGTATGTCGGAACAGCAGGGGCGAAACGGCAGATATGTAGTTTTCTGATGACCCATCGAATGTGCCCCCTGTCGAAAAGGTTCTGTTGAATGTGCCCCCTGTCGAAAAGGTTCCGTTGAATGTGCCCACTGTCGAAAAGGTTCCGTCGAATGTGCCCACTGTCGAAACGTCGAATGTGCCCACTGTCGAAACGTCGAATGTGCCCGCCGTAAGTAGGAGTCGTTCGCAAGTCGGATGTTCGTAACTCGGGGACTTCCTGTAAAGGCAAATCCACTTTGCACTACAAGTGCAAAGTGCACTTGAAATTGCACTGAAAGATCTGTAGATCTGAGGGGGACATGCAAGGAAAATAAAAAACAGCATTTTAGCTTGCACATGATTGGATAATAAAATCAGCAGAGCTTCCCCTCATTTCAGATCTACCCCTCAGATTTACAGTGACTGCACTTCCAAGTGCATTTTCAGTGTAATTTCAAGTGCACTTGTAGTGCAAAGTGGATTTGCCTTTCGTAAATAAACCCCTATCTGTTCCTAATTTAAAGTCCCAAAACCTCTCTCTCCTTTACCTAAAAGAAGCTTGTGTTCCTTTTTGAGCAACAACAAGTGTTGCACGTTGCGATTGCAGCACAATTTCCCGTGTGACAATCGCCGCAAACGAGTCCCTGTGTTTTGCAGCGATCTGAAATCGCGGGCGGAATTGCAGCGTTTCCATCCGCAATCAGGTGTGGATGGAAGCTTTGACAATAAAAACTGAAAACCGATTGGTTTCTATGCAGAGCTAGATTTTGCACTCTCTAGTTTTAGTAAATCAAACCCCTGTTATATTGACGGAATGGGTTGTCAATTACAAAATTGATTATTCCTATGAATGATTTAAGGAAGCCTGTATGGCCACTATTAAAGAAAATACTGAAAAGGAAGGTAAAGTTTCCCTGAAAAGTAAGCGATCCCCCTCCACCAGCACCACCATATAGTCTGAAAAGTGTGATCACTGTGTGGGCGGGGGATGTGTGACAGGCCACCCTATACCTCTGTCCGGTCCGCCCCTGTCCCGCCCACCTCATACCCCTGTCCGGCCCTCCCCTTTCCAGCTGTCCCGCCCACCCCATACCCCGGTCTAGCCCACGTGACCTCGCCTCCCAGCCAGCAGTACTATGATAACAGAGCGCCGTGTCAGTCGGGGCTGCACCGCTCGTAGTGACCGCTCTCCCTCACACAGCGCTACAAACTCGGAGTGACGCGGGCGGCCCTCTAAGTTCCCGTCCTCCGTCATAGCAGCCGTGCCGGTGTCCGCACACACTCACCTCTGTCCTCCTCGCCCAGCTCGGCGCCCCTGTTGTACTCGTACTCGAAGAGATAGTCGAAGTCCAGCTCGGGCTCGTCCCCGGGGGCGCTCATGTCTCCCGGCTGGTGAGAGGCAGTGTGTGCGCTGCGGGAAGCTCTCGGTCACTCACTGAGCGCTCTCTCTCTCTCCCCTCCTCCTCCTCGCCGGGGACCTGTTGCTGAGGCTGTCTGTGGCCCCGCCCCCTCCTCTGCTCTGTGTCAGTAATGACTGAGGCTTCCTCACTTCACAGCTCCTCCTGTGTGCCAGTGAGTGGCAGTGTGTGCTGTGTGCTACTCATCGCTGTCATCCAGACACATGATCACCCTCCCCCCCCCCTCCTCCTCCTCCCCGATCATCACCTCCAACTAACTTTTATTATTATTAGCCATCTGTGTCCCCAACCACGAGATTCCCTTCACTTCCTGTCCCAAAGCCACAGCAGGAAGTCACTAGTTGTTACCAGAACCCCTGTTCTGGTGACAATCCAAAATATGGAATTATGATCCCCAGGACAGAAAGGGTGAACGTCACTAATGGGAACCACACCTACACCCAATAAATGATCGCTTTATTTTACAATCCGTGCCTCCTAATAATAATCAATCCCTTTTAGATTGTAAGCTCTTATGATCAGGGCCCTCTGATTCCTCCTGTATTGGTCTGCCCTTGTGTTGGAAAGCTCTCCACAAACTGCTGGTGCTTTATAAATCCTGTATAATAAGCAATGTATAGAACACCTATAGGGGGCGGATTTTGATTGATTGTTCGAAGATATAATGGTAAGTGAAGCTGGTCATACATGGATAGGCTGTTTGTTTGTTCTAATGGTGGTCATACAGGTTTTATTTTACTTTTTATGTTATTGATCTGCAATTTGATCAAAACAATCCAATCTGTAAAAATGTGTATCTCCATAACTTCCCTTCCTTAGACTCAATTTCAATCAGATTCAAGCAAACTGAGTCCAACAGCCAGGGTGGAAAAATCATATAAACAGAAAAGTGACGACAAAAAAAAAAGCCTGAGTGGTCCACCGATCGAGTCTGCCCCTGATTTCTTTTGTGTGTGTTTTTTTTTTAATATATATATAATTTTTTTCTTTTATTTAGTATAGATCTATGTTTATCCCAAGCATTTACTGTTGAGGCCGGGTTCTCACTGTAACCGGCTGCAGATCGCACAGGAGCGCTGTGCGTCCCTGTTCCCCGTTTCAGGGACAAATCAGGGCGGATTCTATGCCTGAATTCAGCCCTGAAATGGAGCCAAAGACGCACAGCATTTCTGTGCAGTTCGCTCTGCAGTCGCAACGGAGGTATGTGAACCGGCTCCATAGGAGCCAGTCACATTCTCCTGCTATGCGAATTGGATGCGGGGAAACCAGCATTTAATTTGCATGTGTGTGAACCCGGCCTGACTGTCTCACTACATCTGCTGGAAGTTTATTCCAATCATCAAGTACCCTTTCAGTAAAATAATACTTTCTAAAATTAGTTTTGAACTTTCCTCCAGTTAGGTTGAGGTCATGTCGCCATGTTCTTGACTTTGGTTTTTATATTGAAAAAGCTGCCCCCCTGACCCTTTTTCACCCACTTGATGTATTTAAAAAGGAAGTAAACCCTGATGGGTGTTACTTCCTCTTTGTTTCCCTGCAAAGGTAAAGCACAATGCATAGTAGCCCATTATGTGACACTTACCTGCAGGAGAAGCCCACGATGTCCCCGTCATCCGCACTAGTAGCGAGCGTCCATTCTTCACCCTTCTTCCTTCCGGGGGGCCGTGAACTCCGGCTCCGTGACTGGCCGGAGTCACATGATGTCACATGACGTCACTCCCACGCATGCACACAGCTCGCCTTTAATGGCATGACCTGAGCTAGAAACGGCACAGTGTGCCCTTTCTAACTCCGGCGCATGCGCAGAAGAAATCAACCTACAGCAATTTACATATATCAGGTCTGGGAGATATTTCAAGCACCTACAGGTAAGCCTTAATTTAGGCTTACCTGTGGGTTAACGTGGTTGTAAAGGGTTTACAACCACTTTAAAGCTTTCAATCATGTCTCCTCTTTCCTCCAATCATTTTGCCTCAGCAACGCCATGATAGTTTATTCATAAATACAATCATATTTTCATCAATCGTATAATGAGATTACTTAATGTAAACATTGATGTGATTGATGACTTACTATGAGCGTCTGTTAGCTATCGATCAGCATCCACTTCCCTATGTGTGACATATAGATTGAATGGGTTGTCAACTATAGATCAATTTTTCTGATCAGAAGAGATCCATTGTTTAATAAGGTTTGTATGGCCACCATAGCAGATCCCTTCATTAACGCCAACAGTTTAGATCATCATAGGTGCTCAACCTGTAGCCCTCCAACTGTTGCAGAACTTTAAGTCCCATGAGGCATTGCGAGGCTGACAGTTACAATCATTACTCCCAAAGGCAGAGGGATGATGGGACTTGTAGTTCCGCAACAGCTGGAGCGCCACAGGTTGAGCACCCATGGTGTAGACCTCCAGCTGTTGCAAAACTACAAGTCCCATCATGCCTCTGCCTCTGGGTGTCATGCTTGTGGCTGTCAGAGTCTTGCTATGCCTCATGGGACTTGTAGTTCTGCAACAGCTGGAGGTCCGCTAATTGCATATCCCTGGTGTAGACTGTAGAGGGATGAAGCTTCCCTGCCAGGCTATGGGATTCTGACAGCCAGCAGTTCTGAATACCCAAACAGCGACTGCATCTGTTTAGATGCAACTGCTGTTTACCCGACAATATTCCACTCAGCTCCTTCACCTGAAAAACTGGATGTCTGTTATCCAGTGGACCGTATTCTATCTATCCATCCAGAAAATTAACCCATCAGGGGACATTTACTAAAACTGGTGCAAACACAATCTAGTGCAGCTGTGAATAGTAACCAATCAGCTTCCAGGTTTTATTGTCAACGCTTAACTGAACAAGCTGAAGTTAGAAGCTGATTGGTAACTGTGCACAGCTGCGCCAGATTCTGTGTGCACTAGTTTTAGTAAATCACCCTGTTGCATCAGTATGGCTGATAGATATCATTTTTCACCCTGACCGATCCACTGAGATTGAATCCGATCTATATTGAGCTTTGCTTGATTGCAACGGAAGTTCTGGATATTCAGTTATCGATCATTTTGATTAAATCATACTTTGATTGGATAATACAAATGTGTGTGTGTCCAACATAAACAGGGGCACAGACAGCAATAAAGACCTGACCTGTGTTCTAATCCCTCTCCACCCTTTCCAAAACTTAAAAAAAAATTACCTTTAGTAATATTTAGAAAAAAAAAAAAAAAAAGGTTTTATTATTTGTGATACTATTTACTTTGTGATACTATTGTACAGGAGCCCAGTGACCTGCTAGAAGTGTGATGTGATGAGTGTGTTGTATTTGTGTTTAGTTGTAGCACCCACTAGTGATAAAACCCCATCCTCACAGCTTGTCTTCACAGAAGTGTCCTATAACTGATCTCATGACAAATACCAACCACAAAGCACTACAGGAGCTCACATCCACGTGGCACTGCAAATAAGAACTTTATAGCTAATTCTTAAAACTTTTTGTATCCGGTGTATATCATCATCAACACGAAGTGATGTGCTCCTTACACTGGAGCCATGCTGAAGGCTTGGAGTACAGGACTGTGAGCCCCCATCCTTCCTGGAGCTGGGAGACACATCTATTGAACCCACTGCCTTATATAGTTACCTGATGTGTGGATGTATATTGTTAGTGTACACACAGACAGCACAGGCTGAGCACTGGCTTTGCTTTACTCCTGAGAAGATCATCTCATAAAAAAACACCGGATCCTCCTGCAGAGCTCACACAGGCCCACTCTCCACAATACCCCAAGAGAAGTAGGGATCGCATCCATAGGACCCCATATCTATATTGTGACAAGGAAGAATTTTATTCTAGCTCGCAAGCTTTATAAATGTCCTATTAAAGTCATATAGATGACTACTGACGTTGACAGTGAAAATAAAGTCTACACAGGCTGAGGGGAGGGTGGGGGTATTTCTTCACTCAGGTATCTCTGCATACAAGATGTGTATATGTAAAAAAAAAAAAGTGATTTATATATATATTATACAACGCACACACACACCCCCCTGCCTTTATTTAAATACCCTGATGGCATACCTTGCAAATATAGCAGGGAGTCGGTAAAACATTTTAAAAAAATTTTTACTATAAAAAAGAAAGATAAAAGTGCAGTGGGACACATCGCCAATATATCAATCATATATTTCTAGTCTGCAGCAGGGATCAACCCTGAGGTCTGGCTGTTAGTATATGATGTCTACAGGAGGCAATACTGTATATTTATTAGTCGCCACGTTAATGTATATTATATTTTATTATTTGACAGTGCCGTTTAGAAAACGCAATTAATTAGCTGATTTTTTTAATGTAATGTTTTAGCATCATATAAAATAGGTTCATTTTATGGATGGATGGATTGAATATGGTCCACTGGATAATAAAAAAATCCAATCAGTTGACAGCATGCAAGAGACCACTGTAATTATATATATATATATATACACACACAAATAAAAACATAAGATCACTGCAAGTTTATGTATAAAACATATATATATATATATATATATATATATATATATATATATATATATATATATATATATATATATACTGCTCAAATTATAGACATAAGGCCTCTCTCTCTCGCTCTCTCCCTCTATATATGAGACCTTATGTCTATAATTTATATAGAGAGAGAGAGAGATAGAATAGATATATTATATACATAAAATTGCAGTGATCTTATGTTTTTATTTGTGTGTGTGTGTGTGTGTATATATATATATATATATATATATATATATATATATATATATGACCTTATGCCTATAATTTATATAGAGAGCAGTGTGTGTGTATATATATATATATATATATATATATATATATATATATACTTTTTTCCAATTCTATATTTTGTTTTAATAAGTACATTTTGTCGTCCAAATCAGAGTGATAATGTGTATTTAGCAGAACTCCAGTCACTAATGTCATAGTACTTTGGGGGCTATTTAAAAATGTTTTCACCAACGTCCACACCTTTTTTTCCAATTATAGAATGTGCAAAGATATGTTGGTAAATTCTGACAAAATAATAATTGGTGTTGAATGGTATAACCTGTCAGTGTCAAATACAATCTGTCATATTTTCCCATGTTATTTCCTGTATCATGATCTACCTTCATCATACACTTTGATGTGCTGTCATAGCTGATAAATATACAGTGGATTGTAAATACTTCACCAAATAAAGCAGGTTACTGATAGAACGGATCCATGTAAAGATCCAAACAAATGTGAAGAGACAATAAATAACCTCCATGGACACTAATCATTTTGCAGATGACACGATCCTAATGACTGTATAGAAGTTTATCTGCTGCTTCCAGCCCCATCTATTCCCCAACAAGTATATTCCAGGCAGGCAGTAATATCCCATTCATTCTTCTCCATCCCGGTGTATGTTGGCACTCTCCTTACAGGGACACAGCTATTCCTATAGAGTACGTTATAGCCCAAATAATGCTCGCTTTCATTCCCCTTGCCTGCTACCCGGGCTCTGTTTATTATGGGGGGTTTTATTAACAACGCGAGCACTATACAAGCATTTGGCAAATACATGATAGCAAAGCTTGGGTGTAATATACAGCTACAAAGTACAGTATTCATAACATGGGGAGGGAGGGGGGACATTTTTTTACACAAGTTTTATTTGAAGTTTAAAGACATATTTCCTGCAATCCCAACAATATAACATTTCAGAAAAAAAATATTCAATTTATAATACTACATTTGATCTTATGTAGTGTGTAATGAAATACAAAGTAGCAGCAATGCTCCTCAGTCCTATACACTGTATATTTTTGATCTTATGTAGTATATATTAAAATACAACGTGAATGTATATAGCATGCTCCTTAGTCATATTACACTGTGTGTGTGTCTGACCTTATGTAGTATATAATAATACAAAGTGATTGTATATCGCAGCAATGCTCCTTAATCCTATCACATTGTACATGTTTGACCTCATGTAGTATATAATGAAATACAAAGCGAATGTATATAGCAGAGCAATACTCTTTAGTCATATTACACTATATATCTGACCTTATGTAGTGTGTAATGAAATACAAAGTGAGTGCATATAGCACCAGTGCTCCTTAGACCTACGCTGTACACCTTATGTAGTATATCATAAAATACAAAGTGAAAATATATAGCAGCAATGCTCCTCAATCCTATTACACAATATATCTGATCTTATGTAGTATACAATAAAATACAAATTGAATATATATAGCAGCAATGCTCCTTAGTCCTATTACACTGTATATAAATTGACCTTATGACGTATTTAATTAAATACAGAAGGAATTGATATAGCAAATATGCACCTTAGTCCTATTACAGTGTATATGTTTGATCTTATGTAGTATATAATAAAATACAAGGTGAATGTATATAGCAGCAGTGTCCTTTAGTCCAATTACACTGTATATGATTGACCTTATGTAAATAAATAAGTGAATGTATATAGCAGCAATGTCCCTTAGTCCTATTACACTGTATATGATTGACCCTATGTAGTATAATAAAAATACAAAGTGAATGTATATAGCAGCAATGTCCCTTAGTCCTATTGCACTAGGCACTATTTAACAACGTTTACCAAGTACCATCTGGTGTGTGTCATTTTTGATGAGTTCCCCATAAACTTTAAGCATTTAATGTTTTCCAAACATCCTATAATAACTGTAAATGATGACAATCCTACTGCAATCTGGTGTGTAAAGGAATTATATCTAATCACATACCCCTTAAAGCTGACACAAGTACCTTCAATGGTAAACATATTAAAGCAATATAGATGGGAAAAAATCAGCAACCTCCCTATAACATGTGATCATTTTACAATAAGGAGCAAACCCCTGTCATTTCTTATGATTTCACCATTTTCTTCATGTTCTTTATTTTATTCTTAAAACTAATATTTGGAAATCGGTCTGCTCTTATCTTTGACCTATAGGGCATCCCAAACAAGAATAAGTCTCATTAGCAGTAACTAATGGACCAGTGTTATAGATGAAAGACAGATGTCCTTTATTTCAGGTAGCTTTCAAACAATAAAATAACTGACAGTCCTGTCATCTGCTTCAGACTAAAAGCTCAGTGAATATTCGCAATTAACCCTTTGCACACTGGGATACATCCATACATATTTCTAGCAAGCTTTGTCAGTAAAATAAATACTTGCTTTAGAGTAGACTAAAATATCAGCTCATTAGACTAATTTTAATGCAGCAATAAACCCCCAAAATAAAAATCGAATGCATTGCTGCTAACCAATCGTTAATAAATATGGTGGCTGTATTATTATCTTTTGTACTTTTTTCCCCTTTATTTTACCCTGGTGATGCAACCAATAACACTCCTGGTTAGAGTGTCTCCACTTTTGATGGAGGAGTAATGGAGACACCCTTGGACAGCAGCATTGTCAGTATGTAAAGTGGGAAGTGTTAGGTGCACTAGTAGATTTAGATGGACTTGACTAACCAATTAAAATTACCAACTCCAGCCAACACTTTGTAAAGCATCAGTGTTTTCCTCTTTTCCTCCCTTTGGGATAAAGATTTTCCATATATGAATAGAAATTGACCATCTTCAAGGTTAAATGGTTGGTCCCAACCCTCTAACTGCCCTTTTTTGCTGCAGCTTGGTCTTTCAAAGGAAGTTGAAAAATCACAGGGGTTGATTTACTAAAGGCAAATAGACTGTGCACTTTGCAAAGTGCAGTTGCTCCAGAGCTTAGTAAATGAACAGAAGCTCTGCTGACTTCCATCATCCAATCTTGCAAGCAGAAATGCTGTTTATTTTATCTCCCTTGCATGTGATTGGGTGTTCTTTGCAAAGTGAAGCTTTACCTCATTTACTAAGCTTTGGATCAACTGCACTTTGCAAAGTGCACAGTCTGTTTGCCTTTAGTAAATCAACCCCACAGATTTACTAGCAGGATCATCAGGTGAAACTAAAGGGAGAAAACTAATGCAGCCACCACATCTATGAATTGCTAAGCTGCGATGTATTACATTTTTGGTTTGACTACCACTTGAGGACTTTGTTACAGATAAGGTGCTTATAAGAAATGATGGGGACGTCTGGCTTATAAACAGTTAAAAAGACCTGGGAGTTGTACAAGCAGAATGCCCCCCATTCTTGTGTATACAGAGGTTGTAGTGTAGGATGACCATGATCCAAGTGTTTGCACTGACTGTGGGGTCATGGTCAATCTGCAATGTATAGATCCCTCTATAGAAGTATATTGACTCTATAGAAGTACACCAGCACTTGAGTAGTACATTTCCCCTGACACGTGTACACCGCCAAATGATCCGCTCTGCAGTTGGAATAGACCTGGAATGGGACTTTTCTGAGTGCAGCTCTCTGATCTTTTCGGGCTTTTCAGACTCTGACATTTATAGGAATGGTTTTAATTAAGGGTGTGCCCCGATCCTGCCGTCTGTGCTAGACTAGTCTGCACCCGACTGGGATGACTTCACAGACTGGCAGGTGACTAAATAATCGCCATGCAGCCCATTGAGGATGGCACGAAGATGCAGCCGGATGGGGGGGGGGATGCCCGCAGAGTTCAGGAGACATTCAGGTCCTGCAGCTGCAGACATGACTCCCCGTCTGCTGTACTCATCATGACAGCCAGCTCTATGTATTCCCCGCAGCAAAACAGAAACAGATCAATTAAACACAACCGCCTGTGTGTGTGTGTGTGTGTGTGTGTGCTGGGGATGTGGTGTACACCTGTTCAGCACCAGGGGCAATGTCACTTATAGCAGATAATGACTGACAGCAATTACCTATAGACCATCACACACTTCACTAATGAGCCCAGGACCAGGTATCCCAAGTCTAATCCATGACTGCAGGCACAGCGATCAGCATTGACCCAAGTCCTCTCCACAGGCCCATCCTGTAAAGGAGTTCATATCTCAGACCACTTCAGCTCTACAGAGCCAAAAATCTTTATGTATTTATTTATTTATTTTTAAAAAGGGATCCTCTAATAATTGAATATCTTAGAACTTTTGGAGTTTAAGCGATACCCTTTATTTAATGGAATAAAGGGTGTCAACTGAAACTCCAAACTTTATGTATGAATTGATGGCTAACATTACTACTATGATGAAAAATCTACTAGTGGCTAAAGATCTAAAAAAAATCTACAGATCCACATCTACTACTATGATTGGAGATATCATATAAGGGATATCAAATAGGGGACGCATTAGGCTCAATTCACACAGCTAACACACCAGGATAAGGATTCTTGCCTACAAAAAAAGTGACAGTTATTTTCAGTTGAATCCAATGAGATTTAAAAAAAATGACAGTTAGTTGAAAACAGAGTGCCTTATAGGCTGATATTAAAGCTTTGTAAATTAATAGAATTTGATATTTCACCCTATATATGGGCAGCTTTACTAAAAACGTATGAATTGAACCTATGAAATGTGATGTTTTACTCTTATATGGCCAGCTCTACTGATTCATTTTGTGGATTGAGTTTATAGAATATGATATTTAACCCTTATATCGCCAGTTCTTTGTGAACTGAACCTACAGAATGTGATATTTAACCCTTGTGTATAGCCAGTTCTACTAACAGTTTGTGAAGTCAGCCTATACATTTAACTTTTACATGCCCTGCTCTACTAAATAAAAAATAGAAGTCTGATCAGAGTAAGAACACCCTCCTCCAATTAAAAAAAATAGTGAAACTATATGCAATCTTTTTTTTTTTAGAGAGAGAATTAAAGATGAAATCTACTAGTCTAATGCCTGTCCTGGGCCCATGTGTTATAGTGGCGCTGATGAGGAGGCTTTATTGCTCAAATGGACAATTCAGAGGAAGTGATGACAGTTGATAACATATCAAGACCAGTGTTCGGAAAAGTTATGAAAATTAAACTTTACAAAAAAAAAAGTTATATATATATGGAGTTGTTGCCCATAGCAACCAACCACATGCTTTTTTTTTATTAGATAGGTACATACAGATTGGCTGTTATGGTGAGCCTCTCCACTTTTACTCCACTGCTCATCCCTCCAATATACATAAACCATAAACTTTAAGCTGCAACAGGTTTACTAAAGCAGAAATAGACACCAGACACAAATAAATGGCAATTGTCGGAGAGATGCACTAAAAATAATGTTCATCTGGGACACCACTGTTGCCTTCTCTGTACAGCATCTATGAGAATGTTTCACTTCATAGTACTGGATGGATATGCAGGCACTGATGCAGTAGGTAATTGTACAGCGTTTACAATGCAATATCTGTAAGCCCCAGGTTCTGACCCGGTTATTACAATGTACTATCTGTAAGTCACAGGTACTGCTCCAGCTTTTACAATGCACTATATTTACATCCCAGATACTGACTCAGCTTGACTCCAATGTACCATAAGTCCCAGCTTTTCCAATGCACTATAAGTCCCAGTACTGCTCCAGCTTTTACAATGCACTATATTTACATCCCAGATACTGACACAGCTTGACTCCAGTTTACTATAAGTCCCAGTACTGACCCAGCTTTTCCAATACACTATAAGTCCCAGTACTGACCCAGCTTTTCAAATACACTATAAGTCCCAGTACTGACCCAGCTTTTCCAGTGCACTATAGGTCCCAGTATTTACTCAGCTTTTCCAATGCACTATAAGTCCCAGTACTGCTCCAGCTTTTACAATGCACTATAAGTCCCAGTACTGACCCAGCTTTTCCAGTGCACTATAGGTCCCAGTATTTACTCAGCTTTTCCAATACACTATAAGTCCCAGTACTGCTCCAGCTTTTACAATGCACAATAAGTCCCAGTACTGACCCAGCTTTTCCAAAGCACTATAAGTCCCAGTACTGCTCCGGCTTTTACAATGCACTATAAGTCCCAGTACTGACCCAGCATTTCCAAAGCACTATAAGTCCCAGTACTGACCCAGCATTTCCAAAGCACTATAAGTCCCAGTACTGACCCAAGTTTTCCAATACACTATAAGTCCCAGTACTAACCCAGCTTTTCCAATACACTATAAGTCCCAGTACTGCTCCAGCTTTTACAATGCACGATAAGTCCCAGTACTGCTCCAGCTTTTCCAATGCACTATAAGTCCCAGTACTGAGTCAGCTTTTACAATGCACTATAAGTCCCAGTACCGACTCAGCTTTTACAATGCACTATAAATCCCAGTACTGACCCAGCATTTCCAAAGCACTATAAGTCCCAGTACTGCTCCAGCTTTTCCAAAGCACTATAAGTCCCAGTACTGCTCCAGCTTTTCCAAAGCACTATAAGTCCCAGTACTGCTCCAGCTTTTCCAATGCACTATAAGTCCCAGTACTGAGTCAGCTTTTACAATGCACTATAAGTCCCAGTACTAACCCAGCATTTCCAAAGCACTATAAGTCCCAAGACTAATCCAGCTTTTTCAAAGCACTATAAGTCCCAGTGCTGACCCAGCTTTTACAATGTACTATCTGAAACACACATGTACACAATTCACCCCAAACCCCTGATTTAGGTCAAAGGTTACCAAAATACTCCAGCACATAGTTGAATCCATTTACAAATGACAGTAATGATGTCAGGGGTCAGTCTCCAGTAATCAAACCCTGTGATCACACTGTCAGCCCATACCCTGGCAGGCTGGCACTTTAATTCAGCTGTCAGTGTAGGACTGAGGCATGCCCGCTGGTAAAGTCTCCCTCCCTCCCAGCCCAGGCACTGCTAATCAGTGTCACCCATGGACTCTATCTGTGGCTGGCAGAGTGACAGTTGTAGTGAGTGGAAGATCCACACTGACAGATCCCAGGCTGGAATTCCTCAGGCAATGGGGGGAGATATAAGGCTGTGACAGCAGATCAGACACACACACACACACAGAGGACATCCGAAGTGTGCGATCCCAGTGACAGATCCACTGCTCAGAGGATGTCATCAGTTCCTAACTGTCACTGAGCGTCTCTCTACCACCAATAGTGACAGTGAGAGCACGATCCTAGAAGAGCAGGCTCTGGGATCGGAGGATGGCATCCTAACTGTCACTGTGATGGCACATGTCACACACACACACACATGTCACACACACACACTGACAGTACCTTCCTCCGCTGACTTCATGATGAATGGGAAGAAGGGCTGGAACTCCACAGTGTCTCTGGAGCAGGCTTGCAGGAACGGACCGAGAGGAAGACTGGAAGGAGCGGCAGCTGCTACACTAGTGCGTGGCATCCACTCGGCGATCCGATCAATGTTTGATCCCGCCTGATGATCGGACTGTGCGATCTGTCACTGTGTGATCGCAGGGAGTGTGCACACGTGCGATGGGATGGTGTCCGATGATGAAGTGTGAGTGGGCAGGCTGGTGCAGACAGGTGACAGTGTGTGCATTGAGAACAGGGGAGGCATGCACTTATTACAGGGAGTTCAGGAACTTGCTGATCTCTTCTCCTCTCTGGCTGGGAGTTCAGCAAAGTCTCCAAGTCTCTCTCTGACGCAGACCTGCTATGTGCCTGCTGCCTTTTTAAAGCTGGAAAACACCCCCCAGACACCCAGCACCTTCCCCTGTCCCTCCTTCCTCCCCCTCTGCCGCCCCTCCCCTCCCCCCAAGGATCATGACGGAGAGTGCCGGGGGTGTGTCTTGGTGTCACTGCTCAGGTTGTGGTTCCCCTTCTCTGCCGCTGATTGATTGGGAGCCTTCAAGGATCTCACCCCCCCCACACACACCCAGACATAGGGGCTGACCTCACATGCTAGGAACAGGGCTGGGTGACCTAGCTTGTAGGGGTTACATATCTTACCACTTCTAAATCCAACAACCAAATCTGATTTCAGCTTAGATGTGGAGGCTGCATTCATTTTATACACTTTTATTTTTTGGTAAAAGTAAAAAAACAGCAAAAAAAATATTTTCTGCATAAAAGATCCTGCGTAAAATACGCACCTAAAGTACTCACCTTTATACATGTAAATGAGTCATATCTGCAGATCAACGCTGGTATAATCTGCAGCTCAGTCCTAGTTTTTTTGTGCCTGACTAAACACAGTGCACTTTTACATGACATGTATGTAAAATATACACTCACCAGACACTTTATTAGGTACACCCTGCTAGTACCGGGTTGGACCCCTTTTGCCTTTTGAACTGCCTTCATTCTCCATGGCATAGATTCATTCAACAAGGTGTTGGAAACATTCCTCAGAGATTTTGGTCCTCATTGACATGATAGCATCACATAGTTGCTGCAGATTTGTCGGCTGCACATCTATGATGGGAATCGCCCCTTACACCACATCCCAAAGGTGCACTATTGGAATGAGATCTGGTGAGTGTGGAGGCCATTGGAGTACAGTGATCTCATTGTCATGGTCAAGAAACCAGTGGTGAGATGATTTGAGTTTTGTGACATGGAGCATTATCCTGCTGCAAGGATCCATCAGAAGATGTGTACACTGTAGTCATAAAGGGATGGATATGGTCAGCAAGAATACTCAGGTAGGTGTGGCATTTAAATGATGCTCAATTGGTACTAAGGGGTTCAAAGTGTGCCAAGAAAATATCCCCCACACCATTATATCACCACCACCAGCCTGAACCGTTGATACAAGGCAGGATGGATCCATGCTTTCATGTTTTTTATGCCACATTCTGATCCTACCATCTGAATGTTGCAGCTGAAATCGAGACTCATCAGACCAGGCAAAGTTTTTCTAATCTTTTATTGTCCAATCTTGGTGAGCCTGAGAGAATTGTAGCCTAAATTTCCTGTTCTTAGCTGACAGGACTGGCACCCGGTGTGGTCTTTTGCTGCTGTACCCCATCTGCTTCAAGGTTCGAAATGTTGTGCGTTCAGAGATGGTATTCTGCATACCTTGGTTGTAACAAGTGGTTATTTGAGTTACTGTTGCCTTTCTATCATCTCAAACCAGTCTGCCCATTCTCCTCTGACCTCTGGCATCAACAAGGCATTTTCTTCTACACAACTGCCACTCGCTGGATATTTTCTCTTTTTCAGACCATTCTCTGTAAATCCTAGAGATGGTTGTATGTGAAAATCCCAGTAGATCAGCAGTTTTGGAAATACTCAGACCAGCCTGTCTGGCAACAATAAGAACCATGCCACGTTCAAAGTCACTTAAATCCCCTTTCTTCCCCATTCTGATGCTCGGTTTGAACTTCAGCAAGTTGTCTTTACCATGTCTAGATGCCTAAATGCATTAAGTTGCTTCCATGTGATTGGCTGATTAGCAATTTGTGTCACCAAGCAATTGAACAGTACCTAATAAAGTGTCCGGTGAGTGTATATGTAAAGCGCTGCGTAAATTGAGGGTGCTATATAACTACCTGTAACAATAAATATATAGACACAGCTGTGTGTATGGGCTCATTGATTACTATAGAGCTGCTTTTCGATGCATACAAAACTATCTTCACTGCATATAAACGCAGCTTTTTTCTGCCTGTGTGCACAAGCCCTTAAAGTGATATTAAAGCCTTTTTTTGTTTTAAATAAAATGAAATGCTGATAACAGGACTTGCTTGCCCTCTTTTAAATTCTTCAACTTTGTGCTGGCTCCAAATACTGCCCTCCAGCCGCTCTGCCCGACTTCCGATAGGTGGGTGTCCCCTCTGCCTGGTGGGACCTATGGAGTCTCGCTGGAGTCTTCACTTCCATGGTGCTCTCATTTTGGAAATTATAAGCACACATGCTGCCACTTTCAGCACACGTGTGGGCAGCACAAGAGCACAGGGGGCACCCACCTACCTGAAGTCGAGCTACTGACAGTGGGGTTGATTTACTAAAACCGGAGAGGGCAAAATCTGGTGCAGCTCTGCATAGAAACCAATCAGCTTCCAAATTTTATTGTCAAGGCTTAATTGAACAAGATGAAGGTAGAAGCTGATTGGCTACCATGCAGAGATGCACCAGATTTTGCACTTTCCAGTTTTAGTAAATCAACCCCAGAATTAGGAATAAGCACAGGGCAGAGCAGCAGGTCCATATTAGTCTTGCCATCAACAGCTAATTTTACAAAAAATGGCTTTAATATCACTTTATGGCTCAGATATCAGCTATGGTTCAGATCCTTCACATCACAACGTCTCCCTCCCCTCTTCACATCATAGCCCCCCTTTTACATTACAGCTCCCTTCACATCACAGTCCCCCCTTACATCACAGCCCCTCTTTTACATTACAGACTCTCTTTACATCACAGTCCCCCCTTACATCACAGTCTCCCCTTTAGATCATAGCCCCCTTTTACATTACAGCCCCCTCACATCACATCCCTCCTTTACATCATAGCCCTTCTTTTGCATTACAGCCCCCTTTACATCACAGTCCCCCCTCTACATCATTGCCCCCTTTTACATAACAGCCCCCTTTCACATCCCCCTTTACATCATATCCCTCTTTACATTACAGTTTGTTTACATTACAGTTTTGTCTAGGGAGTGATGAAATAAGGTGAATTACGTAATTCTTTGCTCCTCTGGCAGCCAAGGCTCTCCAATGCATTCAGGATATGGTCTCGCTCCTGGTGTCCTCACATACATTGCAAGACAGCTGGTCCTGCCTTGATCGTGATGATGTCAGAGAGCTGTGACTGGTCAAGTAGCAAAGGGGAGCACCTTTGGGGGACAGATCATACAATGTGAAGGAAGACTGTGAGAGCGAGGTGCAAGGTAGGTATTTCACCTTATTTCTACCCCCCTTGACAAAATGATAAATAAACCCATGCAGCGAGGGGGCACCACTGCAGTATACCTGCATTTCACCTGTAGGGCCCATTGACACTTAAGTGTTGTGGCAACTCTCAATAAAACTCACCCATGAATACACATCGCAACAGTGCATGGAAACGAATTTGCTTTATGTAAGGTGTACTGCAGTGCCATTCATTGTGAATGGCACCCTAACATATTGTACAGCAATGCATAACGCAGCACAGTACCACCACAACGTATATATCGTGCATTGCTGTGTGCTGCATTTTCAGAAAAGGTCAATGCACATTTCCTCATTCAATGTGTGTTGGCAGTCCATTCAAAATGAATATGGCTGCCCTAATGTAACACACATTAACACATGCCATAAGGCACGTTCATTTATCTGCAGGAACACACCACAAAGGAAGGCTTTAGCGTAAACAGGCCCTCAATGTCTCGCTCAGCACAGGTTCTCTTTCATCAAAATTTGCCTCCAGGATTTTCTCCTTTACTCTGGTTCCATTGCTTTCCCCACCTTCGCCTATTTTTTATTTGAATTTTTTAAAATCAAAGTATATACAGTATATTAAATTAGTATGCTTTCTACTTGGCCATGTGACATCACAAAGTCTTGCCCTGCTCCAGCGGTGGGGATTTCCTAGTGAAATACAAAATGGTGCTATCATAATTGGGGAATTTATAAAAAATGGAGCAGACAGAATCTGGAGCAACTTTGCATGGCAACCAATCAGTTTCTATCTTCACCTCCAAGGGATGTGGTCCTGACAGCCTGGGCTCACAGGAAGTAGGTCAAATAATACTGAGCATAATTCAGCCAGTAAGAGAAGCAACATCTAGTAGACTTTCTGTAAGTCAATACATCTCCAGATTGAAGGAGAGTATTGCAGTAAAAGCTTTTTGTAGGGTGGACGGTATCAGCGGTGGCGTATCCTTGCCGACTAGGCCAAGTTGCAAGGGGTTCTTGGGCTATGCTAGGCAGTGGGTGGGATCTACTCACCCTGCATGAGGGGGAGCCTTTTGCGTTGAGCATGCTCATCAATGCCTGGGACCAGGCGGAGACTGCGGTCATGTGAAAAAAGATCCCCGACTTAGAGATGAGCTACGGTATCACTGTATGCAGTAGAAAAATACAGAGTTCCTCTGAAAAGTGCTGCACACTGTAAATTGGTATATGCTCCATTAGGAGGGACGTGGTGAGCCTGTGCCCACTCCAGCAGTCCAGCATATCTCTATTACCTCACTTCTAGTAACAGAATGGGGTCCTCGCTTCTCGGCCTTTTGGCTAAGATTAAGTGTAGTATCTCTTCTTATCAGTGATCCAGTTGGGGTGCTGTGCTATCATCCTGATCTGACCAAGGTTGGGGTGGTAACTATGCAAACCTGCTGGAATAATGGAGGCTTGGAAGGTTAGTACCGGCTGGAACAGAAACTGGGGTGCCCACAGGCAGTTGGGGCACGGGAGTAATCCCCCCCCCCCCGGAAAGCTGGAAGAACCCATTACCTCCTCGTTTGAATGTTCTACCTTGTATGGCCATGGGCTGGTAAGGCAGAAGGTCCGCGACATCTGTGCCCCCTGGGAGTGGTCGCCCTAGGGGTGCTCTTAGTAACACTTGGGTGTGGGACCCCACTTTGTGAAAAGGCACATGGTCACAGCCACCAAAATCTTTTCTTTCTGCACTGCGTCTTTTAGGGCATGGCCTTTTGGCTAAGTCCGGGGACAATTTTTGTCTACCAGGACTCAGGGCCTAGGCCACTTTTTTATTGCCTATTTATTTTTCTCCCACGCTTGTCACCTTTCACTTTTATGTGTGTTTTCTCATGGATGAAGGGTGTAAGTCCTCATGCTTACCCTGATGTCTTGGGGGAGGATGTGTGGCCCTCAGGTTCCTTCCACCCCTGCCTTTGGGGGATCTCTCGTCGGGGGAGCTCCCCTGACCTAGTATTTGAGGATGGTTTCGGCTGTCTTAGAAGAACTGGGTCTGCCAGGCCTTCTGGCTAGCCAGACCATGTAAACCTGTAAACCTATGTCCCTGTCAGGAGCCTTGTGCCCCGGGGTTTAGGGTAGAGGTCCTACTCCTTCGGGGGGGGGGGGGACTAAACAACACCCTTAAGTGCACTTTTTAGTGTGTGTTTAGTGTGTGTTTCACATGCATGTTTTTTGATAACGTACGGGATTTTGCATCCTAGATTTTGCACCACCGCGGATTTAAAAAGGAGTTAAAAATAAATAAAAAATGGGGTCCTGCCGTACACATAGCACAAACCTCATGCATGCACTTGTTAACTCCTTCTTTTCCCGTACCTTGTAACCAGGCCATGGATCTCTGTAATGCGGGTTCAGTTACAGTTGCTATTGGAAACTGATGCTAGGAAAGGAGCCATGCATTGACCCTCCTCGCTACCAGAGGACCTGTCACCTTTACCAGATACCATGCTTAACAACTTGTGTCTTGAGCTAGTGCTTGGTTACTCTTAGGAACTACACTGTTTCTCTGCTTACTGTAACTTGCTGAGTAAGTCTTCTATAGCAGCTGAGCTTCATACTCCCACATGTGCTTTACAGGCCCAAGTTCTTTTAATTGCTATTAACCTTCATGCATCCCTTGAAGAACTTCGGACCAGGTTCAGAACATTTAATGCAGCCATACTTAACCCTAACTATAACAGAATGGCTGCCCAGGCATATACTGTAGTACCTCTGCAAGGTAGTAGTCCATTGTGGCACTCCCCATGCTTGGATGTCCTCTGGAATCCCGGTGCTTCTGACAGACTGCAAGAAGCCACAGCAGTCCTACAGCATGTCTGTTCACTGTCTTCTTCCCATGCAGCAGCTCTCTGTGTGCAGTGCCCTTTCCCCTTTTATTTACAGCACAGAGGAGGGGGCATAGCCAGCCTGTCTCAACTGCTAACAAAAAACCTTCCCCGTATAGGCAACCTGCCTACATGCATGTTTTTATTTCTAGTGAACGGGGGTATTTTTTTTTTTCTGGAGTGGAATTCTCCTTTAGATGATTTTAATTGGCTGTAGTGAACAGTGATTTACTATATCCTGAGAAAGTGGGGTCATTGCCCATAGAAACCCTAGGTCACTCCAGCTGTCAATCTCCTAGTATAGGGTAGAAAATAACACTCATGTAGTGCTACCCCTCTAGGGGTCGATGGTATTAACTGGTTCTTCCCTAGAAGTCCAGAGGCTCCCTGTCCCCGCAAGCACCTGTCCATTCACACCAGCTCCGATAACACAGTCTAAGGGATGTCTTTTTAAGATTTATTGCTTGAGGGAACTTTAACAGGAGAGGTGTTAGGGCATGGGGTACTTTAAAACAATTAGTATTTAGCATTTAGTGGACAATCTTCTCCTTAAGTATTTATTTGTGTTGGACAGTCTAATGCAGGGATATCCACCCTAAAACTAAAATCCCTGCATCTACAGACATCGACAATCTAACACTAACTTATACTTAACCCCGTGAAGAAGAAATCAGTATACATACATTTTCTGCAGGCGTGCTTCGCTGTGGAGGCGGGTGCAGAGGACACGTCCAACAACAGAAGCGCCATATAGTAACTCTGTGGGTGACGTCACTCCCCATTCATTTCATAGCTGTTGTTGGCTGTGTCCTCTGCAGAGCTTTCGCCGCTGGAGATCGGGTCGGATTGGCTTCAGAAAAGGTATGTATACTCGTTTTTTCTTTACAGGGCTAGATAGGTTAGTGTTACAATGTGTATGTCTGTAGATGCAGGGATTTTAGTTTTTGGGTGGACCTATACTTTAAAATTCACAAAGGTCTTCACAAATCACATTTTTTTAAATTCCATGACTCAAAGCCTTTACATCACAGCCCCCCCCCCCCTTTACATCACAGCCCCTTTATATCAGTGTCTTCTGTCCCCTCCTTCACATCACAACCATCCTTCACATTACAGACCCCCCTCCCCCCCATACACATCACACTCCCCTTCACAACACAGTCCCCTTTGCAATCACAGACCCCCCCCCCACATCACAGTCCCCCTTATGTCCCAGTCCTCCTCAACATCACAGCTCCTCCCGTTCACATCATTGTCCCCCACTTACATGAAAGCCCCCCTTGCAATCACAGATCCCTCCCTCACATGACAGCCCCCCTTACAATCATAGCTTCCACCTTACGCCACAGTCCCCCCAATATCACAACTCCTCCCCCTTCACATCACTGTCTCCTCCTTACATCACAGCCCCCCTTGCAATCGCAGACCCTTCCTTCACATCACAACACCCGCCTGCCTCACATCACAGTCCCCTTGCAATCACAACTTCCCATCCTTACATCACAGCCCCCCTTGAAATCACAGCTCCCCCCTCTACCAACTATAAGGTAGAGAATAGCAGTTGATTGGTTGCTCTGGGCAATAACCCTAGTCTTTCGGTATATCATTCCTTTATTCTAGCTCCACTGATGGCTATAGACGTCTTGTATGTGGACTGCAGTGCCAAAATTCCCCTAACCCATGCGTCATATGTCTGTCCTCCCGCAATTAACACTATTACCTATTATTCAGTAAGAACAGTAAGAAGTTAGGAACACTTAATGGAAAATATATATTGTAGATATATATAAATAAAGCCTGCATGCTAAAGTCATTATGTAAGTCATAGGCTTCCCCTGCTGTGGAAATTTGGAAGAGAAGAGCAACTGGCAGGCAGCAGAAAGGAAAATCCCATTCTGCTAAATTACTTACAGATTTAGTGGATTTTGTTTCATACGCCGAGAATTGTTATTGTGTGTGTACAGTAAATATCTGACTTGTGACTCTGACCATATTAATCAGCATCTCCCAATATGAAGCGCCACAGAACAAGGATATATAATCATCAACACTATGGTCTGAAAAGAGAAATCCAACTCATCTGGAATCAAATATTTTTTTTCCTAATTTCTATCCCGCATCCAAGAGGTTGATGTGAATTGATAACTAACCTAGTACCTGAAAATCCCCAAATGCACCAAGGTGTCTCTCTGTGGTTATGAAATTATTTGCACTTTGTGAACCTTTCAGGAAGCCCCGCTCCACTGGGTTTTATTTGTCTTTTGCTGTGTTTTTGTATGGAATCATATCCTAAAGTTTTAGCATAGTGTTATTTTGCCACTGTAAACGGAGATCCTGTGGGAGTAGTGGTAGCCAGTTAGCGGTTTTATGTAGGAACAGTTGTGTGCCATTATATCTTAAACTAGGCTCACGAATGCAGACCCTCATTCTCTGCATGTGCCTGCTTACCTACAAATATTTATACAGGCACAAAAATCGTGAATGTAATACAAGCGTTTATGGTCAGGGAGGTCGCTCATTCTGGAATTTACATGAAGTAGTTAAAAAAAAAAAAACATAAAGTTATATTTTTAATTTTATTTACTTTTTTACATGGTGTAGTATAATTGTGCAAAGCAAAAAAGTTCTGAAAACCTTGGAAATGCTGTACTTCCGTGTTGGATATGTATTTTATACAGGTATTTATATAGTACTGACAATTTATTCAGTGCTATACATTCACACCAGTCCCTGCCCATAAGTAGCTTACAATCTGGGTCCCTGTCTCAAATGCATACATACACATATAAGGGCCAATTTAGAAAGGAGCCAATTAATCTACCAGCATGTCTCTGGAGTGTGAGAGGAAACCAGAGTAGCTGGAGGAAACCCAGGCAAGCACAGGGAGAACACCCAAACTCCATGCAGATAGAATCCTCATTGGGATTGAAACTGGGGACACTAGCACCTCAAGGCAGACGTGACCACAAAGCCAATGTAATGCCTATTGCTAATTTAATTTGTGAAACCCTATTGGCTTTATCTTCGATTGCCCAAAACAGTATGGGGTTTAACCCAGCTTGTAGAAGAAGGTATGATTACTGATAAATTAATTGTTCAAAATTGGAATCACTCTGAATTTGGAGAATTCGTCAAAAATTTGCCAAACATGAATCGGGGACTTGGGTGAATTTTCATGGTCAGTGAAGGCCCTTTGCAAGTCTGCTAGGCAATTTGTTTTCACCCAAATGGCATAGGAACCTGTGAAATAGAGGACCAAATAAAAAATAAAATTAAAAAAAGTACAGGGGAGGAGGGGCCTGTTTATATGGCTTCTAGGGTAACATGGAAATTAAACAAAGCCTTCTAATTAGAGGTTTGGGTGATGTCTTAAAGAGTAACTTTTTGTTGAGAAAAAAAACAATCCCTTCTGGGTGATCGATGTACATTGCAAAGATTTTAACAAACTTTGTTTTAGATTCCTACCTGTTTCTGTTTTGAAGAAAAGGCTGCGGGGTTCATTTACTAAGAAAAATGGGAAGCAATAATGGTCGCTCTACATTTAGTTATGCACAATTAAGCCAATTAAGACTTTAACTAGGCAAACATGTGAATGAAAAAGCGCGCTAATACTAGCGAACATGCCTTTGTAAATATCAAATTGGCATATCCTTGAATTTGCAAGTGCCAATTGCTACCGGGTTTGGAACTGCACTGCAGCCATGATCACATGAATGTGAATAAAACATTTTTATGCTAGTTGTGCTCGACCTCGTGTGCGTCTATTTATGTATATTCCAATTAGTATTCCTAGTTTTTTTTCTTTCTTTGCTAACAAATGCAGTTATGAATGAGTATTACAGAGTAATGTTTTCTATTCTGTAAAGTTACGTGTATTGAATATTTAAGTTACATATCTGTTATATGGTTTTCTTTTCATGTTAATTTAGTTTTTTATGAGACTATAAAGCAGTAATTATTATTTTTTATAAATATTCTTTATTTTATTATAGATATATCAAAAAGAAAAGATGTTAACAAGAATAACAATCAACATTCTGTATCACATTCCTCATTTAAATCACTTGCTACACCACTTCTTTTATTCTTTCCAACCCACCCATAAAAAAACACCCAAAAAAATCCCTCCCCTTCCCCCCTCTGCTCTACCCCAGCCCCTCTC
Source organism: Aquarana catesbeiana (assembly GCF_042186555.1). NCBI lineage: Eukaryota > Metazoa > Chordata > Amphibia > Anura > Ranidae > Aquarana > Aquarana catesbeiana. The sequence continues at coordinate 417,281,016 of NC_133328.1, forward strand.
TATACCTCCATCATTGACATACCGTATTTATCGGCGTATAACACGCATCCTAAGTTTAGAAGGGAATTTTAGGGAAAAAAACTTTTAGGAGGGAAGTTTAAGGAAAAAACTTACATTTAAATGCCCATCAATGCAGCCTCAACAGTGTACATCTGCAGCCTTGTCCAGTGTCATTGCAGCCTTGTCAGCGTCATTTGTAGCCTTGTCAGTGCAGCCTTGTCAGTGAAGCCTTGTCATTGCAGTCTTCCAGTTTAAAAATGGTGCCGCCGAGATACAGAGCCGGATGTCCTGTGTATCTCAGCGGCTCTTGGGTCCTCTCGGCGGCTCTCAGGTCCTCTCGCCGGCTCTCGCCGGCTCTCAGGTCCTCTTGGGTCCTCTCTCAGTCCCGAGCGGAGCCGAGTGTACTCGGCTCGGCTCTGTTCACAGTCACGCCCATTTCCCTGTGTTATGTCCATCATAGTGCGGGACTGGGCGTGACTGTGAGCCGAGCCGAGTACACTTGGCTATGTATCTCGGCGGCTCGATCCTCACAATAAGCGGGGGATTGGCGGGGGATCGGTGTATAACACGCACCCACGATTTTCCCCTGATTTTAAGGGGAAAAAAGTGCGTGTTATACGCCGATAAATACAGTATATCCATCCGATTTCTTAAAATCCATCCAATTTCTCCATACCTTATGATATATCCCTAGTGAGTCCTCTACTGTGTGTATTGTTTCCTCTAGGGTTGTCCCGATACCGATACTAATATCGGTATCGGCACCGATACCGAGCATTTGCCCAAGTACTTGTACTCGGGCAAATGCTCCCGATGCTTCCCCGATACCTAAAAGTCAGGTGTGATCGGCGCATGGGGGAGATACAAGCTTCTCCCCCAGCGGCTTTCAGCTGCTTTAGTGACACAACGGTGATCGCTCACCGCTGACTGTCACTGCATTATCCTCCATGCCCCCTCCTTTCCTCTGTGCCTCTCCGCTGTCCCCCTCCGTTCTTCTCTCCTTTTCTGTCCCCCTCCGCTGTCCCCTCCGTTCCTCTTTCCTCCTCTGTGCCTCTCCGCTGTCCCCTCCGTTCCTCTTTCCTTCCCTGTGTCTCTCCGCTGTCCCCCTCCGTTCCTCTTTCCTTCCCTGTGCCTCTCTGCTGTCCCCTCCGTTCCCCCCTCCTTCTCTGTCCCCCTCCGTTCTCCCCCTCTGTTCTCCCCCTCCGTTCCTCTTTCCTTCCCTGTGCCTCTCCGCTGTCCCCTCCGTTCCCCCCTCCTTCTCTGTCCCCCTCCTTCTCTGTCCCCCTCCGTTCTCCCCCTCCGTTCTCCCCCTCCGTTCCGCTGTCCTCCTCCTCCTTCCTTTGTGAATAGACAGCTGACTCTGTCCATTCACATAACTGAAACAGTGTAATCTCTTGTGATTACTATGTGTCAGTTTATGAATGGAGAGGAGCCGCTGTCTTCTCTCCATTCATTCTCAGTGCAGCTGAGGCTGCAGAGAAAGGGACTGGGGAATCTCTATCCTCTGTCTCTTTCTCTGTCTCAAGGGGGAGATATCAGAGGTCTGTTAAGACCCCTGATATCTCACCAAAGCCCCCCAACAGGGCTGATTAAAAAAAAACAAAAACAAAAAAAACACATATTGCAATAAAGAATAAAAAAAAAATTATTGTAAAAAATAAAAATTGTAAATTTAAAAAAAACAAAAAACAAAACACACACACACACACATACACCGTTCACCCCCCCCCCCCCCAAAAAAAAAAAAAAAAGCACTGTTAAAAAAAAAAATAAAAAAAAACACTGTCACGTGACATAAAAAAAAAGTATCGGTATTCGATATCGGCGAGTACTTGAAAAAAGTATCGGTACTTGTACTCGGTCCTGAAAAAGTGGTATCGGGACAACCCTAGTTTCCTCCATGGATCTCACCCAATCCACCCTTGCTACCCACTCCTTCATCTTCAGTGCTTCTTGGGTTCTCCATAAACTCGGGATCAAACTTTTAGCTGCGTTTAGGAGATATGGGGCTAGGGTATTTTTATAATGGGAATCGTGGAATAAACATACCCAAGGGTCTTTCTGAATCCGTTCTCCCGTTATTTGATAAATTGCTCCTAAAATTCCCTCCCAGTAGGGTTATATTTTTATGCATTCCCACCAAAGATGCGCAAAGGTCCCCGGGGTGTCACAGCCCCTCCAACAAGTTGGAGGGCTCTCTGCCCCATACCTATGTGCCCTTTGGGGGGGGGGTCACATACCACCTTGCCAGTAGTTTATAACACATTTCCATTGCCCTGACATCCCTTGCAGAGAAGCAGGCTATTCTTAAATTTTTTTTTCTGTGTTCCGCATCTCTAAGGAGTCCTATTTCCTCTTCCTATTTCCCCTGATAAGATGGGTATTCGTGTTCTACTTCCTTAATCAGAATTTTATATATTTTAGATTTTTTTTAAATAATTTATAATTTTATATGTTACTGTATTTAATATGAAACTATTGTGAAATGCAAGTCTCAGCGTACTTATCACAATGGCTTGGTGATGTGCTGTGATGTCTACACTCAGGTTATGAGTTCAAATGCCAGCCAATCTACCACCCACCTAAGGTAGCTGTGTTGATTTTTCCAGTGCACAAGCGTATGATGGTCCAAAGGTCCACAAAAACCTGGCCAAGCCCCTGGGTAGACCTATTATCTCTGGAAAAGGTAGTCTAACTGAAAATGCTAGTATCCTGGTTGATACTCATTTACGACCACATGTATTAACTTTACCTTCTTACACTAAGGATACTATTCACCTCCTCCAGATGATTGAGAATATACATATTCCCCCGGGGGCCTGGCTAGTAGCTGTGGACGTGGAAGAACTATATAGTAGCTTACCACACAATAAGGGGATCCCTTTTGTTAATACCTTTCTATCTGAAAGGAGCACCAATCAGAAATCGTACAGTGATTTTGTGTTATTACTATTGGAATTCATCTTGTCTACCACCTTTTTTACTTTGATGGCTCCTACTACCTCCATGTGCAGGGAGTGGCGATGGGGACGTCTTGTGCCCCATCATATGCTAACCTGTACCTGGGGGGGTGGGAGCGTCAAATCATGAGTGATGAGGGTCTCTCGATGTACCTGTACCACATATAATTGTGGCACAGGTACATCAACGACATCCTTATCCTCTGGGTTTGATCAAGGAATCTGTTGGATACCTTTATCCAAACATTAAACAAAAACAACTTCAACCTGTCATTCACAATGACATGTAATCAAAATAGCATTTCATTTTTGGATATTGAAATTTTCGTGAAGGCGGACTTCATGTTGGGAACTACCTTGTTCCGTAAACCCACAGCAGGGAATACTATTTTGAGAGCAAATAGTGGACATCCCACAAGTTTGGTGAAGTCCATCCCATATGGGCAATATTTGCGCATTAAACGCAATTGTTTATCATGGGAGGATTTTCAGAAACAGGCCAACGAATTAAAAAACAGATTATTGGCTCGAGGGTACGCTAGAAAAATCCTTAAAAAAGCATATCAAAGAGCTAATAAAAATAGTAGGGAGGATCTTATCTTTCAGAAAAGGAAAAGTAGTAAAATGACACCAAAAATTTAACTAAACTATTATTGTAGACAACAAAATCAAATTAGGCATATTTTAAACAAATATTGGTATCTGTAGCAGGCTGTTTCCAGGACAAAGGGGAAATTGTCTATTGTAGGAATAGCTCCATACATCATCATACATAGTACATAGAGTAGACATGTGCACTGCCAAAAAATGTGTTTGATTTAGTTTTCGTTTCATTGTTTTTGTTTTTTTTTTCGTTTTTCGGGTCATTCGTTATGATTGAAATTCGCTATTTCGAATAAATTCGAAAAATTTGAAAAATCTGAAATCTGAAAATTCAGATATCCAGAAATTCGAAATCCGACAATTCGAAAATTTGAAAATGCGAAAAACAAAAATTCGGAAATTCGAAGATGCGGAAATACGAAGATTCGGAAATTCAAAAGTGCAAAAATCCGAAAATCAAATTTCAAAAATTCGGAAATTTGAATATTCAGAAATTCGGAAATCCAAAAATTTGAAAAATTTGAAAATTAAAAAATCCGAAAATAAGAAAATCTGAAAATAAGAAAGAAAATCCGAAAATTCAAAAGAACGAATGAAAATCCAAAATAATAACTAGCTAACTAGCTAATAATAACTATACTATAGGTATTGGAATTTCAAATTTGGCTGTTAGTAAACGTAACGAATATGAATTTATCCTAAGTTACGAATTATCTGAAATAACGAATGCCACATCTAAACGAATAGAACGTAATGAATTAATAATAATGAATAATAATAGTGAAAGGTTTTTATTATTATTTATTATTATTAATTTGTTACGTTCCGCTCGTTTAGATGCGTCATTCGTTATTTTGGATAATTTGTAACTTAGGATAAATTTGTATTCGTTACGTTCACTAACAGCCAAATTTGAAAGGAAATTCCAATACCTATAATTTAATAGTTGGTAATAGTTATTATTAGTTAAGTTATTGTTTCAGATTTTTGAAGTTTCGAGTTCTCTCATTTTCGGATTTTCGTTCTTATTTTCGGATTTTCGTTCTTATTTTCAGATTTTCATTCTTTTGAATTTTTGGATTTTTGTTCTTATTTTCGGATTTTAGAATTTTAGAATTTCCAAATATTCAGAATTTTCGAAATTTTGATTTTCGAATTTTTGAATTTCCGAATCTTCAACTTTCTGAATTTTTGATTGTCAGATTTTTAAATTTCTGAATTTTCGGATCTTAGAATTTTCGGAAAAATTTGTTAAACGGGTTTTCGTTAATTTGAATATTTCTGAATTAATGAATTTGTCGAATTTCGTCGAAAAACAAATTTGGAACAAAACGAATTGCACATGTCTAGTACAGAGCCATTTTAACGAAGATGGAAGACATCTGAAATACAAATACCCGACCGACCAGAACAACCAACCTGGCCCGACGGGGGGGTTGGGGGTGTCATTTGTGGGTGCACTGTTTGCCACCCCCCTCAAAAAAAAAGTCACCAGCAGCCGCCACTGGGAAAGAGTATGGCACAACTGCAAGCCTACCAAGACATGGACGTCCACCTAAACTGACAGGCTGGGCAAGGAGAGCATTAATTATTGAAACAGTCAAGAGGCCCATGGTAACTCTGGAGGAGCTGCAGAGATCAACAGCTCGGGTGTGAGAAGCTGTCCACAGGACAACTATTAGTCCTACACTCCACAAATCTGCAAAAAATGGGTCCACTACCCCCCACCTATGACTGGCCATTACAGTAAGCAGCATTGGAGGGCAAATAGATATAAACAAGGCCAAGGATGAATCCAAGGAAAAAATCCAAGCCTACTTACCGACCAGCCCACGGACAACCAAATCAACCTGTCTAACAGTATGCGTTAAAAACAGGGATTTAGTCTGCACACGTTTGCAAATACATGTGCAGGCTCCAGGCCCCACCAGGGCACCCTGGTATCTGTAGCTCCTACCACTGACTGATGAGTGACTCCACAGTGGAAGCACATGCATTCTGATGAGTAGGTGGAGCCCACCCCTTCATAAAGTTACAGGTGCACACTGGGCACCCAGCAAATCGCAAAATGGCTGCAAAGGTGTCAGTGTGTTGCCTGACCAATATAACATTGTTGCAAAAAAGGGGTCCACTACCCCCACCTATGACTGGCCATTACAGTAAGCAGCATTGGAGGGCAAATAGATATAAACAAGGACAAGGCACTGACACCTTTGCAGCCATTGTGCGATTTGCTGGGAGCTCAGTGTGCACCTGTACCTTTTAGAAGGGATGGGCTCCCTTCAGTCCATCTGCCCTCCACCTACTCATAAGAATGCATGTGCTTCCACTGTGGAATCACTCATCAATCAGTGATAGGAACTACATATACCAGGGTGCCTTGGTGGGACCTGTAGCTTACACATGTATTTGCAAATGTGTGCAGACTAAACCCCTGTTTTTAACACATACTGTTAGACAGGTTGATTTGGTTGTCCGCGGGCTGGTCTGTAAGTAGGCTTGGAATTTTTCCTTGGATTTATCCTTGGCCTTGTTTATAACTCCATAAATCTGGCCTTTATGGAAGAGTGGCAAGAAGAAAGCAATTGTTGAAAGAAAGCCATAAGAACTCCCGTTTAGAGTTCGAGAAGCCATGTGGGGGGCACAGCAAACATGTGGAAGAAGGTGCTCTGGTCAGATGAGACCATAATTGAACTTTTTGACCTAAAAGCAAAATGCTATGTGTGGCGGAAAACTAACACTGCACATCACCCTGAACACACCATACCCACCATGAAACATGGTGGTAGTAGCATCATGTTGTGGGGATGCTTTTCTTCAGCAGGGACAGGGAAGCTGGTCAGAGTTGATGGGATGATGGATGAAGTCAAATACAGCAAATAAACATACAACCAGAGCTACAATGGAAATGGAATGGTTTAGATCAAAGCAGATTCATGTGTTAGAATGACCCAATCAAAGTCCAGACCTAAATCCAATTAAGAATCTGTGGCAAGACTTGAAAATTGCTGTTCACAGATGCTCTCCATCCAATCTGACAGAGTTTGAGCTATTTTGCAAAGAAGAATGGCCAAAAATGTCACTTTATAGATGTGCAAAGCTGGCAGAGACATCCCCAAAAAGACTTGCAGCTGTAATTGCAGCGAAAGGTGGTTCTACAAAGTATTGACTCGGGGGGCTGAATACAAATGTACGCCACACTTTTCACATATTTATTTTTAAAAAATGTTGAAAACCATTTATCATTTTCCTTCCACTTTGCAATTATGTGCCACTTTGTATTGGTCTATCACATAAATTCCCAATGAATTACATTTAGGTTTTTGGTTATAACATGACAAAATGTGGGAAATTTCAAGGGGTTTGAATACTTTGTCAAGGCGCTGTATTCACATTTAAAATTGCCCTCTAATTGCATATGTGGTTCTACCCGCATAGGAGGCACTGGTTGATTGGGTCCTTGTGGAGTTGATGACCTGCTCTGCTAGTACCTTAACTCACCAACACACCCTTGGTTATTAGATTTATAGGGCAGGACTGCCTGGTAGATAAAGCACAGTTAAATACAGTGACAAACAATATGCATTATAGCATTGGATAACTACCATGCTAAACCACTAGTAAAACAGAGAGCTTAGACCTGAAAGAGTAGTTTTAATTATTACAGTCCTCATATATACAGTACGGCAAGCATACTCTCACATGGGGAGATATTCGAAACCAAGACACAATGGGGTTGATTTACTAAAGGCAAATCCACTCTGAACTACAAGTGCACTTGGAAGTGCAGTCGCTGTAGATCTGAGGGGAAGATTCAAAATGAGGGGAAGCTCTGCTGATTTTATCATCCAATCATGTGCAAGCAAAAATGCTGTTTTTTATTTTCCTTGCATGGTTCCCCTCAGATCTACAGTGACTGCACTTCCAAGTGCACTTGCAGTGCAAAGTGGATTTTCCTTTATTAAATAAACCCCAGTGTTTCTAAACAGAGCTTAACTAAGGTAAGAGTACCTTTCAACACCAATGGCCAGTGATCTCTTTATATAGCTGGCCGCTGTTGAGTCCCTGAATCTCCTGTCAGAGCGCTTACTCCCAGCTGGGAGTATTTGCACACAATAACAATGCAAACTAGAACAATGGCCTGAGGCCTTTTGCCTCTCCTGATGACCTGACAGTGTCCCCAGCAACAGTCCTTCCTCCAAGGATTCTCCTCCATCATCACGCCATACAATGCCAGGAGTAGCTCAGTCCAGTCAGGCTCAGCACAGTACTTCCCAGAATGGCCTCTCACCAGGGTAATAGGCATTCCCACTCACTTTGTGACTTCTGAATACACAAACCTAGTCTACGATGTCTTTAGGCTAATATTCTGAGACTACTATACAGTGCTAGGTGGGTGCTGTGTGTTGTGGGTGGTACTCACAAATGGCAGTGACTCTGTCTCACAGAGTCCCTGTCCTCAGGATTTAGGCAGCAGCACCCCTCCAAAATCAGCTAGATCCTGGTCAAGAGAGATCTGGTGAAACAAACACAGACAGGGACTACAAATATTGTTCACTATACAATGGGTAAACCTTTGGCAGCTGGAAAGGATGCAGTAAAGGAGAAGCTACTGGACTTTATGGGGTTGCCATGTAGGGTGGTAGACACTACCTTCTTCCTTCCTGGTAGTAACTCCAGGCAATAGCAAGCCCATTAGCTTTGTCCCGGAGACTCAAAAATGGTCACTGCCTATGTTGAGTTAAACACAATTCACCAATGCAGGAAAGGAGTAGCCAACTTATAACAAGAAGAAACACACTTAAAACAAATTTAAAGGGGCTATAAACTAGGCTACACATATTAATGCAGGTTAGACACTACAAGTGTGAATGGGACTCAGAGAGATCTGACAAGCGAACACAGACAGGGACTACAAAGATTGTTCACTATACAATGGGTGACCCTTTGGCAGCTAAAAAGGATGCAGTATAGGAGAAGCCACTAGACTTTATGGGGTTGCCATGTTGGGTGGTAGACACTGCCAGCTATGTCACCTTGGCTTTGTTCGTCTTGTTGTCCTCATCCTGAGATACCTTTTACATAGTGATTTATCCCAAATTTGAATATGATAAATGTGTGCTCCATTTTACAAAGACAAGACAAAACTGTTTTCTTTGTTGTTGACACTGATGCTAATTAGGGATGAGCCGAACACTCCCCGGTTCGGTTCGCACCAGAACCTGCGAACGGACCGAAAATTTGCACGAACATTAGAACCCCATTGACGTCTATGGGACTCGAACGTTCGAAATCAAAAGTGCTAATTTTAAAGGCTAATTTGCATGGTATTGTCCTAAAAAGGGTTTGGGGACCCGGGTCCTACCCCAGGGGACTTGTATCGTTGCAAAAAAAACTTTTAAAAATGGCCGTTTTTTCGAGAGCAGTGATTTTAATGATGCTTAAAGTAAAAAAAAAGTGAAATATTCCTTTAAATATCGTACCTGGGGTGTGTCTATAGTATGCCTGTAAAGTGGCGCGTGTTTCCCGTGATTAGAACAGTCCCTACACAAAATGTCATTTTTAAAGGAGAAAATCTAATTTAAAACTGCTTGCGGGTTTAATGTAATGTCGGGTCCTGGCAATATGGATGAAAATCAGTGAGACAAACGGCATGGGTATCCCCAGACCAGGCCCTTTGGGTCTTGTATGGATATTAAGGGGAACCCCGCACCCAAATTAAAATAAGGAAAGGTGTGGGGCCACCAGGCCCTATATACTCTGAACAGCAGTATACAGGCGGCGCAAACAAGACAGGGACTGTAGGTTTGTTGTTAAGTAGAATCTGTTTGTAATTTTTAACGGGTACATTTTTAACGTGTTTAGCTCCAGCCAAAAAATCTTTTTTAAGCTTTTTGGAAAACATAGGGAAGGGTTATCACCCCTGTGACATTTGTTTTGCTGTCTTTCCTCCTCTTCAGAAGATTTCACCTCACTTTTTGTCCCAATGACAAATGTTTTTTGAAAATTTGGTGTTTTTTGTGGAACAAGGATTGGAAAGCATCAGTGGAAAGGAGAAATGTTTTTCCCATATTAACTCTTACAGGAGAGAATTTCCCTTCCTAGGGGTAGATTTCATCTCACTTCCTGTTGTCTCCTTCTGTTTGCAAGTAGGAGTCGTTTGTGAGTTAGATGTTTGAAAGTAGGGGCCTGCCCTATATACTCAGCAGAAATTTGGGCCTTAGGTGTTGTTGTGGCTGTAAGCCCTCATAGGGCCCTGCTGTGAAATATTAGATCAAGAATTGTAATTACATGCCCCTGTTGAACAAGGGCAGAAAAATTGGGCCTTTGGTGGTGGTGGTGCCACAACACTGTAAGTCCTCACTCGCTCTTGGTGGGTGCAGAAATGGGCCCTGCTGTGAAATATTAGATCAAGAATTGTAATTACATGCCCCTGTTGAACAGGGGCTGAAAAATTAGGCCTTAGGCACTGGTGCTGGTGCCACAACACTGCAACCCCTCACAGATACTCTAGTTGGAATGCAGAAATGAGCCCTGCTGCAAAGTATTGCATCAAAAATTGTAATTACAGGCCCCTGTTAAACAGGGGCTGAAAAATTGGGCCTTAGGCACTGGTGCCACAACACTGCTACCTCTCACAGATACTCTAGTTGGAACGCAGAAATGAGCCCTGCTGCAAAGTATTGCATCAAAAATTGTAATTACAGGCCCCTGTTAAACAGGGGCTGAAAAATTGGGCCTTAGGCACTGGAGCCACAACACTGCTACCTCTCACAGATACTCTAGTTGGAACGCAGAAATGAGCCCTGCTGCAAAGTATTGCATCAAAAATTGTCATTACATGCCCCTGTTAAACAGGGGCTGAAAAATTGGGCCTTAGGCACTGGTGCTGGTGCCACAACACTGCAACCCCTCACAGATACTCTAGTTGTAACGCAGAAACGAGCCCTGCTGCAAAGTATTGCATCAAAAATTGTAATTACACGCCCCTGTTAAACAGGGGCTGAAAAATTGGGCCTTAGGCACTGGTGGTGGCGCCCAGAACCAAAAATGTTCTTACAAGCTATCAGCGTGATGATTGAGGAGGAAGAGGATAATTACTCAGGGATAGTCACTCAGCATCAGCATAGGCAGTCTTTGATGGGATCTGAGATTTAAAAAAAAATTATTCGGTTACATCAGCATCAGGTGCTTGGTAGCTGGTGGTGATCCAAGACTGATTAATTTTTATGAAGGTCAGTCGATCGACCGAGTCGGTGGACAGACGCACCCTGTGATCGATTACAAAGCCTCCAGCAGCACTGAATGTGCGTTCCGAAAGAACGCTGGATGCAGGACAGGCCAGTAGCTCAATTGCATACTGTGCAAGCTCAGGCCAGTGATCCATCCTCAAGACCCAGTAACCCAGGATTTTCGGTGGGAAAGGTGTCCAAGTCAGATCTTTCCCCTAGGTATTCCTGCACCATGTAAAACAGACGCTGGCGATGGTTGCTGGAACCGATCATACCTTGGGGCTGCGGACCAAAAAATTGTCTGAACGCATCGGTCAGACGGCCACCTTCTCCACCGCTCCTTCTTTGACTGACCGAAGCCTCAGCAACACGTTGTCCAGAAACAGGAGTTTGTAACCTCCCAGTCTCTGGGAACGTGTTGCACAGACCTTTCTGCAAGGCCTCCCGAAGATGTTTCATCCTCTGCTCCCTCTGCGATGGCAAGATAAGGTCCGCAACCTTACCCTTGTAACGTGGATCAAGGAGGGTTGCCAGCCAGTATTGGTCCTTCTCCTTGATACCACGAATACGAGGATCCTTACGCAGGCTTTGCAGGATCAGGGAGGCCATGCAGCGTAGGTTTGCTGAGGCATTCGGTCCAGAGTCCTCTGGGTCACTAAGGACGACATGGTCCGCAACCACCTCCTCCCAGCCACATACAAGTCCATGTGTTTCTTGGGACTGATCCCTTAAAGACTGCTGCTGATGCTGAGTGCCAGGCTCCACCTCCATACTGACACAATCTTCCTTCTCCTCCTCCTCCTCCTCCTCCTCTTCCTGTGTGATCGGCGGGCATGCAGGAACACTGTCTGGATAAAGGGGGCCTTGAGAGCTAAGGAAGTCCTCCTCTTCCTGCCTCTGTTCTGCCCCAAGTGCCCTGTCCATTATTCCACGCATCGTGTGCTCCAACAGGTGGACAAGGGGGACAGTGTCACTGATGCATGCACTGTCACTGCTCACCATCCTCGTGGCCTCCTCAAATGGTGACAGGACAGTGCATGCATCCCTGATCATGGCCCACTGGCGTGGGGAAAAAAAAACAAGCTCCCCTGACCCTGTCCTGGTGCCATAGTCGCACAGGTACTCATTGATGGCCCTCTGCTGCGTGTGCAGATGCTGCAGCATGGCCAACGTTGAGTTCCACCTGGTGGGCATGTCACAGATTAGGCGGTTCTTGGGCAGGTTAAACTCCTTTTGGAGGTCAGTCAGCCGAGCACTGGCATTATATGACCGGCGGAAATGCACACAGACTTTCCTGGCCTGCCTCAGGACATCCTGTAAGCCCGGGTACCTGCCCAAGAACTGCTGCACCACCAAGTTAAGGACGTGAGCCAAACAGGGCACATGGGTCATTTGTCCCTGTCGGAGGGCAGAGAGGAGGTTGGTGCCATTGTCACAAACCACCATTCCGGCCTTAAGTTGGCATGGCGTCAACCACCTCTGAACCTGCCCCTGCAGAGCTGACAGAACCTCTGCCCCAGTGTGGCTCCTGTCCCCCAAGCACACCAGCTCAAGCACCGCATGGCATCTTTTGGCCTGCGTACTTGCGTAGCCCCTTGAATGGCTACAGAGCACTGCTGGTTCTGAGGACAAAGCACAGGAAGAGGCCATGGAGGAAGAAGAAGAGGAGGGGGTGGAGGAGAGAGGTGTGTCACAATCATTAGCATTTTGGAGGCGTGGTGGCGGAACAACCTCCAACACTACTGCACCTTGTCCTGCATCCTTCCCAGCTGCCAGCAGAGTCACCCAATGCGCCGTGAAACTTAGGTAACGTCCCTGTCCATGCCTGCTGGACCATGAGTCAGCGGTAATATGCACCTTACCGCTGACCGCCCTGTCCAGCGAGGCATGGACATTGCCTTCCACATGCCGGTAGAGAGCCGGAATCGCCTTCCGTGAGAAAAAGTGGCATTTGGGTACCTGCCACTGAGGAACCGCACATTCCACAAACTCACGGAAGGGGGCAGATTCTACCAACTGAAAAGGCAGCAGTTGAAGTGCTAGCAATTTTGCCAAGCTAGCATTCAACCGGTGGGCATGTGGATGGCTGGGAGCAAACTTCTTTCGGCGGTGCAACAGCTGGGGCAGGGAAATTTGCCTGGTACAATCTGACGTTAGTGTACCAAAAGCAGATTGCCCACAAGTACTTGGCTGTGACACACCTAATTCTACACCTTCATTCCTCTCAGTGCAGGTCTCAGAGAGGACTGAAGGTATAGTGGGGTTGGAGATATCAGCTGATGAGGAGCAAGGAGAGGTCCTCTTTGTTCTTTGGTGTGGGTCTTTTAGATACGCTTGCCAACGAACTGCATGGCATGTCAACATATGTCTGGTCAAGCATGTGGTACCCAAGCGGGAGATGTTTTGGCCATGCGAGATATGCTTGAGACATATGTTGCAAATAGCAGCGGTGCGATCTGATGCACTCGTCTCAAAAAAGGCCCATACCAAAGAACTTTTTGAATAACGCGCAGAGACTGCAGCGCCCTGCACATGTGGAGCTTTGGGGTGTGATGCAGTCAAGGTGCTGCCCTTAGGCTGGCCCCTGGAGGGCATCCTGCCTCGTTGGTGATGTGCCGCCTCCTCCTCCTCCTCCTCTCTCCTATCAGGCACCCACGTTGAGTCAGTGACCTCATCATCCCCTCCCTCCTCATCACTGGAGCAAACCTGGCAGTATGCTGCAGCAGGGGGAGCATGACTGCCAGATTGCTGTCCTTCTTGGGCACCCCCCCGTCCGTGCTCATGTTACTGCCTTCATCGAGCTCAGTATCATCATCAGAGCCTTCCAAACGCTGGGCATCCTCCTGGAGCATGTACCCAACACTGTGGTCAAACAGTTCGAGGGACTCCTCAGGAGGACATGGTGGGGCTAGGGAAGGAGTCACTGATGACATTGAGCCAAGGGAAGAGGCCGCTGCTTGCCAGACAAAGTACCCTGGGCATGGGTGAGAGAGGATGAGGAGGATGAGGACGGCTTGGTCATCCACTCGACCAAGTCTTTCGCATGTTGCGGCTCAACACGGCCAGCTGCCGAAAAAAAGGTCAAGCATGTCCCACGGCCACGTGCTGATGAGGATGCACCGTCTCCACGACCAGCACTAGACACAGAGCCTGCTTGCCCTCTCTTATTGGCTTGTGACTGTCTGCCTCTCCTTCTTGGCCTTCCAGACATACTAATGGCCTGTAGCTGCACTAAGCTGGGATATATATATATATATATATATATATATGTACTGATACTGCAGCTAGCAAAATCAACTGCCTGCCTGTAGTATGAGAACACCACCAACCTTCTACAGGTAGCTTTAGCTGAACACTGTGCAGAGCTCGCAAAAAACTAACTTGTAGCTTTTTTAGCTGCCTGCGGTAGTGATAGGATCAGGAAAACACCACCAACCTTCTACAGGTAGCTTTAGCTGAACACTGTGCAGAGCTCGCAAAAAAATAACTTGTAGGTTTAGCTGGACACTGTGAGGAGGACGCACCACACTAACTTGTAGTTTTAGCTGAACACTGTGAGCAGGACGCACAGCACTAACTTGTAGGTTTAGCTGTACACTGTGAGCAGGACGCACCGCACTAACTTGTAGGTTTAGCTGAACACTGTGAGGTGGACGCACCACACTAACTTGTAGGTTTAGCTGAACACTGTGAGTAGGACGCACTGCACTAACTGTAAATAGTCTAGCTGCCTGACTGTGGTAGTAATAGGATCAAAAGAACACCAGCAATTTTCTTCAGGTAGCTGTAAATACTGTAACAAGACAAGCCTGCCTGTCAGTAAGAAGATAACAGGAACGGATCTAGCTGAACACTGTGAGCAGGACGCACTGCACTAACTTGTAGCTTTAGATGAACACTGTGCAGAGGTCTCACTACAATAACTTGTAAGTTTAGCTGAACACTGTGAGCAGGACGCACAGCACTAACTTGTAGTTTTAGCTGAATACTGTGAGCAGGACGCACCGCACTAACTTCTAGGTTTAGCTGAACACTGTGAGCAGGACGCACCCCACTAACTTGTAGGTTTAGCTGAACACTGTGAGGTGGACATACCCCACTAACTTGTAGTTTTAGCTGAACACTGTGAGCAGGACGCACTGCACTAACTGTAAATAGTCTAGCTGCCTGACTGTGGTACTAATAGGATCAAAAGAACACCAGCAATTTTCTTCAGGTAGCTGTAAATACTGTAACAAGACAAGCCTGCCTGTCAGTAAGAAGATAACAGGAACAGATCTAGCTGAACACTGTGAGCAGGACGCACTAACTTGTAGGTTTAGCTGAACACTGTGAGGTGGACGCACCACACTAACTTGTAGTTTTAGCTGAACACTGTGAGCAGGACGCACTGCACTAACTGTAAATAGTCTAGCTGCCTGACTGTGGTACTAATAGGATCAAAAGAACACCAGCAATTTTCTTCAGGTAGCTGTAAATACTGTAACAAGACAAGCCTGCCTGTCAGTAAGAAGATAACAGGAACAGATCTAGCTGAACACTGTGAGCAGGACGCACTGCACTAACTTGTAGCTTTAGATGAACACTGTGCAGAGGTCTCACTACGCTAACTTGTAGGTTTAGCTGAACACTGTGAGGGGGACGCACAGCACTAACTTGTAGTTTTAGCTGAACACTGTGAGCAGGACGCACCACACTAACTTCTAGGTTTAGCTGAACACTGTGAGGTGGACGCACCGCACTAACTTGTAGTTTTAGCTGAACACTGTGAGCAGGACGCACCGCACTAACTTGTAGGTTTAGCTGAACACTGTGAGGTGGACGCACCACACTAACTTGTAGGTTTCACTGACCACTGTGAGCAGGACGCACCCCACTAACTTGTAGGTTTAGCTGAACACTGTGAGGTGGACGTACCCCACTAACTTGTAGTTTTAGCTGAACACTGTGAGCAGGACGCACTGCACTAACTGTAAATGGTCTAGCTGCCTGACTGTGGTACTAATAGGATCAAAAGAACACCAGCAATTTTCTTCAGGTAGCTGTAAATACTGTAACAAGACAAGCCTGCCTGTCAGTAAGAAGATAACAGGAACGGATCTAGCTGAACACTGTGAGCAGGACGCACCACACTAACTTGTAGGTTTAGCTGAACACTGTGAGGTGGACGCACCACACTAACTTGTAGTTTTAGCTGAGCACTGTGAGCAGGACGCACAGCACTAACTGTAAATAGTCTAGCTGCCTGACTGTGGTACTAATAGGATCAAAAGAACACCAGCAATTTTCTCCAGGTAGCTGTAAATACTGTAACAAGACAAGCCTGCCTGTCAGTAAGAAGATAACAGGAACAGATCTAGCTGAACACTGTGAGCAGGACGCACTGCACTAACTTGTAGCTTTAGATGAACACTGTGCAGAGGTCTCACTACACTAACTTGTAGGTTTAGCTGAACACTGTGAGGAGGACGCACAGCACTAACTTGTAGTTTTAGCTGAACACTGTGAGCAGGACGCACCGCACTAACTTCTAGGTTTAGCTGAACACTGTGAGGTGGACGCACTGCACTAACTTGTAGTTTTAGCTGAACACTGTGATCAGGACGCACCGCACTAACTTGTAGGTTTAGCTGAACACTGTGAGGTGGACGCACCACACTAACTTGTAGGTTTAGCTGAACACTGTGAGGTGGACGCACTGCACTAACTTGTAGTTTTAGCTGAACACTGTGATCAGGACGCACCGCACTAACTTGTAGGTTTAGCTGAACACTGTGAGGTGGACGCACCACACTAACTTGTAGGTTTCGCTGAACACTGTGAGCAGGACGCACCCCACTAACTTGTAGTTTTAGCTGAACACTGTGAGCAGGACGCACTGGACTAACTGTAAATAGTCTAGCTGCCTGACTGTGGTACTAATAGGATCAAAAGAACACCAGCAATTTTCTTCAGGTAGCTGTAAATACTGTAACAAGACAAGCCTGCCTGTCAGTAAGAAGATAACAGGAACGGATCTAGCTAAACTGAATACAGTGTATATATATATATATATGCAACACCTGGGATGCATATATATACACAATACACTGTAAGCGCAGCTAACTGACTGACTGTTCTGCCTAATCTATCTAACTCAAATCAAATGACACTGTCTGTCTCTCTCTCTCTATCTATGAACGCCGGAACACACACTACACAGGGCCGCCGTGCAGGCGGCCTTATATAGTGTGGGGCGTGTGCTAAATACCCTGAGCCATAATTGGCCTAAGCCTCCTTGGCTTTGGCCAATTACGGCTCTCTGTTCAGACGGCGCTGTGATTGGCCAAGCATGCGGGTCATAGTGCATGCATGGCCAATCATCAGCCAGCAATGCACTGCGATGCCACAGTGAATTATGGGCCGTGACGCGCCACACGAATTTGGCGCGAACGGCCCATATCGTTCGCAATTCGGCGAACGGGCAAACAGACGATGTTCGAGTCGAACATGGGTTCGACTCGAACACGAAGCTCATCCCTAATGCTAATGTTTCCATTTGTGTAAGATGTAATGTTGCTGCCAAGCACAAACATAGTCTCTTCTGGCACTTTTTCTCAGTACCTTAGCCAAAAAAACTCATAAGATTAAAAAAGAGACGGAGATTTAACTTTGTTTAGGAAGATGGCTGCCTGTGCCTTGTGTTTACAATTGTAGTCCTGTTAAAGCTGCCTTAAAAGTGAGATGCCGCAGTTTAATTTAAATTTGCCCAAACCTGGGGCTGTAACTCAGTTTTTTCAGAAGGGTGACTGGGGCCACTGGTTGACTTTTGCCCACCTATATTTCATGGCTGTAACTCTTACTTGGTTAGGAAGACAGCTAACTGTGCCTTGTGTCTTCATATTTAGGTGTTTGGTGCTGCCAAACTGTAGTGTCACTGGACAATTTTTATCACTCAGACCTAATGGCTGTAGCTCTAATATATAAGAAAGATTGGAGATACAGTATGTTGATAAGGTGTGCAGGGCTTGTCGGGTGCTGGCATAAGGTGTTTTGGTGCATACTGTTTTTGGATGCTGTAACGAAAAAGGCAGCTCAAAAATAGACAGTCAGTAACAGTTCACTGCAGCGTTCTAAAAGACCACAAATTAAACCCAAAGACCACAAATTACACATTTTCTAAACCACAAAAAAAAAGCATACTTAGTGACTTACAGTGAAGTAAAGGGGTAATACCCAAAAAGCTACCAATTATTAAGTTGTTGCTGACAGATATTAGTCCTTACAGCGGACCTTCACCCTCCCGGAAGATCTTGCCTCTCCACCACTCCTGCCTTCCTCTTGCGGAATAGGGCAATTTTTTTTTCTTTTGTTTATGTCTTTTCTTCTATTGAAAGTCCGCCCTGCCTCCCCATAAACGATACTCACCTTAGGAGAATGACGCGCACATTGCCCGCGGTGCCTCCCGGTATATGCACGTCACTAATCCCAGGAGGTATAGGCTTTCATTGAAGAAAAGGAGGAGGGGGCGTGCCTATCGGCACATCAGTAATAAGTAGAGCCGGCAAAACTGTAATCCTTAAAGTGACGTTTACTGGTACATCAGAGTGACAATAAAACAATAAAGCTTTATTGTTTTATTGTCACTCTGATGTACCAATAAACGTCACTTCAAGGATTACAGTTTTGCCGGCTCTCCTTATTACTGTTGCATTGGAGTGTGTTGGGACACATCGAGCCTCGGCACCTGTGAGTGGACCTGGTGTATGGATTAAGTTGTCCCTGCAGAGAGCGCTGTTACCTTTCTTCTTTTCCCTATCGGCACATCATCGAGAGTCCAGCCTGCTGAACCTGAAAGAGCCAGCGGGCCTCTCGATGACGTCAGATGGAACATAGCTGTGGCTAGGCATAAGATGGTCTCAGCAGGTCAACGCTGGATACATTGGGTGGACGAGTATCTGAAATGTGCAGATAACACCATCAGGTAAGTGGGGAAAAAAAAAAAAAAAAACGGGGAGGTCGGCCGGAGTTCCTATTTAAATATACTGTTAGGTTTACTATATATTAGTGAACACAGGGAGCACAAAGAAATACATCATGGTTACTAATCTAATGCATAACAGAGCCAGTACCGTCTCTATCTCCTGCGGTCACAAGCACTTCCAGGTGTTACCTTATTAGATTGTAAGCTCTTATGAGCAGGGCCATCTTAATCCTCTTGTATTTTATTGTATTTTAACTGTATTGTCTCCCTTTTATATTGTAAAGCCCTGTGTAAACTGTTGGCGCTATATAAAGCCTGTAAAATAATAATAATAATACCTGGAGTGTTGCAGCATTTACGCCTGAAAAGTTATGTGATTTTTAGCGAAGGGAAAGACACATACAGGAGAGACAGCTACACACCCCAAAACAATTTGTGTATCATGGGAAGGTTCCCCCAGGGGGCTTTGAAACAGCAATATAGGCAATTCAGAAAGGATTTATATAGAATATTTTATTGGAAAAATGTAAGGTCAATAACATGTTGCCGTATCAAGCAGTATAAACTGGTCAAGGGATAACACAAACATTTCACATTTACAGAAAGCAAAGCAAACACAAAATTACAGCACCACATGATCATTAGTCTGTTCGACCCATGTGGTCTTCTTCAGGGAAATGGCCTTATGTAAGTATTTCTTGTAATTATGGTCGATTCCCAATTTGCCCTTTCAGGTTACCATTGTTAAAATATATCTCAACATTGCATTTTTGCCTTGGCTCATTATATAGTTGCAGCTAGGCATCCTAATTTCAGTCCACTGATGTTTTATAGCGTATAGAATTTGCACCCCTTTCACTAGTTGATCATTTTCACCCTAGCTTCCCCACTGGCACCTACGTTTTCTTTCACGTGTTTTGATATTTATTTCTTATTTTATTCTACATGTATCAGCATGTCATACACCTTTTTTCATTTTATATTTTGCAGATTCCAGCACTCCTTCACTTCTCACACCACCACTCAGGCCTTCACATGGTTTTGTCTCACTGCAAATTTCTCCTTGCACTCACTCCATCTTTCTTCCCCTTCCAGCTTCACACCACACATCCACTCAACTTATACCCATTACATCACTCCTTTCCTTTCACACAACACCATACTATTGTCAGAACAGCATATAAACACTCTATCAAATTAACATAAATTAATTACTACAATAATATATGAACATCTTAATACCCAATAAACATATGGAATCTGTTTGGCATTTAAAGTTGTAAGCCTAATAAGATCTCCATAAAGGAGACATATACTGATAATAAACAATTGGAATCCGTTTGACACTTTGTAATATATTAGGCCATTTTGGAATCCCCTTTGGATGCTTTGACATCATTGGGAATTTGCTGCAGGTGTTGACCTCCCTCACTCTCTGAGGGTGCCCTCAGCTGGAGGTGGGGGGAGTGGTCGGCACCTGTAGCCTATTAGTGGACTCCAGAAAGCCCTATAAATAACTTTTGGCTGCATGTGGATCAAGACAGGATCCCATACATCCCTGAACCTGCAGTCATTCCACACAAATGGCCCCATGTAAGTACTCCATATAATTATGGTTGATTCCTACCTTGCCTTTTCAGGTTACCATCTTTAAAATACATTTTAACATTGCATCTTTGCTTCTGTTTATTGATTCTCTGGCTCATTTTATATTTGAAGCCAGGCATTCCATTCTAGTCTGCCTATGTTTTATAGCATACACATATACCAGGCTTATTTTGGCAGACCATATTTATGGGTTGTGCGCTTGCACCCCTTTCACTAGATCACTCTCACCACTGTTTTTTTGGCCCTTCCTTCCCTTCATACACTACCTCACTTTTTTTTTCCCATCACACAACACCATACTATTGTCAGAACAACATATACATACTCTAAATCAATACAAATGAATAACTATAACAATATATGAACAAACCTAATGAACATGTGGAATCTGTTTGCCATTTAATGTTCTAGATCTTCATAAAGGAGACATATACTAATGAACAATTGGAATCTGACATTTTGTAATATGTTAGGACTTTTTGGAATCCCCTTTAGGTGCATTGATATCATTGGGAATTTGCTGCAGGTGTTGGCTTCCCTTACCCTCTGAGGTTGTCCTCAGCGTGACTGCTTGCAAGTCGCATCGGAACGATCCTTCCCGCTTTTGGGACACAAATGAGTATGGACCCTCAGGGATTATCCAACAGTTTTAAACTTCTGGTCAAGGGATCTCTTTTCACCTTTCAGTGGTAACTATACCATGCATATATGAAAATGAATACATGTTGAAATATTTCCTTCTTTCGGAATACTAAATATATCTCTTTATAGCAAACCATTCATCTGAAGACCACATGGGTCAAAACGCGTCAGGGCACCCTCAAAACAGACTAATGATCATGTGATGCTGTAATTTTGTGTTTGCTTTGCTTTCTGTAAATGTGAAATGTTTGTGTTATCCCTTGACCAGTTTATACTGCTTGATACGCCAACATGTTATTGACCTTACATGTTTCCATAAAATATTTTATATAAATCCTTTCTGAATTGCCTATATTGCTGTTTCAAAGCCCCCTGGGGGAACCTTCCCATGATACAATTATGTGATTTTTTTTTTACCTCTATTTAAACTTGAGCGGGGCTCCCTTTCAACGCTTGAGCATAGTGTTAATACACTCCTTGAGCCAATGCAGTTATCTTGCTGTCTAGAAATGCACCCACAGCCTAGTCTCTGATGAACCCCAGACTGGTCACTGCTACACCCACAGCCAGTGCTGGGACAAGGTCATCCAGCTCCAAGGGCAAAGATGCCAAAATTATCCCCCCCCATTCATGATGTGCAAGTTCATGGGATCCTATGCCCACCAGTCACTCGCTTGTTAAAATCACTCTGCAGCTCAGTTTTAACACTGGGCACATGCTTGTGTTGATGGCTCTCAACTCCGGGCTTTCTCTAGGACATATCTGTGCTCGGCATATCTGTGCTCTCTGTCCCCACCTATTTGCTAGTACAGCTCCTGTGTCTGTGAATACCACTGCCTGCTTGGTAATACAGGAGCACTGCACTGGCAGGAAGGAGGAGGGGGAATTAGAACACAGCCTGCATCGTGTCTCAGCTCTCACCTCATTGCTCCCAGCACCGGGCTAACAGGAGTAGTGATACCATTGTCGCTACTCCTGTCAGCCTTGTAACAGAAGGAAAGCGCCCCCATTCCTACATTGCGCCCAGGGCAGCTGACCCTCCCGCCCACCCCTTGTCCCAGCCCTGCCCACAACCAAAATCTCTGCTGCACCCACAGCCCAGTCACCTCTGTACCACAGCCTAAGTCTCTTCTGTTCCACACTCTGGTCTCCGATGCACACGTAGCCCAATCATCACTGCAACCACAGTCAAAGTCTCTACTGCATCCATAGCCTCGATCTCCAAAAGCAACCGCATCTTCAGTAAAAAAACTGTCCCCTGTCAGCATGCCAAAAAAAAGCCCTTTGCTCTCTGTTTGGAAGCAGTAATCTCTCTGCACAAGTCCAAAACACCCCTTGCTGGGTCAGACCTATAGCTCTGCATGAGCAAAGCTCATGCTCCCAGCTGCCTGAAGAGTTCTCTCAAAAGAGTTCTCTCAAAAGAGGTCATCTTTGCCCCACGCAGAGAGACCACACAAAGCAAGGGCCCCTCTTTGCAGTATGCTGGGGGGGAAAGTTCTTTCTACTGAGGATATGCTTTTTAATGAAAACAAACTGTAAGACTTTGCACACATTTTATTTTAATGCACATGGAATGTAATTAGCTGATTAAAACGAAAAGTTCAGTCTGGAATTTAAAGCTGCATTATTTTTACATTTCACCTGCACTTCACGTCTGCCTAGCACAATCATAGCACAAATAGGCTTAAGGAACTTTTAGTGCCTCCTGTGGATTATTGCCCAAATGGACTTTTGCCTTAAAAAGGATTGCTTCACGGACTTGCCTTCTGCCTAAGGTATGCACACTCTATGGATGTTAGAAGAGCTTTGTGCAGGAATTGTGTTGAAACTGCTTTGTGAGAACTGTACTGTTATCAGCAACTACATCAGTGAAGGATCTTGTTTGTTTACTTGCTTTGCCTGGTCTGAAGTGTCTTAAAGGAGTGCATGCACAGTGCATCAAAAGAACAGGGTTTGCAACACAACAAGGGGACCGAGCTAGAGGAAGATACAATACATGGGTCTAACAAATGGAGTACTGTCCAGTGGAAGTTAATTTGCTGTTGTTAAGGTCTACAGTGCTTGTGTCACATGCAAGGCACCCAATCGGCCAGAAGATAGGTGACTGCCAAAGGTGATGGTTACTCTGGTAGTGAAGGGGATTAAGTGCTTTGCATCTCCACCAGTAGCTGGTTCCCCACTCTTTGGTACTGGACTCACAGCACAGAGTGCCTAGGGAACCAGCCTGGAGTCACGGGAGAGATGTATGAGGTACCTCGGGAGAACAGGAGCAAGCACGGTGGATGGAAAAGGAAGGAGTTTTTCCTGTATTCCAAAGCAACCATGGGATAGTCACTGGGGGAGAGATAATATGAATTGCTGGATTAGTGAAACACGGTACAGGCTCAGTGGTACTGGCCTCAAAAAGTACTGCACACCTGGGAAGTGGTATCCTCTATGCATAAGAGTGTCTGAAGTGTCATCAGTGTAATGCAGTCAGCCACAGATTACAAAGAGTTAACAGGGCAGTTGCAGCTCACTTCTGAGCGTGGGAGATCTACTCAGCAGCTCCCTGATTTGGTTCTAGGCATTAGTGAGTGCAGTTCCACTTGTCACCACACAAGCACCTACACCTCGCTAACACATGCAATGCATATGGTTGCGGCACAGTAGTGTGGGTTTTACATAGTTTAACAGAAGGTAAGGAATCAACATATTGCCTCCTCGCCGCCTAGGAAACGCCTCTGGAAAGTGATCCACTGCGGATTAGACGGGTGACAAATCTGCCATATGTGTAAACTTAGCTTTAGATATCAAACTGCAGATAGACAGTTATGAATCTGTAAGCACGGGAGTGTCTAAAAAGGTACCATGTGCAGGGTGCATTTTTCAGGGCTTAGAGACAATTAATATTCCTAGATGTTCCCTATAGCACAGCTTTTGAAAATACACCATGCTTTCCCTTTATGTGTGTAGAGATATCCTGTCCTCTACTGTTGGCTGCTAATATTATCAGGGGTGGCCCGTCCATTAAGGGCGGATGGGTACTGCCCCCCCATCTATGCGCCCGGCCCCTTTCAGGACACCGGGCGCATGGATTCCAAAGCAGGGTGGGTGTTTTTTTGAAGCACCTGATTAGAGCCAGAGGATCTAATAGGCTTCAAGATAGGGTGGGCTCGGGGGGCATAGAATGCGAATGGAACCCACCCATCAATTTATTCGCTGTTGTAAAACTAATCATCCTCCCAGCCAATCAGGGAGCGGATTTTGAGACCTGTCACCGGATTGGCTTAAAGGACAGGTGATCCTATCGGACACCTAAGAGGAGGGGAGGAGACACACAGCCTCCGAGATGGAGTAATGGAGGAGATTCCCGCTGCCTGATCCCGCTGCCAATGCCCGATGCCAGATCCTGCTGCCGATGCCCAATCCGCCTTCCTATGCCCGATCCTGCTGCCAATGCCCAATCCCACTGCCGATGCCCACTGACCGATATCCGCCACCTAGATGGGATAAGACAGCGAGTAGGGGGTGGGGGTTTTGAGGTGCCACTGGCCGCCAGGGACCCCCCAAAAAAACAACTGCCACTGAATATTATGCATAAATATGTATTAGCATTTCCTGTCTCTGGGAGGCTGGTTTTAAAAAAACACAAGCAGGGGGAAGTTGAAAGAGTTAGAGAAAGTTTCAGCCACATGTCCTGTTCATGCTGCTAAATCCAGGCCAGAAGAAATATTATGTAAGTATTCATATGTCCTAATAGTCTAACTGCAGCTGTTCAAAACTTCTTGAGTGTGTAACTGAATTCATGTGACAGAGTATCTCGCTGTCCTATTGTTATTATCTCACATGCACAGTGCCAGATAGCTAGGTCTGTGCTACTGTATGTAGTGGTCACCTTCCAGTATATCAATATGTGAACCTGTTTGGTGCAATAAAATTTATGTACAGCGCCTGTTATTTTAGTTACCCTTATTGTCCCTTCTGTTATGGAATTCTATAGCTAGGTTTAGCTTAGTGCTCAATAACCAGAATGGCCTAGAGCCATGTTAGGCATCCGACAACCACTTCTGGTAGCTTAGTGCTCAATAACCAGAATGGCCTAGAGCCATGTTAGGCATCCGACAACCACTTCTGGTAGTTGGAGGTGCAGTTGCTTGACAGATTAGAAACTACTAGGGACTAGGAAGAGTAGATAGGGTGCTCTAAGTTCCAGTGGAACACAACAGTTTCTGCCTGTGAGAAGCTGCATTTCAGGCTGGTTGGAAAACAGTTGAAGGATCTCCCCATCACTGATTTTATCTTCAGCTCTCCAACACAAAGACGAATGCTGCATTGCGATCATCCTCATTGGCCCCTGTAACTAAACTTTGCTGCAACTTTCATCTGGAGGTATCCTTAATAACCATATATACCTGGCTGGGAATATATGCACAATTACATCCTGACTCTTGTCTTGTATCTGTTTGTATATTGAATGTATGCGGCATTATTATTCTTTCCCTATAAAAAGCTGGTATTATTTCCATACTTGTATGCATCTGTGTATTTGGGGTTTATATTATATGCTGATTGCAGTAGTTCCTCTGCTGCCTATTACTTTGATTAGACTACTGATTAATTTTCCAGGAAGGGAATTTCCTCTGCTCATAAGAGGACCTGTCCTGGGTGGAGAAACAGCCAACTTTATTATCAAACCCACAGTTCCATTTAGTAAAGGTTCTGGTTCTCTTATTTAGCTACAGGTTTAGCGCAATATCCTGTTTGGGGAGGGCCATTTGTCATAACCCCCCCCCCCCAAAAAAAAGAACTACATGTCCAATAGCCCATATTAAACAATTTAGAATCCACTGTAATGAAGTTACACCAGTTCAAAGTTAATTCCAAATTCCAAAGTTTGCTGTGGGTTACCTGAAACTGGTACTTTGCTCCTTGATCTGTCTAGTAACCATATGGCCTCATGTTTCATTTGTCAGCAGTAAGCAAATAAAATATACCAGTGGCCACAAGGAATACCACATACAGTATTTCTGGAGACTATTTACCACTTACAACAGATTACAGACAATAAAGGTTATTTGTTAGAAGGAAGTGGTTATATTTGTCACCAAGAACTGAGCAGGGCACAGTATAATGACTTCCAGGAAAAATTGTATTTCAGTTAGAATACTAATAAAGGAACAATGTTTTACAGAATTCACAAGCTAAGCTACACAGCATCTCTGGAGGACTAAGACTAACATATAGGGAAGGATTGGTTTTGAAAAATCCACAGATTAGATAAAAAAATATTGTGCTGAGATGAAAATATTATAGGAAATCGTGCTTTTTGCTTATTGACCACATTATTATTTTTGGATATGTTCTTTCTCCAATTTTGGGGTGTTGGGCGGTTGTCTTATTAATCGGTTAATGGGCATGCAACTGACCAAAGGCAATTTAAAAATGGGGAGCATTGTCTTTAACTGTGAATGATTCATTATTTGGCTAAATGTTAATGTCTGCATGTTTTGAGGCTGATGACTTTTCATTTCCTGAGTTTTGGCTTTCTATCCTCTGGTCCTTGCCTAGCACCTTGTGGTTATGGGCTTTAACACTCATTCTCCCTTTCCTGATGTTTATGTGTCTGCAACCTGCCTCAAGTTTCTGCCTGTGGTATTACTTTGAATGATTGCCACCTGGTTTAATTGTATGTCTGCCACCTTCTGCCTGGCAAATGTATATTTTGCCTCATTATCCTAACGTCTTGCTATCTGTAGCCCTTAGATCACACCCAAGGCCTGTAAGCTGCGATTAGCATGCAGTAAAACCAAAGCTTTATGCAGGGGTTACAGGCTAGAGACACACATTTACCACTGTTGACACACATAGTATACACATTGATTTGTGATAGTCACTTAAGCCCAAAGAGTATACAGTCCTCTGGCCTTCAACCAGCAGTCTGCTGCTTGCAACAGCCATCATAGATACCACCAGATCAGGAGATGAGGAGAAGGACATTGCCATCATGACAGCAAACCCTTTCTGAGATTTGAAGTTAGTAATGCTGTGAACTGTGCACAATCTTTTTTAGGGTGTTGAGAAACTAATTGAATAAGCAACGAATCTGCATTCACCTGCCTTAAGTAAACAGACTGAAAATTGGTCGAATTGTAATGAACATTTAACAAATTAGACTGCGGAGGTCATAAAAAAGCTACAAGTCTGGATCTAAGAACAAAAAGGAACATATTCTTTCTAGTTCTCTTTTTGGCAATTCAAGAACTTTTAAATCTAAACGTATGTACCGCTACAGTCTCTAACATGAAAACCGTACCATCCACTATAGATTTTTCAGTGTACTTGTGTACTGGGGTGGACATTTATTTCCAAGACCTCTTAAACACTTAAGACGTATACATTTCAAACCCCAAACTGACAAAAGTCTGTGTCTGATCCTCCCGTTGCTGAAATTCTGCATCCTGACTCACCTGATGGTCTTCTGCATCCACGCCACTTTGGCAATGTTCTGAGTGCTGAATCTTTTTTGGGGTCCTTCACCCTGACTGTATTGCTGGAGTCCTGACTATGCTGCACGAATCCTGCCTAGGGGTGGATTAAAATGACCACAAAAGACATATTAGGGCGTTGTAATAAATATAAACCTGCATCTGAAGTCATATTCTTTATGGCTTATTGTCACGTGACATACACTATATTACCAAAAGTATCGGGCTGCCTGCCTTTACACGCACATGAACCTAAATGACACCCCAGTCTTAGTCCGTAGGGTTCAATATTGAGTTGGGACAGAGGAGGACGCTATCCCGTATGCCTATACTGAGTTCTCTACGCCGGACTATTTAAGTTTGAAATGTGAGTGATTTTAATACCAATACGCTATTAAATGTACAGTTTACTAAGAGGCGCCTTTCTTGTTGTTTTTCTTTTTGTATATTTGGAGCGGCTTCACCTCCCATCTAAAGGCTGCCCAGCACATAGACTGCTTTCATCTCACGGAGAGTGCATTGCTCTAAAGGACATATCTTCAGCAACATTTAATATATCACAAACCAAGTAACCTGCGCTATTTTGCCTTTTCTTGTGTGCATAATATTTTTGAAGCTTGTTTAAAGTGGCTGCAAACATCTGTGGTTTTATTTATGTTGTTATTATTGTTCATCTATACTGTATATATCACTAATATCATATAGGTCACCCCTTTCTGTTTTTCCCACTGGCCCCCCCCCCCCTTTGCCCCCCCCCCCCCGTTTTTTTTTTTCCCCCCTCAGTTTCTGACACCAATTTAGTTTTATTGCACATATCAGTTTGATTCCTATATCCTACTAATATTGTGCTGTTATAAGAAATAAGGGTGGTCCAATCCCAATTACGCATACACCATCCTTTTGAACCAGCTTAACACATAGATCATTCATTCATTTGTAACATCACACTTGGCATAGTGTTATGGATTTTATTATAGATATAGAGTCACTTAAATATAGTGTTTTAGATTCACTACATAAGCTATTACCATTGTCCATTTTTAGTCTAGATGTTGTTTTAGACAAAAAGACACGATACAATCTATGCGGAAAATTCAAAAAACTTGAACGTCTGATCCACTCCACTAATTCCCAATGGTGGGATAAATATTTCCTTAACCAATACCTAAACAATAGAATTACTCCACGAGGTCTCCGCATTCTCAAAAATTGTTCTTTTTTGGAACCAGAGGACGCCCTGGAATGGGGCTGCCTAGCAGAATTCTGTACTAAATGGATGAATATATTGGTCAAACATAGAGAAAAAAAGTTTGAAAATCTCAAAAAAAACGTAGAAAACCTTACCACTGAGATTATTAATGTAGGACAAAAAATTCCCTTACCCTGGCTAGATATCCTCAAGAGCAACACCAAAAAACAGGAAAATGATCTCATTTCCAGTAAAATAGGAAAGTTTAGGCGAGATATCCAGGATTATTCAAATAAAAAAGTATTTACATGGATGAAAAAACCCACACGCATTCCACCACTAATGGAAATAGACCCATTCAACCAGTCTATTGCTCCAGTACCCCCATCCCATCTCCCATTACCATCACGTGGTTCAGCTGTAAAACAAAAAACAACTAGAAACACAGAATGTTCTTCTCGTATAGGTTGTAACACACAACCACAAGATCATCCCCACCCGCCTATTAAGTCACCCAAAGCTCAATTGTTGAACAAATTAAATTCATTTTATAACCGTTCTCAACCCGTTCTTACCAAAAACAAGTCTACCAGTATTCATGAAATCCCTTCAAAACCACAGAATCCCATGCAGATAATAGAAATGGATACATCCGTCCCCACAGATGAATCCAGTAATAGTAATAACAAAAAAACTCCAAATACCAATTATACTACCACTACACTTGGTACTGGACCCCCCCCTAGTACCTTATCATTCATTCTTATCATAGTACCTAGTACCTTATCATTCATTGGCCCAGTATCAGACATCCCTCCCATTTATTCCAAATCCACTTCACAAGCTACGACTAATATACCAATCACATTTGGCTCATGTAGCACGCTAGATAATTCATCTTTTTTATCCACAAACCCCTCTCCAGCCACCCAATTAAAAAGAAAATTCATCGGAGAGGCTGTAGAGGGGGAAGAAACAGAAACAATAACACCAGCAAACAACAACCTGAAACGGTCAAGATCTTCAACCTGTCCCAGCACACCCTATCCTCAGCTGAAGTCTCTCTGCTAAACCATGGCCTAAATTTCTCCCCATCCAATAAACCAGACCCATTCATTTTGTTCAAAGACCTTAATAGATATATTAGGAATTTAACATTGCACAGATTTTTTCAAATCAAAGATACAAAAAACAATAAAAATGATACTAACAGTCCCCTTCTAACCAGTACTATAGATCCTCAATCAGAAAACCAGGAGTTTGATTTTGATGTAGAAATGATCGAGATGCTTGAACATCTCTATCATGACGAATCATATACAGGATTAGACCTTTTTACACAACATCTACATACCTCTCCACCAGTTCAACATTCTGGATTAAAACCTAAATCAACATTCTATCCATATCAATCTAAAGGCCCACACCTCACCACATTTTATAATATGGTTTTTTCTGACCTAAAAAAGATGTGCAGTCAGAAGGAGGTGAGTCCCATTTCTCTTGGCAGCCTCACCACAAAAGAGAAACTGGCCCTAAAAGCATTAACAGACAACACAGATTTAATCATCAAAACTGCCGATAAGGGCGGCGGAATTGTAATCCAAAGCAGAGTGGATTACATAAAAGAAGCAGAACGCTTACTTGCAGACAGTTCCACCTATCAAAAGTTAAGGTCGGATCCGCTACCAGAATTCCAAAATGACATAAACCTTCTTGTCAATGGTGCTATTCAATCAAACATCATTAGTAAGAACGAGGCATCCTTCTTACGGAGGGATTTCTACCGTACCCCATATTTCTATCACATACCCAAAATTCACAAAAATCAGACCAATCCTCCAGGAAGACCCATAATCGCAGCCATGGATAGTATTACTTCAGGTTTATCGAAATATATTGATCACCATCTACAGCCCCTAGCTCAAGGACTGCAGTCATACATCCGAGATGGAACCCATCTATTGGACTTATTGAAACCATATAGATGGGAGAATCAATATATTTGGATATCCCTAGACGTGAACTCGTTGTACACGTCCATTCCTCATACCTTTGGAATATCAGCACTCAATCATTTCTTATCCCAGGACCCATACATGAGCAACAAACAGGCTTCGTTTATTTTGGATTGTGCTAATTATTGTCTAACTCACAATTATTTCACATTCAATGAGCAATACTATTTACAAATTCAGGGGACAGCTATGGGGGCCAACTTTGCGCCCCCATATGCTAATTTAGCAATGGGACTATGGGAGCACAGATA
The DNA here is from genome assembly GCF_042186555.1 of Aquarana catesbeiana. NCBI lineage: Eukaryota > Metazoa > Chordata > Amphibia > Anura > Ranidae > Aquarana > Aquarana catesbeiana. The sequence goes on from NC_133328.1 coordinate 417,311,949, forward strand.
CATATGGCAAAATAATCCCTTTCTCAGGCATCTCATTTTTTATGGTCGTTTTATAGACGATATCATTATTATCTGGGATGGTCCAATTGATGCTGTTGACCAGTTTGTGGCCCACTGCAATAATAACCCACACGGTTTGAGTTTCACTTATGTCATGGACAAAGAAAGACTAGCCTTCCTAGACCTTGACCTTTTCCATGTTGGCAATGAGATACACGCAAGGAATTTTTTCAAACCTACAGCAGGAAATTCCCTGTTACATTACAAAAGTTGCCACTATGAAAAATGGAAAAACAATATACCAAAAGGGCAATTCTGTCGACTACGGAGGAATTGTACACAAATGACTGACTATAAGGAACAGAGCCATTTACTCAGAAAAAAACTCAAAGATAAAGGGTACCCAGAGTCATTGGTAGACCAAGCACAGAAACAGTATTTACAACCCATACCCTCTAACCAACATCCAAATGAAAATACATCCAACCCATCAGGACGTTTCATCACCAGGTTTCATACAAAATTCTCGAAAATGGAAGCAATATTTAAAAAGCATTGGCCTATCCTACTTGAGGACCCATACCTGAAACCAGTCCTACCGCCTCATCCCAAAATAACCTACAGGAAAGCCCCTAACATAAAAAATAAAATAGCACCTAGCAAATTAAAGCCCATTAAAGAAACCGTACCAGCACAGGCCCACATGATTCCCCTCAAGGGCATGTTCCAATGTAAGAAAGCCATGTGCAAAACTTGCATTTTTGTCAAGCATGGCAAAAAACAGTTTACTACTAAAGGAAAAACTTACGTGCTTGACAATTTCTATAATTGTGGCTCGGAGTTTGTAGTTTATGGCTTGAGTTGCCCGTGCAACCTCATCTATGTGGGGCGCACGATACGCCCACTAAGGCAAAGATTCGGGGAACACAGAAGAAAAATAGAAGGTGGGAGGGACAAACACAGTGTCCCCCGCCATTTCTGTGAATACCATGCTAAATCAACCGATGGTCTCGAGGTATGGGTTATCGAACAAATACCAAAAAATTTACCCATAGCTGAAAGATTTCACAGATTATGTGAAAGAGAAACTTACTGGATTTATTCCTTGGATGCCCTAAATCCTGGTGGAATTAACGAAGAAATAGAAATATCCACCATTTTATAATAATATTTGTAATAATATTATTGGCTTAGAGTATACCATCTGCTCAATATTCATTTGTTTAGGAGAATTCTGTCATATTCTGGCTATATACTACCGATAAACATACCTTGTTGGTGATAGTTGAGTTCCATTTTAACACATATATATATATATAGATTTTTAGTATATATGTATAGCATATATATATATGTTTTAATTATGTTTTAATTATATTCTAATATTAGTCCCATAGTTTAAATTTAATTTTATTTATTTTTATCTGCAATTGTTATTATTATGTCATCATGCACAATGTACTAACACATATGCCCATTAGTACAGTGTTTATCCCCACATATTATATTTAGGCTAGTACATATGGTTCATTAGTGCACGTAGGCAACTATGTAATTATTCAGTTCACAAGTTGACTTATTATTTTAGTCTATTTTAATTTATCTACCTATTTAATCCAGGCAACAATGATATACATAACAACATGTAAAACACATTGTTTTAATTACCACATACATATTAATGTTAAGTACATCATATTTATATTCTATTTCTTTAGTCAATAGACAAAATATTCCATTTGTCCATTTCTGCATGTAATTATTACTATGTCCATTAGGTGGCGGTGCCATTAGAGCACTTAAATAGGCTGCAGTTCTTTGTATTATCCCTAGCTTGAGAAAGGAGCGCGCCCGAGTGCGCATGCTCCGAAACGCGTCGCCTTACGGCAGTACAGCACATACTTCGGATGTGCGTTCCAGTGTCCCTGCCTCTCAATCAACTGCTCGGCGGTGGCCAAGCCTCGTTCTGGACAATCACTGTTCCCGGAAGTCTATGCCACACAGACCAGCCGTCAGCAAGAGAGAAAAAGACTGTGGGACAGAGGAGGACGCTATCCCGTATGCCTATACTGAGTTCTCTACGCCGGACTATTTAAGTTTGAAATGTGAGTGATTTTAATACCAATACGCTATTAAATGTACAGTTTACTAAGAGGCGCCTTTCTTGTTGTTTTTCAATATTGAGTTGGCCCACCCTTTGCAGCTATAACAGCTTCAACTTGTCTGGGAAGGCTGTCCACAAGGTTTAGGAGTGTGTCTATGGGAATGTTTGACCAAAGCGCATTTGTGAGGTCAGGCACTAATGTAGACTAGAAGGTCTGGCTCGCATTCTCCACTCTAATTTATCCCAAAGGTGTTCTATTGGGTTGAGGTCAGGACTCTGTGCAGGCCAGTGAAGTTCCTCCACCCTAAACTTGCTCATCATTGTCTTTATGGTCCTTGTTTGTGCACTGGTGTTCAGTCATGTTGGAACAGGAAGAGGCCATCCCAAACTGTTTCCACAAAGTTGGGAGCATGACATTGTCCAAAATGTCTTGGTATGCTGACGCCTTAAAAGTTCCCTTCGTTGGAACTAAGAGGCCAATTCCAACCCCTGGAGAACAACCCCACACCATAATCCCCCCCATGCACCAAATGATTTGGACCAGTGCACAAAGTAAGGTCCATAAAGACATGGATGAGTGAGTTTGGGTTGGAGGAACTTGACTGACCTGCGCAGAGTCCTGACCTCAACCCGATAGAACATTTTTGGGATGAATTCGAGCAGAGACTGTGAACCAGGCCTTCTCGTCCACATCAGAGCCTGACCTTCAAATGCGCTTCTGGAAGAATGGTCAAACATTCCCATGGACACACTCCTAAACCTTGTGGACAGCCTTCCCAGAAGAGTTGAAGCTGTTATAGCTGCCAAGGGTGGGCCAACTCAATATTGAAAGGCAGGTGTCCCAATACTTTTGGTAATATAGTGTAATTCTTATGTACACACTTTACTTGTGTGCTTTTATACATTTAAGTTAAGGCTTTTATCAAAGATGGTACAATAAAAAAAATATTAACAATTTTATATATAGACTCAGTTGTAGATTGACATTATTCCTTATTGGTACATTTAAAGTTCTTAATATTAGGAGTGGTACAGTTTATGGTGTATTTATATGAATGGTAACTGGTACCTCTGTGGAAGTAACCAGTTTGTGATTTGGATTCCACTTCTTTTCCTTTTTTGATCTATATTTTCAAAAAATTAAAATACCATATCTGATAGCACATTAGAAATTGTTTGTTTTCTTTTGGGGGGTTGGGAGGTCAGTCACTCAGTTTTGCACTGGACTGGTAATGCTGTTTACAGGAATTTGGATGGGCTGCCATCTTGTTTGGCCAATGTACCAGAAAACCCTAAACTTTCTAAATAATTGACTGACTACCAATGAAAAAGCTATGTCCTGGGTCACAGTATAAGTAGTATCATTTATTTTGGGGTCCTGGTGGTCAGTCACTCACTTCTGGACCAGTAATTCTGGGTGGCCATCTTTATTAGGTGAAACGGAAAAGCCTACAACTATACTGCGTGAAAATGATAAAAAAGTGGTCACCCACTTGCTGTATAGAACTTTCTAGAATGGCCTTTTTTCACCCAGCCAGCCAGGCTCCAAACTGATCTGATGCATGTGAAAAAGAACCGAGAGTTCCCCTGGATGGCCAAATATGTTATTTGCAAGTACATCCTGTGACAAGGAGCATGGAGCTCCTCCAGCGGGCTCCAAAGGAATTAAACTAACATTTGCAATGTTGCATGACCAAATGGCTAAACTTCAATTCTTCAGTTTTGGTATATGTTCTAGCTAGCATTTTATGTAAACTATTTTCCTAGTGTGACAGAGTTTGGGCTAAAATGGCACACAGGGTAGGGGATGGGAGATATCTGTCACCTAAAATGTAGATTAGGACAGTCGTGGGCTCCAGGGACAATATATGTTGAAGAAAATAGATCAGTCTCTTTTAAGAGGCTGATCGTAAAATCCCTCTGTTGGACCTGGAGTTCAGGTGGGTGAGTTTGGGGTGGTTCTGCAGCCTGGCTGCCCCCGTCCATAAGTCTACTTGCCAGGATACCCGACTTGATATAGAAGGGGTGGGAAGCCTCACAGCAAGAGGCTGTGCAAAGGGTTTTTAACCATTTCAATACCAGACATTTTCACATCTTACCTGCCCAGGCCAAATTTCATCTCTGAGCTACTGTATGTCACATTTTCAGTCTTGTAACATTGTATCTACCTCATGCACACTGGACGTTATAAAAATGCCAGTAATGTTAGCTGTAGAAAGCTGTAGCTGTAGAATGAGTTTTTCAGCATTTTTGCAGTAGTGTTTTTCAGCATTTTTTTGAATGCCGAATAGTCACGTTTTTCAGCGTTTTTAAGCTTTTATCTGAGTTAGAGTTTTTACAGCTGAAAAACTCTTTAAAACCAACTAGTTCTGGTTTTATTTTCCAGCCAGAAAAGGCTACAGCCAAAAACTGCTGATAAGAGCCTATGTGTGTATGGACACATAGGATAACATGCTGGAGAGTTTACTGGCTGCAGAAAAAAATGGCTGAAGCCAAAAACAGCAGCTGTAAAAACATCCCGTGTGCATGAGATTTTTTGAGACAGATAGAGCTTTCTTTTGGTGGTATTTAATCACTTTTTAAAATTTTTTTTGCTATATAAACAAAAGAATTTGAAAGAATTTTTAGAAAAAAATGTTTTTATTGTTTTTTGTTTCTGCTAAAATTTTGCAAATAGATAATCTTTCTTCATAAATGTGGGCCAAAATGTAATCTGCTACATTTCTTTAGTAAAAATAACCCAAATCGGTGTTATTCAATTAGAAAATTGAGGAATCCTGATGTACTGACTGCCTATCTCATTTCTTGAGGCTCTAAAATGCCAGGACAGTACAAAAATACCGCAAATTACCCCTTTTTAGAAAGTAGACAGTCCAAGGTATTTAGTAAGAGGCATAGTGAGTTTTTTGAAGTTGTAATTTTTTTGTCACAATTTTTTGGAAATTGACAAAAAACTATTTTCTTGTCACAATTTCATTTTCATGTCAGCAGAAAAATAGACTGTCATCATCATAGGACTAGTGTGGTGGTGATCAGGAATACTGACTGGTGACAGCATGTAAAAAAAAATATTATATAATTTTTTTTCATTTTTTAACATTTATTTTCTTTTTCTTAATTTTTTTTTTTCTTTTTGTTTTACAGTTTTTTACATACTGCGACTAAAGCAGTACAGTTTAACAAAAAAGCGTGAACTACGTGTATCATCACAGGGTGATACTGTGGATACGCAAGTAACAGTGTGCCAACGTCCTGATATTGTTTGGAAGAAATTAGAGTAGAAACATGGACTTTGTAGGCACACGTGCATATTAGGTAAAAAATTTAAAGTTTTTAATAGGATAAAGTTGAAACCATTATATACAAACACATAAAAACATATGATTGAGTGACCTCAAGGATCAGAGGTGTTATGAGAGTCCTTGAGGTCACTCAATCATATGTTTTTTAATGTGTTTGTATATAATGGTTTTAACTTTATCCTATTAAAAACTCAATTTTTTACCTAATATACACATGTGCCGACAAAGTCCATGTTTCTACTCTAATTTCTTCTAAAGCAGTACAGTGTCACACTCACAATTATGGTATAGCGAAGGAGGGTCCCTAAAATCACTGATCCTGCACTCTGATTCTGTTAAAGCAGTAATTATCCCAAAAGCAAACATTTATTACATTGCAGCTCATAAATTCTTAGATGTTGTTGGCTTCATTAGTTTTCTTTTTTAGGCTTTATTTCCTTTATTTTCATTTGGTGACCCAGCCAGTAAGTCTATTGTTTTTCAAAAGAACAAGCTCTCCTACAGATTTATCAGTTAGAGGGATGAGACAAACCATTTACCAAAAACAGGGGTCCTTACAATGATCAGATTTTATTTATAAATATAAAACCGTTATTCCAAAAGGAAAAAAAAAACTGTTTGCTGTAACTGCTTATAAAGTTAGCTGGAGTTTGGTTTCAATTTGTTAGTGTATCAAAATCTATGAGCACATCTAACACTACCTACCCCTCAGACTGGTAGACTGCTGCTGTAAAAATGTGCCCCTTATGCTCCCTCATCCAGAGTGGGGCATTCTAATACAGGAGGGGTGTTGGTGACCAGATCACTAAGTGAAAACAGAGGGAATAATCCTAAAAAAATTAAAATGAATGGAACCACCACATCTAATGATTGGTAAGCGACAATCTATTACATTTCTGGTTTTGGGTTTAATACTGCTTTAACTGAGGTCCTTGCCGCTCAGACCTTCATTGACCTTGTTCCTACACAGACTCACTTTTTAGAAGACAGTTAAAGCTTGTCATTTCCTAAAATCTTGAAAAGGCCTTTTTCTCCAGAGACCCTTTTCTGACAATCTTTGTCTGACACTGTGTCCGAACTTGCCTAATACAAAACGCTGTCTCCTCACTCTGTTTGAACCAACCAGTCCTGTAGCTGTGACTTTATACTATTCTGTCTCTCATAAGACTCTATCTCAGCCTATCTTTTCAGACGTCCAGTAGTAGTTAATCACATTCAATTGTACTTGTTCTGTAAGCTACAGATTCAGTTCCTAGAGTGTGAGGAAGATATCTTAGCATTTATAGTCACATTTTAGAACAACTTAATCCAATCACCATGGAATGTGTACACGTTGATTGTCCAAGAGCAGGATGGGAGTTGTGAAAATTGTGGTGCCATCCTGTCTTAGTTACATAACCCCATTATAATAAAAACAGTAAAAAGTTCAGTAAATATTTTTATATGCACTTATACAAGTGCATCAAACCCCCACCTGCATCAGTACATCAATATTTTAATATAATTATTAAATAAATAATATTTTCCAACATATACATAACATAATTAAAATCATGTAAGTGCAAATGTGTAATAGTCCATTAATCCTTAAATCTCAGATGTTCCCATGTGCAATCTTGATCATAGATCACATCCACAATACCACTGTGTTATTTTCCCCTTTGTGTGATCTTCTACCTTGAGTGGCCTTATGGGTGTGTGCTCACCTCTATAGTCGGACCCTCTGTTTCCATGTGGTCTAACCAAGCTTGTACCACTTAAGGGTTAAGTATCCAAAACTCCTTTCATATATTGTACCATCCCAACTCAAGACAAACACAAAGGAATCATAGTGCTTTCCATTTAAAACCACAATTAAAACTACTCACATTAAAAAGCTGTGTATGGCTCCACAGCAGAAGTCATCAGCAAGAACACTTAGGCTCCATTCACATCTTGGCGTTCCAAATTGCGGGCAGAATAGAAAAAAGCGGCAAATCGCAGGATGCCCATGCGATCGCCGTCACTTCCAATGGCACCCCGATGATTGCAGCGCAATTGTGCCGCTATTCGTCGGGCGTCAATCGCGGTAAAATCGCACAAACAGAATCACGGGACGCCTGTTGCCCATAAGTTCTTGTACTTCTTTTGGGCGACAGGAGTCACGCAATTCTGTTTGCATGATTTTACCGTGATTGTCACCCGATGAATCACAGCAAAATTGCACCGCAATTGGGGTGACATTGGAAGTGACGGGGATTGCACAGGCGTCCCACGATTTGCTGCTATTTCGAATCGGAACGCCAAGATGTGAACGGAGCCTTAGAGTTTACATTTTTGTCAGGTCTCTCTTGGAGCATGATGCTCAGGGCTTGCTGTATTTAGACTCCCTCAAGAGCTGGTTCCGGTCAGCTCAGTATATTGCTTTAAAAAAGGCCTGGATTCTTTCCCAAATGTACATAATATAACTGAATACTAACATTTATAGGTAAAGTTGATCCAGGGAATATCAGATTGCCCTTTAGGTGATCAGGAAGGATTTTTTTTCCCCTGCTGGAGCAAATTGATTCATGCTTTGCTGGGTTTTTTTTTGCCTTCCTCTGGATCATCTGTGGGTATAGAATTGTGTATATAGGATTGTATGTATGTTTGTGTGTGTGTGTGTATATATATATATATACACAGTGATGGGAGTAAGTCACACATATGCAAGTCTAAAGTCTTAACCTTCAAGTCACAAGCAAGTCTCAAGTTACTGTGGCGAAAAGCAAGCAAGTCAAGTCGAGTCCCTGCTAGAAGTCAAGCAAGTCAAGCCAAGTCATTTATTTTGGTCAAGTCACAAATTAAGTCAAGATACTGAGTTACCCCGAAGCCGGGACTTGGGGGGAGCTTTCTTTTGTGTGTGTGTGTGGGGGGGGGGGGGGGGGGGGCGGCTTTTGCCTAGGCCAAGACACAGCACTGGTGGTGCCAAGTTATTGCAAGTCAAATAGCCCAAGTCAAAGTCAAGTCGCAAGTCATTAGTGACAAGTCAAAGTCAAGTCGAGTCATTTATTTAATTTTGTCAAGCAAGTCCTCAAACAGGTAACTCGAGTCGAGTCATGTGACTCGAGTCCCCCACCTCTGTGTGTGTGTGTGTGTGTGTATATATATATATATATATATATACATATAAATTTTTGTTCCCCCTTTTATTAGTTGAACTAGATGGACTTATGTCTTCTTTTACCCAGGCTAACTATGTAACTATATTACCTTCCAGTGATTTTGTGAGGGATGCTCCAGAGCTTAGTGGCAGGGGTGTGGTGCCAGGAGTCTTGCCTTTGTGAGTTTGTCCTCATTGGTTTGGATCAGGGTTCAACAAACTGCCAAACCCTGTTTTAGAAGGGTCCTTAATTAGCCCTCCCTCTTACAGAGAAGGAGATCTTGAGCTTTACCCTTTTTGGGGAGAAAGGTTAAGAGCTGAGGGGAAGTTCCCCTGTAAGCAGGCCTAGTGTCTTATGTGAGAGGCCTCAGGACTGGAGCATGGGCCTAAAGATTGTCACCACCACTCTATGAGAAGGCTATGTGCCTGGAGGCCAGACCTACGCAAGAGTAATCACTGAACCAGAGAAATGCTAGACCCTCCAGTTTTGTGAGTGCTTTTCTACAGAAGAAGTTCTGTGCAATGCTTTTGGATGCTGAAACCCACCCATCAACTTCTAGCCTGAGAAGCTTTTGGTGCCTGACCATTGAGTTTTTGGGTATTCCACCTTCTATAACATTCATGATTAAACAGTTAAACTGCATTCAAAGATTTTCCTAGGAGGAAGTCCCCCTTATCTTCATAAGGCCCTTCTGGTTGGAGGGACCAAAGAATTGCAAACTGAAAGACATTGCCTTAAACACCCCTTTAGCACAGGCATGGAAACCTCTGTTTGCCTAGGTGCTGCCACAGCGTCTGATGCAGTTGCTGCGAGGTAAGGTCACCTGACATGACCCTCCCCTGTCCCCTAACCAGGCTTACACTTGCTTCACTTTTAAAACTTTACAGCCTGACAAACAATAAATTCACCTGCAATCACAGTCCACTTAGTTCTCCATACAGCCGGAACTAATTTTTTCTGCTCCACCAAAACCTAGTATCCCTCTGTACTTGGTACCTGTAAAACATATGCATTTTCCTCTCATGTCAATGTCCAAAATAGTCACTGTTAGTAACCTGCATGCCATGCCTGCTATCAAACATTGTCCAAACTGAAATAAAGAATTCTTCAGAATTTCTCAGCCCTTCACAACTCTCCAGAAAAACGCTCTCCTGTGCCTGTTTCTCCTGAGACTCTCTCTGAGCCTGGCTTTCAAGAAAATCTTTTTACATTTGACTTCATCAAATTAATTGCCTCACCCTATGATTTCCCCTATGTCTCTTAAATCTGAGTTTGTTACCTCTGACTTGGTTGTTTTTGAGTCCTTAAACTCTGCATCCATTAACTCTGGGTCCTTTAACCCTGGTCCTAAGACTTTTTTTAATGTGAGTGACATTTCTGTTTACCCAGGAGATCTCAGTGTTAGATGTATCCTTCCTGCTTCTGCGTGATCTAGTTTTGGTAGGCATTACCCTATGCATTAAGATAAAATTCCTAGATTGTAAGCTCTAACGAGCAGGGCCCTCCGATTCCAATTGTAATGTAACTGTAATGTCTGCCTTCATTTTGTTAAGTGATGCGCAAACTGTTGGCGCTATATAAATCCTGTATATTATTAATAATAAAAAACCTTCTGACTTTACAATCCCTTTAATATGTCTGTGACCCACACTAATGGTGGTACGCGAGTCATAGATTCTTTAGATGCTGAAAAGCTTCTTCCTTGCCCCTTTTCAGACTGTTATCGGACCCCTTGGTTTGGGCCCACTATGGCATTAAGACGCTTAGAGATATCATGCCTGCTGGCACCCTACTGTTCTTTCAGGCTCTTTCCTCAATGTTTTATTTACCTAGGTGGATGTACTTCTGCTATTATCACTTGCATCATACAGCTCAATCGCAATTCTCTACAGCTCCTCACCTAGAGGTCGATCCAATTAAGGACTTTCTCTCACAGGACAATCTCCCCAAACTTCTGTCTTCTCTTTACCTGGCTCTCCTAAGTGTGGAGTCTCTTAAGATGGATAGGTTATGGGACCAGTGGGGGGATAGTCCAGGTGAATAGGGAATCCTGGGAGGAATGTTTTAAGGATAGCTCCAAGTTTGTTATTTGCTCATGGGTACATTGATTTTGAAACAAAATGTTTACATATATTACATTCCACAGAGGTTGCACAGAATCTACCCTCAAAGGCCCCCTGACTGCTCATGCTGTCATTCTTACATTGGAACACATTTTCATTTGCTCTGGACCTGCCCCAGGGTGACACAGTTCTGGATGTAAGTCTTTGATCTTATAAATACCTGTCTGCAACTGTCCTGCCGACTCTCTCCTGAGCTTGCACTGTTGGATAAACATAATTACGAGCAGAGGCTCCGCTATACCAAACTATTGATTTCCTACCTGATGTACCATGCTAAGAAGGAAATACCTTGTAAATGGACTGACCACCACCATCCTTGGTGGCTTAGTGGGAGTTTTCTATTAATGCAGTGCTGCCAATGTACAAGTTGACATATATTAATAGCAATTGCCGTAAAAAGCATGACAAAATCTGGTAGCCTTGGATGACTCAATAAGTGCTCCACTTCTTTCTCCATTGGAGGTTCTGTCCTCTGGACTTTTCTTTCCCCTTTTCATTATGTCCTGTGTTATACTTTTGTACCCTGTATATTGTTCTGGCCTGCTTATGGTTATATGTGTTTCTATGCACGTGTGTTGGTACTTTATTCTGAAGATTTGTACCATCCCGATACCTTCTGTTAAAGTACCATGCATTTGTTTCAATAAGGAGCAATCCTGGTTGTTAAAAAAAAATATCCATTGGTGTCAGTTTTTAGCTTGTGCCATGATAAATAATTGTTGTTAGTCAACTTACTGACCCAATAGGTGATAAATATCAAATACTGATTCATACTTACCGGTACATAAGCCAATAGCTGCATGCACCTGGCTACACAGCAAATAGTTATGAAAGGGCTCATTCCTAAGTACTGTATACTTCAGTGACAGCCTAAAAAAAAAAAATAATGTGACTTTGTCATCAACCAGTTACTGCATTATCAGTATTTTGTTCAGGATGCTGTTAGGTTTTAGGGCAAGTTAAAATGAAGGGCAGTACTTTATATAGCCTGTCCAGGATATATTAGATGAGTTATTATAGTATGCTGCAGCAGATGAAGATTAACGTGCATTTTTGACCATTCAGAGAGTTGCAGCAACTGCAGTAGACATGTGTGGTTCATTCCGTTTCAAATAATATTCGGACAAATTTTTCGTTATTCGGATATATCCGAATACCCGAATTACAATATAAACAAATTTTACCGAATGCTCCGAATAACGTAACGAAATTCGGACTGAAATTCGAATCGAATTTTACATTGAACTCCAGTCGAATTCTCACTACATATATTGCTGAAATCAAAGACTGTGGGGGTGATTTACAAAAGCTGTGCACCATCAGTAGAGGCACATGGCAATGCACACTTCCATATTTACGAAATGTTCCGCCGGTAACAGAGCGCAAATCCCCCATTTACTATAACGATCTCGGCACACGAGAGAATGCAATCTGTGCGGCACTATGGACATGATGTATGGCATCTCCAAATCAATATTGACAGAAGATGGAGGTGCCAATATTATGGGCTGATGTGTGCATGCAGTGCGCATGCGCAAGTGGCTGTTGCACTCGTTAACATGCGTGTGTTCACTGCGCGGCCAAAATCTTATTAAATGTTAAGTAACGTACATGCAATTGCACGGGTTGAATGGGCGCACCTCTAAACTTGACACTTTTTTTTTTTTTTTTACGCTGGTTCACATATACGTATTTTTTTAAGGAGATTTGCACGCAGGTCATGTTAGCATGTTACGTTGCCAACATGTGACATGCACCTTGTTAAAATTATGTAAAAAGACTCTCTGTCCTCTAGCTCCTCCTAAAAGGTCATTTAACCTTCCCCCTCTAATGCATATGATTACCTTGGGCTAGCTTTTGCTTTTAAAGGGGAACTCCACACTCTATTCTCCAATGCTCTTGTCTCTCCCCTCTAATCCTTGCATTTCCATGGGCTAACTTTTGCTTTTAAACGTGAACGCCACACTCCATTCACCAATGCGCTTGTCTCCCCCCTCTAATCCCTTGGATTTCCACCGGCTAACTTTTGCTTTTAAAGGGGGACTCCGCACTCCATTCTCCAATGCTTTTGTCTCCACCCTCTAATCCCTTGCATTTCCATGGGCTAACTTTTGTTTTTAAAGGGGAACTCCACTCCATTCTCAAAAGGCTGTGAGCTGCCTTCATCAATCCAAACCACATCCTTTTTCAGAGCATACAACAGGGCCAGCTATGAATAGGGTGAGAAGAGCAATCGCCCAACCTACTCCTGAACCATACAAGGCCACATGCACTAAACATAGCTGGCTGCCTTTGGAGCATGTTGGACTCAGTCCAGTACCAACCACAAAGCATTTTGTACCCACTAGTTTCCACATTCCGTAAAGCCCCCTGTCTGAATCCCCCCACAACCCCAGCCTAAGGTTGTGTGGAAGAGGCCCTTGTCCCTCTGAATATGGGAACAAGGTGGTTGACTTTTGGGGTTCCCAAGCCTCTCCTGCCCCTAAGCATCCTCCCCCTTTCATGGGCTGCCTTGCTGTGTGTTTGGCTAGCTTATTTTGTGCTAGCTGCATTTGGGTTGTTCTGGGCATGCTCAGGGACTTTGTTTTTTTGCTCTGGCTTTTGGTGTATGAAATGCGTTTGCGTTGGTCTGGGCATGCTCAGGGACTTTGGTTTTATTTTGTGCATTTTGTGTGTGAACAGAACGTGGATTTTTCTGGGCATGCTCAGAGTGTTTTTGGGTTAGTAATTTAAGGACTGTGAAGTAATTTGTACCCACTTTGAAGTTCTGTCTCTACATTGGCTGAACTTGCATTTTGTGTGTTTCATGGACTGTGCATGTGTTTTCAATGAAATATTTTTGATGTTGTCAATCTGTGCTGTTTGTAGGTTGTTAGTTTCACTTTGATTTAATTGTCTGGGCTGCATTATTTTGCAAAATCTTCCTCAAGCTGTTGTTACTACTAAATGTTTAAATCCTTAAGAGACTGTCCATTTGTGGGCACAGTCCTTTTAACTCCTGTTAATTTCCTCTGCAAATGGTCAGACCTTAAAACCATATTCTGTTAGTGTCTCAAATTAACATACATGTGTTTTTTGCTTTCCTTGTTGCTTTCCAATTCCTGTTTTGTTGACCAATAAAATTTGAAGCAAATTTCCTGGTGCCTTCATGGTAGCATATGCATGGATTGTGCATATGTTTCCATGGATAGGCACCAGGAAAGGAAAATTACAGAAAGGTAAGTTTTTCAATTTTAGTGCAGTGGTTCTCAGCCTCAGTCTTCAAGTACCCCTGACAGGACATGTTTTGGGAATTTATCTTAGCTAAAATAGCTGTCCAATATACCAAGCCATTGACTCTGATTTAAAGCACCTGTGCAAGATGAAGGAAAACCTGCAAACATGGCCTATTGGAGGTACTTGAGGACAGGGTTGAGAAACCACTGATTTAGAGCACTGAGCTAAAATCTAGCTCAAGACAATCCTATTCTAATTGTGGGCATTTGAGGGAAGCCAAGTGAGTGTTAGAACCCCAGCTTGTCTTGTTTAGGTTGGGCTTTGTGTCCCTTTTCTGAAAATTGGCTTCACTTCCTGTCACATAGCCAAACCTGAAGTGAGGGTAAAACCCTACCAATGTCCTTCCTTGGGAACACACAGGTCAATCTAACTAGTGTTCCTATTAGGCAAATTGCACTCTGGCACTTTGTTGTGTACACCCCAAATCATTAGGTATTTTGGGGTTTATTAAAGGCAAATCCACTCTGCAATACAAGTGTACTTGCTGTAAATCTAAGGGGAAGCACTGGTGATTTTATCATCCAATTATGTAGAAGCAAAGATGCTGTTTTTTTTTATTTTCCTTGCATGTGCCCCTCAGATCTCCAGCAACTGCACTTCCAAGTACACTTGTAGTGCAAAGTGGATTTGCCTTTAGTAAATAAACCCCAAAGTCCAAGATACCTAATAATAATTTGAGGTGTACACAGCAAAATGCTAGAGTGCAATTTACCTAATGGGGAAACTATTTAGATTGACCTGTGTGTCCACAAGGAAAGATATTGATAGGGTTTTACCCTCACTTCCTGTTTGGCTATGTGACAGGAAGTGAATACATTTGAGAGAGAAACTGGCAAAATTTGTGAGGTGTCTTCACCCTATCAGGGGTGCAGACATCCCCAAAAACTGACAAGACTTCTAATCCCTCTGCACTCTATCCCCAAGCAAAAATAAGAAAGGATTTCATTTAGTTTAACTTTGCAAAGACACATTCCTAAGTTCAACTGTGATGGATGTCAATGGCCCATTTAGACCTTGTTTAATAGAAAACACCAGTTGCCTTTCATTATAAACATTTGTTAGTCCAGTCCTGGAAATCTGCATCTGCTTTACTATTAATTTCCATAAAAATTGGGTTCCTGCAGCTAGATGCGCGACCGCTGTGTATGTGAGACGCGCAACTGCTGTGTGTGCGGAGGTATGTACCCGTGACGCATATCTGGTTCCCGGAAGCGGTGGCCAGCACACAGGAATGACATCACGCCCCTCCAGGAAGTTGTACTGTTGCTAATTTCTTCCCACCACCAAGCCCCGCTCACTGTTCTCTGAGGAAGAGAGGATCCTTATTTGCAAATTAAGATAATATTTGATTTATTTTTACATGGGGTGGTGTTTGTGTGGGTCATGTGTGTGTATGTCTAAATGATTTGGCCTCAAAACACACACCTACTTCCTGTGTACAGATTCATTTCCGGGCCAATGTATATTGCTTCCTGCTTCAGTGTGTGTGTGTATATATAGATATATCTATAGATGTAGACAAAAGAAAACCTAGTGCACAAGGCACAGTATAACCCCTCAGGATTTTAAATGACAGACCAAATGTGAGATAAAAAAATATTTATTATACACAATATATAATTCCAACGTCAAAGTTTATCATTTAAAAGTATTGACATAAATAGGCATGAAACTTAGCTGCCCTGTATAAAGATTTTGGGCTAGCAGTGATCCATGCTGTAAATGACGCCTGACATGTTTCGGACAATGACATCCTTTCTCAGAGGCTCAGTGTCACTTAGAACAATCATATTCTGTTTGTTTTACTACAATATGAATATAATAGAAATTAGTACAACAAAGTAATAATATAGATCAAAGTAGATTACTCATTAGAGTTATGCCGTGTACACACGGTCGGACTTTTCGTCTACAAAAGTCCAACGGACGCTGATGGACTAAAGCTGGCTGGTAATCCGATCGTGTGTGGGCTTCTCCGGACTTTCAACGGACTTTTTTAGCCTCAAATCCGACGGACTTTAGATTTGAAGCATGCTTCAAATCTTTACGTCGTAACTACGACGGACCCCGAAGTCCGCTCGTCTGTATGCTAGTCCGACGGACAAAAAAACGACGCATGCTCATAAGCAAAAACTAAACGGAAGCACTCGGTCTAGTAAAACTAGTGTTCGTATTGTAGGTAGCACATTCATCACGCTGCAAAATCTGTGATCGTTGAATGCAGCGCATTTTATTTCTTCTTTACGAATGCTCTAAAGAACGAAGGTGTTTTGCTGTTCATAATCAGAGTTCTCCCAAACTGATTTCTGGATTCTTTTTCTCTTTGATCTCATGAATGATATAGTATGCATTTTAAAAACAATGTTTCCATACTAATAATACTTTTTCCCCTTTTTTTTTTTTTTTTTAGGTTTGTAAAGTTACCACAAAGAACCCATTATTCTTTTTTTTTTTTTATAGTGATTATTTTTTAGTTTTTAGATAAAGTTAACCCAAAGCACCGTTTTTGGTTATGTAAATTTTTTTATTTTCAAGACTTACCACTTGAACATTATTAACATTAGTAATGTATTTTTGGTGTGTTTTTTCCAAACTCAATGAGATTGTTGTCCCTTGTTAATTTAACATTGTGTGTAAAATCAATGATTTAAAAGAAAACACATAAAGTCTTTTGCTAAACTCAAAAAAGATCCATTTATTCATGGTCAAAATAAAATAAAGAGGAAGTCAACGCTGGAAAAAGTAGGTGTACCAGAAAATTGGGATCTTGCGGAGTCCATATAAGAGGGAGCACAATCTGGTCCAAGAATCCCAGAGATCAACAGCACCAGCAGATGATCTAGATGTCCCCAGACTGTGGTCCTACAACAGCCTGCGTCTTCTGTCAGACCAGACTGAACCCAGGTCATCACTTTCTTCTCTTCCCTGCAGCCTTTCCTCCACGCTGCCCTGCAGCCTTCCCTGTAGCCTTCTTTTGAGGCTGTGGCTCTGGTGTTTCAGTTGTGGCAGGAGGAGGAGGAGGAGGAGGAGGAGGAGGGGGGGCTGCCTCATGTAGTTGGGTGTTTTGTGTTAGCGTGCCCTGCAGCCCCTTATGGATTGTTTCCCCAAATAGGCGCTCACAAATGAGGCGCTGCTCCCAATCCATCTGAAGAAGCCTGCTGGCTAAGTAGCAGCCATAGGATTCTTCCGCTTCGGGGGGGCTCCTTAAAAAACGGGTGGCCTCTTGCATGAGGCGCAGGGATGCGTCCTGTGTGACCATCCCCTTCCTGGCCCTTTTTTTGGGAAGGTGGAGGGGAGGCACTTGGGATTCGGTCAGGCTCCTACTGGGCCCAGCCACCTCACTGGGAGCAGCCACCTCACTGGGAGCAGCCACCTCACTGGGAGCAGCCACCTCACTGGGAGCAGCCACCTCCTGCCTGACACTGGGCCCAGCCTCCTCCAGGATGATGGTGAATCCGGCCTCCTCCAGGCTGTCCATGGGCCCGGTCTCCTCCTGCCTGCCACTTTCCCCACATTCCTCCTGGATGGACTCATCCTGTGTATAAAAAAAGGACAATAGTTTGAGTATATTTTTTTGGGTTCATCAATGACACACAGTTTGCTTCTCATGAATAGCAAATTCAATGTGAATACATCTCTTTAATAAAAGAGTCTAATCAGACACCCTAATTATTTCAAGCAGGTGCCAAACATATTTAGCCACTACTGTCAACTGATATGTATACACAATTTTGAGTGCAAAATTATTTTAGACAATTATAACATCCAGTTAACATCATTA